>NC_092717.1:53889189-54224777 GCF_047496885.1 Scyliorhinus torazame | reverse complement strand
AAGTTACTGTGAACATCCTCTAGTCGCCACACTATGGCGCCTGTTCGGGTACACTGAGGGAGAGTTGAGAATTCACCTAACAAGCATGTCTTTCGGGACTTGTGGGAGGAAACCGGAGTACCCGGAGGAAACCCATGCAGAACACAGGGAGAACATGCAGAGTACGCACAGACAATGACGCCAAGCCGGAAATCGAACTTGGGTCCCTGGCGCTACGAAACAACCGTGCTACATTCATGGGTTACATGGTGTTTAGTACCATTTGCAATCCTCAGAGACTGAAGCCCTAATTGTTCGCATGTAGCAATACCTGGACAACATTCAGGCTTGGCTGATAAATGGCAAATAACATTTGCACCACATAAGTGCTTGGCAATGACCATTTCCAACCAGGGAGTATCTGGGCCCACCCCATCCATGATTTCAGTAGAATTACTGTTCCTGAGTACCCCGTCATCAAGTCCTGGGGCCAATTACAACTGAGCAGAAACTGAACTGGCTCAGCCAGATAACATTGCTACCAGAGCAGATCAGAAATTGGGAGTTCTGTTTTGATTTATTCATCGGACTCCCTTCAACATATTCATCGTTTACAAGGCACAAGTCAGCAGTGTGATGGAATATTCTCCCATGTGCCTGTACTGGTTCAGTACAAACAATGCCCATGAAGCTCTATACCTTACAGGACAAAGAAGCCCACTTAATTCACTCCCAACTGCAACTTAAAACATTTTCACTCCCTACATCATCAGGACAGTATGTACCATCTACAAGGTGCACTGGCAACCTGCTAAGCCTCGACCAGCACATTCCAGTTCTATAACCGAAGACCAAGTACAGCAGATGGATGGGAACACTACCACCTGCAATTTACCCTCCCAGTGTCACCAACCATGATGACTTGGAATTATTTTGCCATTTCTTTGCTGTTGCTGGGTCAAAATCCTGCTTCATAGCACTGGAGATGAACCTACACCATGTGTAGAAATTTCAAACACCACCACTTTCTCTTGGGCAATTAGGATAGGCAATAATTGTGAAGCTTGCCAGCCAAGATCACATTCCAGGAAGAAATTTAAAACATTGTTTTAATGAGCATTTAAGTGATTTGGTGTTGAATTAGGAAGTATATTTGAATAAAATGCCTAGTGAAATTATTTTTTTCATCATCTGTACTTATTTTGCTGGCCACCTGAAAGCTTACAAACATTGATTTCAAAACCTTAGTTTTCTCAATTCGTTTTCACCAGCTATTTGACTTCAAATAATCATTTTTTAAAAATCCTGTTGCCATTTGAAAAGCAAAGACTGCCCGATCTTGCGTGATATTTTTACTAGTCACAAAAAGCCCTTGAATTTCTCATGTGCCATCCAGAAACGAGAGCCATACAACATGAAATGCAGCCTTGGCTAACCAAAGAATATTTTTGGTTTGGTGACCAACTGCTGAGCAGGCATTCCAGTGAGTACTAGGGGTACATTGTGCAGAGACCTGAGGAGGTTGTACATATGAACCAGGAGGAGAAAGAACTTGTGTTTAATAATATGAAACCTTTGCTTGTCTTGCATACAGATATTCTATATTTGGCAGAAATGTTGTGCTTAAATACTTAAAAGCTAGATCTGTAAAGACCTGAACCAGCTGATAATGAGCAAAGTTAGGTAGTGAGGCAGAAACCCAAGTGTCAAAAGTTTGTGAAGACAGTGAAAGGAATCTGATTGCTGGACACAGTGTAGAGGCGAAGATCTCAGAATCTGAAAGAGTCCTGCTGTCATTTTGTTTGTCTCCATTTCCCAAAAGGCAGACTCAATCCTGTCAGAATCTGTCTCACTCTCTGTGGCCCCAAAACTCTTGTTCTTGCTACAGTCCAGGCCCCACTCTAATTCCCAGACTCTTGAGATCTCCTCTGGGAACATGGTCCAAGAACTCCAATGTTTCCTGATGTTAAAACTGCCACAATGATCCTGAAAACTGAAACCTCCTTCAATGCCTTCAAGATCCTTCTGAGACTGATTCCACTGTCGAGGACTCTGTTTAGTTCCTTGCCACCTTCCGAAATGCTGCTAAACAGCAGGCCTCCATCTCCATTCTTGTACATGTCACAGTTGCTTTGATTATGGCAGATCTTTAATCTACATTTTCAGACAAACTGATGAACTTATCAGCCCAAGGCAGGAGCTTCTATTAGCTCTGATCACGAATTATAAAAAATTTGATTAATTTCTTGCACAACTATCCAGAAAAGCAACTGTGCAATTGAATTCAATGTAACTAAAATTCTACAACAATTTTGTTTGGGACAGCATGGTGGCACAGTGGTTAGCATTGCTCACGGCGCCAAGGACCTGGGTTTGATCCCGGCCCCGAGTCACTGTCTGTGTGGAGTTGCACGTTCTCCCCACAGCCCAAACATATGTGCAGGGTAGGTCAATTGGCCCTGCTAAATTGCTCCTTAATTGGAAAAAAGGAATTGGGTGCTCTAACTTTATTTAAAAAAAAAAAAAAAACAATTTTGGTTAAAAACCACCTTAAACATTATAAAGCTTCCCAAGGTGCTACACAGGTGCATTCTGAAGGAGAATTTGACATCAGGAAATATTAGGGTATATCGTCAAAAGCTTCAGTTTCAAGGAGTATTTTAAAAGCGGAAAGGTGGGAAGTTCAAAAGGTGTAGGAATGAAGCTTTGGGTCTCAGCTGAAGGCATGATCAGCTGTGATGGGATGATTAAAATTGGAGATTCTTAAGAGGACAAAATTAGAAAACGTATCTCAGAGGGTTGCAAGGTTGGAAGAAATTACAGAGAGGTATGAGGTTATGAAAGGATTCAAGAACAAGGAGAATTTAACAATTGAAGTGGTGCTGAAACAAACCAATATAGGTGAGTACAGAATTGATGCGTGAACAGGAATTATAGAATCATAGAATTTACAGTGCAGAAGGAGGCCATTCAACCCATCGAGTCTGCACCAGCCCTTGGAAGGAGCACATTACTTAAGCCCACACCTCCACCCCATTCCCGCAACCCAGTAACCCCACCTAATCTCCTTGGACACTAAGGGCAATTTAGCATGGTCAATCCACCTAACCTGCACATCTTTGGACTGTGGGAAGAAACCGGAGCACCCGGAGGAGACCCACGCAGACACTGGCAGAGCGTACAGACTCCGTCCAGACAGACAATCCAAGCTGGGAATCGAACCCGAGACCCTGGCGCTGTGAACATAGAACAGGACATTCGGCCCATCGAGTCTGCACCAACCCACTTAAGCCCTCACTTGCACCCTATCCCCGTAACCCAATAACCCCTCCCAAGGGCACTAAGGGCAATTTATCATGGCCAATCCACCTAACCTGCACGTCTTTGGACTGTGGAAGGAAACCGGAGCACCCGGAGTAAACCCACGCACACACGGGGAGAATGTGCAGACTCCGCACAGACAGTGACCCAAGCCGGGAATCGAACCTGGGACCCTGGAGCTGTGAAGCCACAGTGCTATCCACTTGTGCTACCGTGCTGCCCACATGAAGCAACGGTGCTAACCACTGTGCTACTGTGCTGCCCTTACTGCGAGTTGGGATCTGGGCAGTTGAGGTTTAGATGACCTGGAGTTTATGAATGGTAGAATATTGGAGGATGGTCAGGAGTGGTCTGGAATTTAAAGGTAACAAAGGCCTGAGTGAGGGCAGCAGATGAGTGGAGTTGATTGAAGGTACGGATGTAGCAATAGGTGTAGATGTTGTTACAGTACTCGGACCAGACCCTAATTTATATTAGAAAAGCTGATGAGACCCTAACAATTTTTCAATTTGAAAACGGTGAGGAAAGGATACTGCACTCCAGGAGTGATTCCACTGACAACTAGGGATCTTTGACATTATCGGCAACGTTATTATTAACACAGGATTAACCCCATTATCAGCCAAGCAAAACACAGATTTTCAATTAACAGTTTAAAAACGGCGTACAAAAATTATAGGTCTTTAAGCTTACTTTCCCATCTACCTAGACTTTCAATTAAGCAAAACCCACACGCCCAGGTCAAATGCCACTTTATCATACAGTTAACACTTGGTGGCTTAAAGATTTATTGCCAATGTCCTTGGGAGAGAAGCTTTCAGAGATCAGTCTGAGAAACACCCCTCCTATCCTCCGAATCCAGAGCAGAACTCTGAAAAACTAAAAACAACAGATACAGGGCAGTGCTGAAAATAAACTCCAAACCAGACGCAGACCCTCCCATGAGTGGCATCACTGCTTGCCTAGCTGTTAACCCCTTAATCACAGACATGTAACCTGGATACCTTAGCCAAGTTATTTTTGTAACATGACTGCAATAGACAGACAGTCCAATATATATATATATAAAAAAAATCCTACATTCTTCACACCACCCCTCTTTTTAAAAAAAAAAAGTGAACCAGCAAAAAGTGAAGAAGGCTTCATTTTTCCAAAAGATTCTCAACTGTAAATGCCACTCGTTCTCTATTAGGTGCATATAATTATATTTGGGTATGCAAATTTAAAAATTAGCAACGTCCATTTCAGTCTTTTCCAACTTTGAACGTTCCATCCTTCTGCAATCCCCCTTTCTCTTCCTGTTACATGTACAATTTTCAATTCAAATGGTTGTCGCAGGAAACTCCATCGAAATAGTCTTGCTATTTTTAAACTTCTCCAAATACTTCAATGACTTATGGTCATAATAAACAATTGTCTTTGATGAATTATTAGCATCATGTATGTCAAAATGTTGCAACGCCAATACCAAACTCAATGTCTCCTTCTCGATGGTCAAATATTTCTTTTGGGAAAAATAGCCAGCAGGCCTTCATATCCTGTCATCGTCTTCTTGTGACAGTACAGCACCAACACCCACATAACTCCATGAACTGCCCCCTTAAATTGCTTGGCATATTTCAGTGTCGCCAAAACTAGTGCGGTGATTGATACAGTTTTCAGATTGTCAAAAACCATTCTGACGTCCAATGGAATTTCTTGTGCTTTTTCAGCAGTTCGATCAGTGGTGCAACCACACTGCTGAAACGTGGCATGAATTTCCAGGAGAAACCACTCATGCCCAGGAATCTCATAATTTTTCTTCTTGTTGATGGCATAAGGAACTCTCCAATACCTTTTGTTTTCACATTCCGTGGTACCATCTGTCCAACAGTATGGCCTCAGAATGTGACTTAGACTTTTGCAAATTCACTTTTAGTCAAGTATACCACCAAGTCAGCCTCCTGCAGTCGATTGAATAATTCCTTTAAATGTTCCAAATGTTCTTTCCTCATTTGACAGAATGCCAGTAGATTATCTATTGACACTGCACAATTCTTTAGTCTAGAAATGACTTTATTGGTTAATCTTTCGAATGTTGAAATGAAAATCGCTTCTTGTCACAAGTAGGCTTCATGAAATTGCTGCGAAAAGCCCCTGGTCGCCACATTCCGGCGCCTGTTTGGGGAGGCTGGTATGGGATTGCTGGTGCATTCTTCATTTCAATGGCCTTCACTTTAAATTGATACAAACCATTTGATGTCACAAAAACAAAATGTTCTTCGTCTTTTCTGATAAAGGTACCTGCCAGTATCCCTTAAGTAAGTAAAATTTGCATGTCCCACCTTTTCAATACCGTCATCCAAACGAGGAACAGGATACAAATCTGATTTTCATAACTGCATTGACTTTTCTATAGTCTACAAGATCATTGCATTCCATCTGGCTTTGGTACCATCACAATAGGTGAGCTCCATTCGCAACAACTCAATTCAATGATATAATTCTTAAGCATGCTTTCAACCTCTTTTTGCACTTGTGCCAACCTTAGTGGACTTAATCTATATGGATGTGGCTTAATTGGAATTTACATCACATATAATTATTTCTGTATTTCCTAGTTTATTCCCACAAATAGTTCTCTGTGACTATAATAACTGTTTCAGGTCACTCTGATTTTCCTCCGGAAGGTAACTCAGTATTTTATCCAAATTTCCTATTACTTCCTCATTGTCCAATCTAATTTGAGAAAAGTCAAGTTCGTAATCATCTGGATTTTTCACTTCTCCTTGACTTATAACGAACACATCCTCCTTCTTTCCTTCTCTGTCAAAATACCTTTTGAAAATATCAACATGACACACTGAGTTTTCCTTCTATCTGGCATTCTTAACAGATAATTCACCTCACTGAATTTCCTTTTGATTTGGTACGGTCCACAAAATCTTGCTTTTAATGGTTCACCTGCCACTGGTAGTAATACTCATACTTTTTTCCCCACGAACAAAACTATGAACTTTTGATTTCTTATGCGTCTCGTTTTTCATTACACGCTGTGACAATTTTAACTGCTTTGTAGCCAACTCATCAGCTCTAGTTTACCTCGCTTTACCTCTTCCTAACACATTTGTAATCTCCACACGCTCATTCACCAATTTCTCCATAATTATTTTATGTTCCTCTTACCCCATTGACCAAAAGTCAATTCGAATGGACTAAATTTAGTTGATTCATTAGGTAAATTACGCTAATTGCAAATAGTGCAAATGGAATACCTTTATCCCAATCCTCTGCATAATCCTGACCATAGGCCCTCAACATGGGCGCGATTCTCTGGTCGCGTTGCGCTCGAGCTACAGCACAGCACGGCCGGTAGATCCCGGGAGGGACCTCCCTCGAGGCATCAGTATCATAATTCCACCCAAAAGGGGCAGGACCAAACGGCCCTACTTACAGGCCTACCTTCCTGGGATCTACCGGCCTCCCCAGCCAGGCGGCAGAGTCTCCTGGGCTTTTGGATGGTCAGGGTGGTCAGGGTCAGTGCAGGGTGGCCCTCTGGCCCTCGCCCTGGACTTGGGCACATTGGTACTATCCAGCTGGCACCTTGGCACTGCCATCTGCCACTGCCAAGGTGCCTAAGTGGGACTGCCAAGCTGGCTGGGGCGCTGCCTGGGTGCCAGGGTGGCAATGCAAGTGTGCCTGGGTGCCACTGCCAAGTGTCAAGGACCAAGGGGGGGGGGCATACCCATGAAAGGAGGTTGGAGGGGGATTCAAAAAGTGTAGGTGTGCAGGGAAGGTAAGTAAGGGTCTCTGGGAGGTTGGGGGGCTGCTGGTAGGCGGTTGCTGTAAAGGGCTTTGGGGGGGCCCATAGTGGGGTGTCTTCTGTCGGGGTGTGTGGGGTAGTGCCCATGTGTGTGGAGGTTGACATTTCCCATGGGTGGGATGGGGGGGGGAGTTGACTTCAGTACTGATTCTCACTTTTCGTTTTAGGTAGCGTTGCCCAGCAACCAATGAGGACTCTCGTAAAAGGTTCCTCAAATGCAGGAATGGGCATTAAGGGTACTAATTTGATTATCGCTTGCGATTTTCCTGTTACCTGATGTGTGACGTGACATGTAAGGCAAAATCCAACTACATCCTAATGCAGTCCAGGCCAATAAAAATGTTTTTGTATTTTCATTTGAGTTTTCTTTACTCTTAAATGACCCCCGACTGGAACCTCATGCGCTACCTGCAAAACCTCCTTTCTATAACCCACCGGTAACACCACTTGGGGAACGTCTGCCCATTTTTCATCTGCCTGAATCTGTAAAGGTCTCCATTAATACATAATTTCTCATGAAAAATACTCCGGAATATGTTCAGATTCTACTTCTGTGTATGCGATCTTCTGCAACTGCTTTATTTCTGAATCCTTCTGTTCTAATTCTACCGACTTTCTTGAACTAAAGATATCTGCTTCATCCTCCACCTGCTCTTGTTCTTTTTCAACCACCTAGCCAAAGATTGTTCCTAATAATTGAACCTCAGCCTCGGTATCTTTACTCCTTGATTTCTTCTCCTCCCCGCCTCAACGTGTGGCTTGTGATTTTGTTACCACACAATCTGGAACACCCCACGGTATGCTTCTTGCAACACCTCCGTTATTTGACTTTCCACTGACTTTTCAACCGCAGTAGGCATCACTCCCACCCGTGATCCAGCTATATCATTACCCAAGACAAACAGCACCCCTGAAAATGTTAATTTCTTGATTACTCCGACCGCCACTTCTCATCTGACTCTCTAATCTTACCGTATAGTGTGGCACACTACTTCTTTCACCGCCAATTCCACACATTATCACTTTTTCTGGCAATGCTCCTTTGACATATGCTCCTACATATCTCCTTATCTCTCACCATTAAAGATTGACTTGCTCCTATATCCCTTAATATCTTAACCGTACCTACTCCATCTTGCGCACACGAGCAAATCTTACTTTCACAAATAAAATCTTTCAAAAGATTTGGCACCTGCTTATCAACCAACCTCTGAACAGGCTGTACACTCATTTGCACTTCTTTGTTTGCAACCCTGGTTTTCTTTGCTACTTTAATAAACCCCACTAGCTTATCCTGTTTTTACAAGTCTGTCTTCCCAGTACTTTCCTTCAGCTACCAACACTGCAACTTCATGTGTCCAACTTTATTACAATGAAAATATCCAAGTTTTCTTATCTCTCTTCCACTATCAAACGTTTCCTTTTTTTAACTGAGACAAACTCTCCTGAATATCTCCCAACTAGACCTCCTTTGCCGTGCCCATCTGTGGATTTCTCATTTCCCCAGTTCCTATCCTTCACATACTGAAACTGATAACTAATTCAAAATCATCTGCCATCTAGCAGAAGAAATAGGGAAAGGCAATACAGACTAATGGTCACACCCAAGGTGCAGGCAGAGAAATGGGTGACCACCAAAAAGGGCAGGCAGTCAGTGCAGGAATCCCCTGTGGTTGTCCCCCTCTCGAACAGGTATACCCCTTTGGATTCTATCGGGGGGGATAGCCTATCAGGGGAAAACAGCAGCAGCCAGAGCAGTGGCACTACGGCTGGTTCTGATGTTCAGCATTATGATACATGCTGTGGCAAACAACATTGGGAACAGTTGGCAAGGGATCCTATTTTTGAGAGTACTAGGAACTAAATTAAAGAACAGGTCTTCAAGGATTATAACCTTTTAAATTACTATCCATGTCATGTGCAAATTCGCAGAGGGCCAACCAGATTGTGGATGTGAACATGTGGCTGAAGGACTGGTGTGAGAAAGAATAGATTTCATGGGATATTGGCACTGGAAAGCAGTATATGATTGGGATGGACTCCATCTGAACTGGGCTCGAACAAGTTCTGAGCAGGAAGGGTAAATAGATTGGTGATTAAAAACGTTAAACTAGTAAAAGAAGGAGCTCAGTTGAAACAGGTAGTATTAACAATAGTTCATTGTCGGATGACCCTTGATTTGAGGAAGCCATCTTCTCAGGGTTGTGAGTTTCTGTCTTGGCTTTTAATATGACAGGCCAATTCTCGACCTACATATGTTTGGGTACATGGGCAGGTCATTCCATGCAGTGGTGGGACATGGTGGAATTTGCTTCCTTTTCTTTCCTTCTCTGCCACCTCTCTGCCTCATTATTAAGATATTGTGATGCAGCTTGATGAATAAGTTGTCGCCGTTCCAATCAATCTGTAGAAAGCTGTTCCCAGCCATTAATGTAAAAGCTGTTGCACTTCAACGAGAGCTTTGGTGTGCCTTTGAGGTATTTTCTTTGTCCTCTCCTGGAACACTGGCCATTGTGAGTTGAAAAAACAGTCTGGTGGAGGAGATGCTTTTTGGCCATTCGGACACTAGGACCAGGTCATTGAAGTTTTCTTTTCAGAGGTTTTGGCTGAGTGCTTCTGGAACTAGCTTCGAGACATCCAGCATTTTCTTTCCTATTGTTTTTTATGTTCCCATATTTAATTGTCCTTTTTTAATAATAATAATCTTTAATGTCACAAGTAGGCTTCCATTAACACTGCAATGAAGCTATGTGAAAAGCACCTAGTGGCCACATTCCGGCGCCTGTTCGGGTACACGGAGGAAGAATTCAGAATGTCAACATTACGTGAAAACACGTCTTTCGGGACTTGTGGGTGGAAACCGGAGCACCCGGAGGAAACCCACGCAGACACTGGGAGAACGTGCAGACTCTGCGCAGATAATGATCTAAGCTGAGAATCGAACCTTTGACACTGGTGCTGTGAAGCAACAGTGCTTACCACTGTGCTACCGTGCTGCCCTCTCCCTTTGAATCCAGAGGATACAGCGGAAGCATTACTGAAGAAATTTCTCAAACATTCTTATGTGCCATTGATACATAAGAACTAGGAGCAGGAGTAGGCCATCTGGCCCCTCGAGCCTGCTCCACCATTCAATGAGATCATGGCTGATCTTTTGTGGACTCAGCTCCACTTTCCGGCCCGAACACCATAACCCTTAATCCCTTTATTCTTCAAAAAACTATCTATCTTTATCTTAAAAACATTTAATGAAGGCGCCTCTACTGCTTCACTGGGCAAGGAATTCCATAGATTCACAACCCTTTGGGTGAAGAAGTTTCTCCTAAACTCAGTCCTAAATCTACTTCCCCTTATATTGAGGCTATGCCCCCTAGTTCTGCTTTCACTCGCCAGTGGAAACAACCTGCCCGCATCTATCCTATCTATTCCCTTCATAAACTTATATGTTTCTATAAGATCCCCCCCTCATCCTTCTAAATTCCAACGAGTACAGTCCCAGTCTACTCAACCTCTCCTCGTAATCCAACCCCTTCAGCTCTGGGATTAACCTAGTGAATCTCCTCTGCACACCCTCCAGTGCCAGTACGTCCTTTCTCAAGTAAGGAGACCAAAACTGAACACAATACTCCAGGTGTGGCCTCACTAACACCTTGTACAATTGCAGCAGAACCTCCCTAGTCTTAAACTCCATCCCTCGAGCAATGAAGGACAAAATTCCATTTGCCTTCTTAATCACCTGTTGCACCTGTAAACCAACTTTTTGCGACTCATGCACTAGCACACCCAGGTCTCTCTGCACAGCAGCATGTTTTAGTATTTTATCATTTAAATAATAATCCCTTTTTGCCGTTATTCCTACCAAAATGGATAACCTCACATTTGTCAACATTGTATTCCATCTGCCAGACCCCAGCCCATTCACTTAAACTATCCAAATCCCTCTGCAGACTTCCAGTATCCTCTGCACTTTTTGCTTTACCACTTATCTTAGTGTCGTCTGCAAACTTGGACACATTGCCCTTGGTCCCCAACTCCAAATCATCTTTGTAAATTGTGAACAGTTGTGGGCCCAACACTGATCCCTGAGGGACACCACTAGCTACTGATTGCCAACCAGAGAAACACCCAATAATCCCCACTCTTTGCTTTCTATTAATTAACCAATCCTCTATCCATGCTACTACTTTCCCCTTAATGCCATGCATCTTTATCTTATGCAGCAACCTTTTGTGTGGCACCTTGTCAAAGGCTTTCTGGAAATCCAGATATACCACATCCATTGGCTCCCTGTTATCTACCGCACTGTTAATGTCCTCAAAAAATTCCACTAAATTAGTTCGGCACGATCTGCCCTTTATGATCCCATGCTGCGTCTGCCCAATGGGACAATTTCCATCCAGATACCTCGCTATTTCTTCCTTGATGATAGATTCCAGCATCTTCCCTACTACCGAAGTTAAGCTCACTGGCCTATAATTACCCGCTTTCTGCCTACCTCTTTTTTTAAACAGTGGTGTCACGTTTGCTAATTTCCAATCCGCCGGGACCACCCCAGAGTCTAGTGAATTTTGGTAAATTATCACTAGTGCATTTGCAATTTCCCTAGCCATCTCTTTTAGCACTCTGGGATGCATTCCATCAGGTCCAGGAGACCTGTCTACCTTTAGCCCCATTAACTTGCCCATCACTACCTCCTTGGTGATAACAATCCTCTCAAGGTCCTCACCTGTCATAGCCTCATTTCCATCAGTCACTGGCATGTTATTTGTGTCTTCCACTGTGAAGACCGACCCCAAAAAACCTGTTCAGTTCCTCAGCCATTTCCTCATCTCCCATTATTAAATCTCGCCTCTCATCCTCTAAAGGACCAATATTTACCTGAGCCACTCTTTTTTGTTTTATGTATTTGTAGAAACTTTTACTATCTGTTTTTATATTCTGAGCAAGTTTACTCATTATCTATCTTACTCTTCTTTATAGCTTTTTTAGTAGCTTTCTGTTGCCCCCTAAAGATTTCCCAGTCCTCTAGTCTCCCACTGATCTTTGCTGCTTTGTATGTTTTTTCCTTCAATTTGATACTCTCCCTTATTTCCTTAGATATCCATGGTCGATTGTCCCTCTTTTTACCGTCCTTCCTTTTTGTTGGTATAAACCTTTGCTGAGCACTGTGAAAAATCACTTGGAAGGCTCTCCACTGTTCCACAACTGTTTCACCATAAAGTCTTTGCTCCCAGTCTACCTTAGCTAGTTCTTCTCTCATCCCATTGTAATCTCCTTTGTTTAAGCACAAAACACCAGTGCTTGATTTTACTTTCTCACCCTCCATCTGTATTTTAAATACCACCATATTGTGATCGCTCCTTCCGAGAGGATCCCGAACTATGAGATCCTGAATCAATCCTGTCTCATTACACAGGACCAGATCTAGGACCGCTTGTTCCCTTGTAGGTTCCATTACATACTGTTCTAGGAAACTATCGCGGATACATTCTATAAACTGCTCCTTAAGGCTGCCTTGACCGACCTGGTTAAACCAATCGACATTTAGATTAAAATTCCCCATGATAACTGCTGTACCATTTCTACATGCATCAGTTATTTCTTTGTTTATTGCCTGCCCCACCATAATGTTACTATTTGGTGGCCTATAGATTACTCCTATCAGTGACTTTTTTGCCTTACTATTCCTGATTTCCACCCAAATGGATTCAACCTGATCCTCCATAGCACCGATGTCATCCCTTACTGTTGCCCGGATGTCATCCTTAAATAACAGAGCTACACCACCTCCCTTACCATCCACTCTGTCCTTCCGAAAAGTTTGATACTCTCGGATATTTAACTCCCAGTCGTGACCATCCTTTAACCATGTTTCAGGAATGGCCACTAAATCATAGTCATTCACGATGATTTGCGCCATTTACCTTATTCCGAATACTACGAGCATTCAGGTAAAGTACACTTTTGTTGGTCTTTTTTCCTCTGTTCTGAATCTTAACACCTCGACCAGTAACCTCTCCTAAGTTATATTTCCTCTTAACCTCTCCTAATTTTCCTTGTCGTTGAACCCATATCTTCATGTAACAACCTGCCGCGTTGCTTACCATTAATGTTTTCACTTCCCGTTTTATTCCTTTTAGTATTCCTGGTCCTATTCACTGAGCTCCCCTCAGTCACTGTACCTTGTACTGTCGCCCTTTTTGATTTTTGACTATGGCTTCTCTGCCTTACACTTTCCCCCTTACTGCCTTTTATTTCTGTCCCTGTTTTACTACCTTCCAACTTCCTGCATCGGTTCCCATCTCCCTGCCACATTAGTTTAAACTCTCTCCAACAGCTCTAGCAACCTCCCCCCCAGGACATCGGTTCCAGTCCTGCCCAGGTGCAGACCGTCTGGTTTGTACTGGTCCCACCTCCCCCAGAACCGGTTCCAATGTCCCAGGAATTTGAATCCCTCCCTCTTGCACCATCTCTCGAGCCACGCATTCATCCTCTCTATCCTGACATTCCTACTCTGACTAGCTCGTGGCACTGGTAGCAATCCTGAGATTACTACCTTTGAGGTCCTACTTTTTAGTTTAACTCCTAGCTCCCTAAATTCAGCTTGTAGGACCTCATCCCGTTTTTTACCTGTATCGTTGGTGCCTATGTGCACCACGACAGCTGGCTGTTCACCCCCCCCCCCCCAGAATGTCCTGCAGCCGCTCCAAGACATCCTTGACCCTTGCACCAGGGAGGCAACATACCATCCTGGAGTCTCGATTGCGTCCGCAGAACCGCCTGTCTATTCCCCTTACAATTGAGTCCCCTATCACTATAACCCTGCCATTCTTCTTCCTGCCCAGCTGCGCAACAGAGCCAGCCACGGTGCCATGAACCTGGCTGCTGCTGCCTTCCCCTGGTGAGCCATCTCCCTCAACAGTATCCAAAGCGGTATATCTGTTTTGCAGGGAGATGACCGCAGAGGACACCTGCACTGCCTTCCTACTCTTGCTCTGTCTTTTGGTCACCCATTTTCTATCTCCCTCCGTGCCTTTCACCTGCGGTGTGACCAACTCGCTAAACGTGCTATCCACGACGTCCTCAGCATCGCGGATGCTCCAAAGTGAGTCCATCCGCAGCTCCAGAGCCGTCAAGCGGTCTAACAGGAGCTGTAACTGGACCCACGTCTTGCACGTGAAGGAGCCAGGGACAGTGGACGTGTCCCTGAGCTCCCACATCGCACACGAGATCATGACACGGGTCTGAGATCTCCTGCCATGTCTTAAACCTTCGGTTAACTTCAACAACTACAATTTCAACAAAACAACAAAAAATAAATAAATATACCGATGAAAAGAAACAGAAAAACAGAAACACTACTTACCAGTCACTTACCAGGGATAAAAAGCACTTCCTCCCCACCCAGCTTCAAATTCGAATTCCCACCTAGATTCAAATTCCCAAACTCACTCTTAGCTGTGTCTCACTCTGGCTCTGTCTTCTCTGGCTCACTGGGAAAACTTACTGGGAGTGAGTTTACAAGTTGCTCTTTTTAAACTGTCCTGAATTGATTCCCCTCCACCACCTGCTTTTAGATCAAGGTAGATTTAAGTTGACTGACACTTAACTGCCAACCAGTTATGTGAGTGGGTGGGGCAGCCCTTGTTAACCCACACTGCACAATACTAGCTTAATTTAAATTAATTTAAACTCCTGAAATTTAAAAGGAGCTGCCTTTCTGATTTAATTCAATTCCCACCTAGATTCAAAAGTCTGATACGAAGTCTGTATCACTGCAGTACATGCGTTGGTGACTGCAACTGCTCCATATATTAGGTCTTTTTTTGACTTGCAGGGGCCTTTGTTCTCAGACACTTGTTTCTGAGTATATAGAAGGCTGAGGGGACACAGCTGAGGTTCTGTTGGATCCCCCATTGAAGATTGTCTTTTGAGACCGGTGCTGCCAAGGCATGGGAAGTGTTCAAAAATTCTTGGGTCTCTCTTTCTATATGTATGGGAGGTGGAATATTTGGCTGATCATGTGAGTTGATAAATGCATTTTGTTTTGACAGCATTTAAGGACAGGCCAATGTTCTTGTATGCAGAATTGAAGAGATCAGGGGTGACTTGCAAATCTGATCCGTGTGGGCAATGACCCTGTAATCTTCGGCAAACTATCAATCTTGTATATCTGTGGTGGTCTGTTTAATTCTTCGTCACATAGAAGTCACGAGCTTGAAGGATTGTTCCATTTAGATCAGCTTTTCCCAAACTATTTCAGCAACTGAAGCCTTTTGACCTCCCAAGAGTACTGACTGAACCCCTGAGAAACATTTTTACTGTGATGAAGAGTTCATAGAAGCACTACACTGCAGAAGGAGGCCATTCAGCCCATCGAGTCTGCATCAACCCGATAAGAGAGCACTCTCCGCCCTATCCCCGTAACCCCACCTAACCTTTGGACACACAAAAAAAGACACCATGGTGTAATTTAGCATGGCCAATCCACCTAACCCTGCACATCGTGGACTGTGGGAGGAAGCCGGAGCATGCGGAGGAAACCCAAGCAGACACTGCGATAAAGTGCAAATTCCACACACAGTTGCCTAAAGTCAGAATCGAACCCAGGCCCCTGGCGCTGTGAGGCAGCAGTGCTAATGACTGTGCCACCGTGCCACCACAAAAATTGATTGTTTTCGCACAATAGGTACAAACATACAAAAACCTGATTTGTACAAGCCTTTTCAATTTTTTAATATGTATCTGTTTAATATGTATCTGTCTGATCTTTTTGTCATTTCAAATTTTACTTTTTTAAACCCCTGTTTGTATTATTTGCATTTGACTTGTAACAATGTTGTTACATCAGTGTTTAAGCATACAAGATGTGGTGATCCTCCGGTTAAATCTCCACCAGTCAGCTATCCCCCTCAAAGGGGAAAGCAGCCTATTGTCATTTGGGAGTACAGGTCCACAGGTCATTGAAAGGGGCAACACAGGTGGAGAAGGTAGTCAAGAAGGCATACGGCATGCTGGCCTTCATTGGCCGGGGCATTGAGTATAAGAATTGGCAAGTCATGTTGCAGCTGTATAGAACCTTAGTTAGGCCACACTTGGGAGTATAGTGTTCAATTCTGGTCGCCACACTACCAGAAGGATGTGGAGGCTTTAGAGAGGGTGCAGAAGAGATTTACCAGAATGTTGCCTGGTATGGAGGGCATTAGCTATGAGGAGCGGTTGAATAAACTCGGTTTGTTCTGACTGGAACGACGGAGGTTGAGGGGCGACCTGATAGAGGTCTACAAAATTATGAGGGGCATAGACAGAGTGGATAGTCAGAGGCTTTTCCCCAGGGTAGAGGGGTCAATTACTAGGGGGCATAGGTTTAAGGTGAGAGGGGCAAGGTTTAGAGTAGATGTACGAGGCAAGTTTTTTACGCAGAGGGTAGTGGGTACCTGGAACTCGCTACCGGAGGAGGTAGTGGAAGCAGGGACGATAGGGACATTTAAGGGGCATCTTGACAAATATATGAATAGGATGGGAATAGAAGGATACGGACCCAGGAAGTGTAGAAGATTGTAGTTTAGTCGGGCAGTATGGTCGGCACGGGCTTGGAGGGCCGAAGGGCCTGTTCCTGTGCTGTACATTTCTTTGTTCTTTGTTGTTCTTTGGGACTGTGGCAACTTTACCTTTACAGTGCAAAACATGACGCAAACTTTGTTGCAAGTAACTGGAGAACATTTGTACAGGTTTGGAGATGAATTGCTTGAGGTCCCTGGTGATCGGGTGACCGGCTGCCCTGTTACACTATGTAAAACATACCAGGGACTTGCCTGCGGTTGCCCAGGTATGTCTTTCTTCTTGTTTTGGACATCCTTCCTGGGCTTTCCTCCCCTCTTTGGTGCCCTCTTGGTCCCTCTGCCCTGTTTTCCCTGTGTTTTGGGTTGCATCTTCCCCTCACTTAATCTTTGATCCCCCTCTCCCTTTCCTCTCTCTGTTTCCGTCCGTTTCTCCCCCCCCCCCCCCCCCCTTTATTGGTTGCAGGTTATGAAGAGGACCACAAATACTATGGTGAATTCTTTCCATGTATTGTGGAAGCCCTCTTCTGATCCTCTGATGGTGAATTTAGTTTTTCCAATTTGAGGAATTTGGCGAGGTTGTACAGCCTTCGATGGTGCTGCTGCAGCTGAGCAGGAATCTCCAGTGGGCAATCAGGAAGGCAAAGTCTAGGTGGCTGCTGCTCTCTCCGTAAAGAGCTCTGGCTGTTCTGATATCCCAAAGACTACCACTTCTGCCATTTTTGGACACTGCTCATCCTCAAAGCCTACAACCTTGGACATGGCCTTGGAAAACGGTGATCCAGTACCCAACAAGTCTGGGACAGGACCAGAACATGTGGGTGTGGTTGGCTGGGCCTCTCTGGCACCATTCACATTTGTCCTCCACCTTCGGGAAGACACCGCTCATGCATATTCTGGTCAAGTGCGCCCTGTGTACCACTTTTAGCTGCATTGGGCTCAGCCCTGCGCTTGAGGTGGTGGATTTTGCCCTATACATTGCCCTCCCCTATTTCCATGCCTAGTATATCCCCTCCCCCCTATTTTTCCCTTGTCTGTGGTGACCTCATTTCCTCCAGCAGTCACCCATGCATACCGATGCAGTTACCGTCCCCTAGTTCACCTGCTATTAGAAGTCTGTCCAGTAGGTAGTGTCCTGGTCGTTGAGGGAACGTTGCTGTCTCCTTGCGGAGGATGTTCCTTAATTGCATGTATTGCACTTCATTCCCTTTTGGGAGCTTTAGCTTGTCCGTCAGTTTCCCCAGTGTCACTGTCCTGTCTTCTGTGTATCGGCCCCTACCGTCAGCATCTCCTCGTCCTGTGCCCAACATTTGAAGGAGGCGTCCCATGTCGCCAGGGTGAATTTATGCTTCTTGCAGATGGGGGCCATGGCGGCCATTACTACTAGTCTGTAGTGTTGTCTCAGTTGGTTCCACGCTCTGATTGTGGCTACCACCCCTAGGTTTTCTGAGTATTTGGCTGGGATGAATGGGAGTGCGGCCGTGGCCAGCGCCCGGGGTCCCCGTGCTGCAGCTTTCCTCCATTTTTACCCAGTCTACTCCCCGGTCTTTGGCCCAGCCTTGTACTCTCTCTGCGGTGGCTGCCCAGTGGTAGAGCTGGAAGTTCAGGAGGTCTCGTCCTCCCATGTTTCTTCTTCTTTGTTGGACGATTTTGCAGACCTTAAGATTCTTACCCCCACCCTCCGCAACACACACATACAAACGCAATGATAGATAGTGAAGAAGGCCGTGGGGATGAAGATTGGGGGTGCAGGCGAGATCTGAACAGAAAGAGGAACCTGGACAGTATGTTGATGTTGATCATCTGTACTTTTCACGCCGGGGGTGCATCCCACCTCTGCAGGTGTCTCTTTACCTCCTGCACAGGCTTGACAGGTTCCATTTGTGGCTCCGTGTCCAGTCGTGGACTATTTGGATCTCCAGGAATCGGAATTTGGTTTGAGCCAACTTGAATAGTATTTTCCCCAGCTCTGGCCCTCCACCCCCACGTGCTCACGGGGGATATGTCGCTCTTACTCAGATTGAGTTTGTAGCCAGAGAAGATTCCAAATTCCCTTAGGAGATCCATTGTTCCTCCCATGCTGGTTCGGGGGTTTGAAACATAGAGGAGCAGGTCTTTAGCATTGAGCGATACTCTGTGCACTCTTCCGCCCCTCTGGATACCTCTCCAGCCCTTCGTCGATTTGCAAGCGATAGACAGTGATTCGATTGCCAGGGCAAAGAGCAGCGGGGATAAGGGCATCTCTGCCTCATGTCCCGGTGCAGCAAAAAGCACCCAGAGCTGGTGGCAGTCCTCCATACACTCGTCATGAGAGCGTTGTACAGTATTTCACAGATGAGGTGAATCATGACCCAAACCGTTCTAGTACCTCCATGATGTACTTCCATTCGACTCTGTCGAAGGCCTTCTCTGCATCAAGGGAGATGATCACTTCTGGTATCTTTTCCTCGGACGGGGTCATGATCACGTTCAGTAGGCTTCTGATGTTCACCATTAGTTGCCTGCTCTTGAAAAGGCCTGTCTGATCTTCTGTGATTCCTCCGGCTCGCAACTGTCCAGTCACTTTTCCAGGGTCTTTGCCAGGACTTTGGCGTCAGTGTTTAGGAGTGAGATGGGTCTGTACAATCCGCACTCCGTCTTTTTAAGGGATCAACGATATCGAGTACTTTGCCAGCGCGGGCGGCAAGGCCCGTCTCGACAGAGAGTCGTTAAATATTTCCCACAGTTGCGCGGCTACTGCTGGCACCAATTTTGTAATAGAAGTCCATCGGGAATTCGTCCGGACCCCGTTCCCTCCCTGATTGCATGGAGTTGATGCTCTCCATGACGTCCCCCAGTGCTAGTGGTGCTTCCAATCCCTGATTTTTGTCCTCCCCTAGGACTGGCATGCCCAGTCCATCGAGGAACTGTTTCACCTTCGAGTCCCCCTCCGGGGATTCGGAGATGTACAGCTCCTGGTCATAGGTCGTGAATGCCTCATTGATCTTGTCGGGGGCTATGTCTAGTCCACTGTTCTTATTTTTCACCTGTGCTATTTCTCTCGTGGCTGCCTATTTTGTCAGCTAGTGAGCCAGCAGGCGGCTGGTCTTGTTTGTCCCCATGTTTATAGCAGGTCCCGTGTGGCTGGAAAGCTGGACAATTCCATTTGCAGTTTCTTCATCTCGGCACGTAGTTCCACGATCAGGGCTTTTTGTCACTTTTAATGGGAGGAGTACTGGATTCTCAAATCAGACATGGGTGTACGCACTCGCTCTTCTCTCTCTCTCTCTCTCTCTCTCTCTCTCTCTCTCCTGCAGTAGAAGGTGTATCTTGTTGCTTGTTCTTTCAGCTGCTTCCCTGCAGAAAGTTGGTTCTCAGAGGACAGCAATGTCAATTTGAGGGAAGCATGGTGGCGCAGTGGGTTAGCCCTGCTGCCTCACGGCGCCAAGGTCCCAGGTTCGATCCTGGCTCTGGGTCACTGTCCGTGTGGAGTTTGCACGTTCTTCCCGTGTTTGTGTGGGTTTCGCCCCCACAACCCAAAGACGTGCAGGGTAGGTGGATCGGCCACGCTAAATTGTCCCTTAATTGGAAAAAATGAATTGGGTACTCTTTTTTAAAAAAAAAATAAAAAAAAAAATTTTTAAAGCAATGTCAATTTGGAATCCTGATGCTTCATGTGATATGATTACATTTCTGATTTCTGGGTAATCACTTTTGAGATTATCCACAAGTGTCTTAATATTTCAAGTTCCAAAATGTAGACCTTTTTGCCCAGGAAGATGGTGAACCACCTAAATGTGATTCCCCAGCCAGGAAAAAAAATTGGGACAGCTCATTTTAAGGGCTCCTTTTCTAGGCCCCTCTTCTTTTGGTGAGAGCTGAGGCTATCCTTAAGACAATTGCTCAGTCACTGATGCTGCTGGCCAAGGATGCCTCTGTCGCAACACAGGTGTTCAGTGACCTTCAGATATCTGTTGCCTCTGTGCAGATTCTTGAGTCGGGACTCCCATCTTCAGAGCCCTGTTGCTGTTACCTAATCTTGCAATGTTGACTTGCCAAGAAGCCTGTGCATTACTTTGCGTAATGTGGAGACTTTGGAACACTTCCACATGTTCTTGACAGATTGGTGATCAGATTTCAATGACATGTCAAACCATGACTGGGACCTTGCTGCTGCAGTCATCTTCTTTCCACCTTTGCAGCTGGTGAGATTTACAGTTTTCTTTTACGTGTTCTGAAATTGAGGACTGTTTTGGACCACACTTGGTCTGGAACCTCCCCCAACCGTACCACCAGTGGCCTTAGCAGGAGCAAGGAGCTCCCAAACACATTGCTCAAAGGATCGTTGGAGCACACAAGCTTCTCCATCACATCAAGGTGGTGATCCATGGAGAAGTATTAATAATTCACTAGGTTAATAATAGTTCACAAACAAAAGGGAAGAGAGTAGTCATAAAATGTGTTTATGGCACCACAGTTAAAGGAGAAACAAAATAATATTAAGTAATTGAACCAGGATAGAGAACCAAATGTATGAGTAAAGCATTAGGCAAAAAGAGAAAGTTTAAGAAAAAGTTAAGTTATGTGACCCAAATTAATATTTTTTACATTAACACATGGTGTATAGAGAAAAAATGAATGAATTTCATGCACAAGTTCAACTTGGAAGAAATGGCATGGTTGCTGTGACAAAGACATGGTTGCAAGACAGTCAGGCCTGGATAGTAAATATGCCAGATTCTAAGGTCCAAATGGCCTATATTTCTTTGGCTACTGGAATGAGAGCGAAAATGGTAGAGATCAAGGAGCAGCCTTTGTGATTCAGGATGTAATCACTTCAATAATAAGTGAGGCTATAAGGAGAGGTAAGCAGGCAATGGAAACTTGATGAGTAGAAATAAGAAATAGTAAACTATTTGAGATGAGTGTAAGTTGTGTATGGGCCCCCGGTGGCAGCTGTGAAGTGACAGATTGTATAAATGCAAATATGAGACAAGCATGTACTTAACGGCAGAATTATTTTATTGGTGGATATGGAAGATTCTTAAACATCCCTCTAGGGTTCAGACACAAAGCAAACTTTGGATACAGTTTCATTTATCTGGAAAATCTTAATTAAATAAGCAATAAAAATGTTGCCACAGTTGCAGAGGACCATAGCTGTTCCCGCCTTTGAGAGGTGACTAGTGGTGACTTAACTTGAGGGCCACCACACCTCTGGGGAGGGGCAAGATTGAGAAAACAGGGCCTTCATCTATGACCTCAGCAGGTACAGGAATTGAACCCGTGCTGTTGGCATCGCTCCAGATCACGAATCAGCCTTCCAGCCAGCTGAGCTAACCAACCTCCTAACTTCCTTTTTTTATTCACGAAGCAATAGTATATACTTATAACACCAGTTGCTTAGCCAGAAGGTAGCAGAAGTGGATGGCACTGTGGCTTCACAGCGCAAGAGTCCCAGGTTCGATTCCCCACTGGGTCACTGTCTGTGCGGAGTCTGCACCTTCTCCCCGTGTCTGTGTGGGTTTCCTCCGGGTGCTCCGGTTTCTTCCCACAGTCCAAAGACGTGCAGGTTAGGTGGATTGGCCATGATAAATTTCCCATCATGCCCTTAGGAGGGGTTATTGGGTTACGGGGATAGGGTGGAAGTGAGATCTTAAGTGGTCAGTGCAGACTCGATGGGCCGAATGGCCTCCTTCACTGTATGTTCTATTTATATCTATGTGTAGACCCGCACACTTGAGTTTGTTCCTGGGTGATTGGATCTGTTGAATTAATTCCTTCACACAACTTCCCAAGTTATGTTGCCCTGGCGACATCAACAATGGCCTTTTGGGCTGTTACCCCTTTCTGATCCTAGTTCCTTGATATACAAGATAGTACCTCGAATTGGGTCATCCAATTGGGTTTCCGTGCCTTATCAATCCCACCATGGCTATGCATGTGGTCATTTCCCACTCTGTCGGATGGGAAGTATCTCCACCTGCATATCAGCAATGGATGTAATACCTTGATGTGGCATCTTTAGAAACAAATTCAGAGAAAGCGTTGTTTATAAGAGTTGCTGTGCACAGGATGTCTGGCGGTGTAACTAATTTAGGCTCCCATATCGATGACATGTCTTTGTATGTGTGTGTCTTTGTTTCAATATGGGCCCCAGTGATGATGTCTTCTGAGTGCCCCTTTCTTCATCCTGATATCCTCTACACTCCATGTTCCTACCGAGCAAGCTCCAGATGCTGCTCCCCACCACAACTGGTTACATTTTACATACAAACAGAAATACATGAGGTATCAAGATGCCGGACACACACAACTTATGAATCGATTGGGACTAGCACGTGTCAGGAAAATAGACAATTTATTTTCTGCAGTTCTGGAATCAAAGAGGGGGTAACACAGTACGAGGTTGAGCAGTGAGCCGATTTAATTATCAGCCTAATTTGGTCTGCACCTTTATCTAATAGCAATCATAACATGATCAAGTTCAATGTAAACATAAGACAGCTACAGAGATGCTACGTTTAGGCAATGGTGACTTCTAACAACTTCAGAGAGAGAGTATCTGCAGTTTTGGTCTTCTAGTTTGAGGAAGGACCTCCTTGCTATTGAGGGTGTCCAGCGAAGGTTCACCAGACTAATTTCTGGGATGGCAGGACTGACATATGAAGAAAGACTGCATCGACTGGGCTTGTACTCACTGGAGTTTAGCGAATGATAGGGGATATCATAGAAACATATAAAATCCTGATGGGACTGGACAGGCTAAATGCGGGAAGAATGTTCCCGATGTCGGGGACGCCCAGAACTGGGGGTCACAGCCTAAGAATAAGGGGTAAGCCATTCAGGACTGAGATGAGGAAGAACTTCTCTCAGAATTTTGAACTTGTGGAATTCTCTACCACAGAAAGCTGTTCATAGAATCATAGAATCCCTATAGTGCAGATGGTGGCCATTCAGCCCATCAAGTCTGCACCGACCCTCTGAAGCAGCACCCGACCTAGGGTCAGGTCCCCACCCTATCCAAACCAACCTTTTGTCACTAAGGGCAATTTAGCATGGCCAATCCACCTAATCTACACATCTTTGGACTGTGGGAGGAAACCGGAGCACCCGGAGGAAACCCACGCACACACGGGGAGGATGTGCAGACTCCGCACAGACAGTGACCCCAGCCGGAATCGAACCTGGGACCCTGGAGCTGTGAAGCAATTGTGCTATCCACAAGGCTACCGTGCTGCCATTTTCTTCCACCTGTGCTTTCAGCGTCTAGCAATGGTCGCCGAAGAGCTCCGCCTCGAATGCCACCATCCGATTGCTGTGGGCCGACATCACACTCTCCATATCTCGGTCTGTGACCTCTGTGCCTCCAGACACTTTATACCCTTTCCATCGAACCCTTCAGGGGTGTCATAGCCCCTTCGATTGCCTTTGATCGGTCCTCCTGCATCTCTTTCCTTTGTGGACGGAACTCTTCCCTGATGAAAGCCATCAACTGTTCCATCTGGGGCTTTCCAACCTGCACTGGCCCTTTCCCCTTCGCCATCTTTCCAATAACTGCTGAGCCACGGGTCTCTTCCAACTCCTTGACCAGGTCTTTCACCTGCCAGGTTTGAACCAGCTGATATGCCACACCCGGCGGGGGCAACTTCTCCTCCAACCTTCAGCTACACCTTTCCGTTGATGTTTCTCCCGTTTTGGGGTAAAAAGAGCTCTTTTCTACGCCCATCGAGCAGGAACTACCCTGTGTAAGACCACTTACACCATGGCCGCCACCGGAAATCCAAGAGCACCCTACCTAGGACCACTTGTCCACCCTATCCCCACTATCCCCACCTAACCTATTTGGATTGTGGGAGGAAACCAGAGCACCTGGAGGAAACCCACACAGACATGGGGAGACAATGCAAACTCCACACAGTCACCCAAGGTTGGAATTGAATCTGGGTCCCTGGTGCCACGAGTCAGTAGTGCTAACTACTGTGCCACTCTGTTGCCAAATGACCTAGAAGAGATAGAAAATTACAGAGTACGTAACATAACACCATTAATTAATCCAAATTTTCCTGAGATTTTGCATTGTTCTTCCATGAATAGTCAGGTAATTATCGTGCCTCAACCTCCATTAAAATCAATGATAATATCCTTGCATTCGAGCTGCTGCCGCTTGGGCTTAAAAATACAGGTCTGAGGTGGTCTGCCAGTGACCATATTTCTTGCCTCTATGTAAATAAGAGCAACAAGGAATTGAAGTCAAGTCAACCCGAATGAAGAAACTCAACTGTACGAACTGCATCTGCAGCATCTTTTATTGACAGTACAATTCCAGATCAACGTTTCTTAGCAAGCAAATTAGGCCTTTGTTAGAATTCAGTTTTGTAGAATAGTGTTGTCGAGTCGTCATGCTTTCACCATCATGCAAACGCTTCAGAAGTGTATTCTGAAAATGTTATTGGTACCCAGCACTTCTTGATATACTCACTATTAGTTTTTTCAGTTACCCTTGCAGCACCAAATTTATTGTAACCGTTTGACTAATTAATTGATGACTGTTTTATTACACAAAGTAAAATCGATAGAATGTGCAATTGAAATCAATTGATAGTTGTCAGCTGTGCATGAAAAAAAGCACATCTGATTCCTCTAATGATCTCTCACTCTGAATTTTCAGACAACAAAATTTTGACAGGTGCATGAATACCATCCTGGTCACCTTGTGATGTGTGAATTAAGTAATGGCATGATGGGAAACTGGTCAACTATTCGGTACAATGTAAGAAAAGCTTACCTAGCCACTTCAATGTACCAGAGCCCTTTGTAAGGAATGCTAATCTAGCTATTCCAAAATGCCTGACCTGTGGAATTTCTGATAAGGTTAACTCGTCATAACCCAAGGCGGTATGAATAAGACAAGATAAGGAACGGATGAGTCTTCTCCGACCTTTTAATGTTCTAGCAAAGGACAAGATAATGGTATGAGGGATGAGACAAAGAGTACGAGAAGATCAACATGTCAGCAGGTTTATGACATTGCTTCCGTTTCTACTTCCGATCGAATTTCTGACTAAGCTGTAGTCACGCAATCTTGATAATGATAATGTATAAATACTGAGCTGATTCTCTGTGAAACGGCGGACTTGGGAAGGAATCAGCAGTGGTACTAACTGCTCTCTGACCTCAAGTTTCAGCCATTACTGCATGCAGTCTCTTCGTAAATAAAGCCTTGTTATTTTGCCATAACTAACGTTGTTGAATCTTTCTACTACAGTCCAGAAGCAGGAAAATATTGACTTCAACAACCTCTTCCCACAAATTTGAAATTTGAGTTGCTTCATGGTATGGAAGAAACCCCTTGTGGTGTCTAATTGTTCAAATATTTTGATTAACAGCTAATGCAATACAGATTTCTGAATCATGGATTCTTCCTAAAATTTACAAACCCGGTAAATGATCATGTCTGCTGACCTTTTACTGTGTTATGGGCCAGGACTTAGAAACTCCAAAGTGTATTATGAAGCTTGCCATTTAGGTCTGAGAAGAGCACTGAGTCAGTGATGGAATGAAGTAGCCACGATATTTAAAAATCACTCTTTCTGTTTATTAGATTTAAGAAGGTTACCAAAATTTCCATTTTCAGTTCACCTTTAACCCTTTTTAGAGCCTCTTCATTGGCATTATCTTGACCCATGACTAGAATTCTTTAAAAAGAAAAGTGTCGCAAATATCAGCAGCGTATCTTTTTAAAAAATGTTCATGTGCATATAGGTAAGATTAGTTCTGACATCATTTAATTTGATTTGATTAATTGTCACGTGTACTGAGGTACAGTGAAAAGTATTGTTCTTTGTACAGTCCAGCAGATCGCTCCATACGTGAATACATAGAACATACTGTAAATACATAAACATAAGACATCGACTGAAGCATTTGGAATAAAGACATCGGGTGCTACATACGGAATATAGTGCTACAACTGTAGAGAAGAAGCCTAGAGAAATCAGTTCAGTCCATAAGAGGACCATTCAGGAATCTGCTACCAGCGGAGAAGCAGCTGTTTTTGAATCTGTTGGTGTGTGTTCTCAGATTTTGTACCTTCTGCCCAGTGGAAGAGGTTGGAAGAGAGAATAACCTGGATGGGAGGGGTCTTTGATTATGTTGCCTGCTTTCCAAAGGCAGCGGGAGATGCAGTCCGAGTCAATGGATGGGAGGTGGGCTTGCGCGATGGACTGGGCTGTATTCAGAACTCCTAGTTTCTTACGGCCTTGGGCCGAGCAGTTGCCATACCAAGCTGAGATGCAGTCAGATATAAGATGCTTTCTATGGTACTTCCATAAAAATTGGTAAGAGTCATTGGTTAAGGACATGCTGAATTTTGTCAATTTCCTGAGGAAGTAAAGTTTTAATACTATAAAATTAGTTTGAGGAGGTGTAGTGGCATAGCAGTAGAGACCCTACTTCTGGGCCAGAAGCTCCAGGTTAAAGTCCCACTTCTTGACATGATGGTCATGGAAGGTGCATTTGTAACAAGGTCAAACAGGTTGATTATCAGCCAGTAAATCCTTCAAATATGCCTCATGATAAGTAGTAAGAGCGCAAGAGTTTCCTGGCACCAGATGGACCCCCCCCCCATCACCAGCAGGTGCTGCAAGATGCATGATTAGACCGCGGGCAGGAGTGGGGGTGGTGGTGATGGTGTGGAGGTGAGGGTGGTATAGGAATGAGGGTGGTGGGGGGGGCAAGTTTGGGATGGGGGGGTGATTTGGTGAGGAACCGCAACTCAGTGGGGTCTCTCTTCCTCGCCTGCGGCCGAGGTCCACCTCAGATGGTGTTGCCCACTTGGGCTCATGGCCTCTGCCACCTGCGCTCAGGCACAGTAAACAGCGGCAGCTGGCATCCTCCTTCCCAGGACGGGGTACAAGGTCATCCGCCACTCCAATGCATCCAAGAGTGTCTTCAGCACAGCAGCTGTAAACCTCTGGGCTGCTCCCCTCAATTGCCATCTTGCTGGCTGGGATGGTGTGTGTGGGGATTGAAATGAAATGAAATGAAAATCGCTTATTGTCACAAGTAGGCTTCAAATGAAGTTACTGTGAAAAGCCCCGAGTCACCACATTCCGGCGCCTGTTCGGGGAGGCTGTTACGGGAATTGAACCATGCTGCTGGCCAGCCTTGGTCTGCTTTCAAAGCCAGCGATTTAGCCCTGTGCTTGTCAGCCTTTGAGTGTGAATCGCGAAACCGGCACTGTTTCTCATAGAATCGATTGTGTTCCACGTGGCACCGGTGCTCGTCCCTTAGCAGTAGCGGAATCAGTCCAGGTTGGCGCCAGTTATTCTGTCGTGAAAGTCCATGAATCCTGCGTTGGCATCAACACTTAATCTCAGAAACGGAGAATCCTGCCTCATGTCTTTGTTGTTAGCTGGCTGACTCTGGGCAGCACGGTAGCATTGTGGATTACACAATTGCTTCACAGCTCCAGGGTCCCAGGTTCGATTCCGGCTTGGGTCACTGTCTGTGCGGAGTCTGCACATCCTCCCCGTGTGTGCGTGGGTTTCCTCCGGGTGCTCCGGTTTCCTCCCACAGTCCAAAGATGTGCAGGTTAGGTGGATTGGCCATGATAAATTGCCCTTAGGGTCCAAAATTGCCCTTAGTGTTGGGTAGGGTTACTGGGTTATGGGGATAGGGTGGAGGTGTTGACCTTGGGTAGGGTGCTCTTTCCAAGAGCCGGTGCAGACTCGATGGGCTGAATGGCCTCCTTCTGCACTGTAAATTCTATGATAAAGTACCTTGAGCCTAATATGCTTTTGAGAAAATCGATTAATCTGAGGGACACTTGGCTCAGAACCATCAAAACAAAAATGTAATTTTAAAGCAAGGAGTAGAAAGACAGAAATCTTGTTGACGTTTTTTGAATTTGTTATCTCAACAGAAGGAAAAATTTGCACCCATCTTCTCTTTCCAAAGGGCAGTTGTGACTGTTATATTTCTATTATTAGTGGCAGAACGCTGGAACTTTACCAATTAGGCAGTTTATATGATTGACATTTGTATGAAATGGGCATGATTGAACGAATCGCAGCTGACCTCACTTACAAAGCCGTGTTTTCCTGTAATGATGAGGCAGTAACCAATCAGGAGTGGAATCCTGTTTTCCATTTTTTGCTTCTGAGGCATCTGGGTGTTAAGGGGAATTGTGCTCTCATTGCTATCGCATTTGAAATTCATTCAGTAAAGATTCTGCGTCAGTCCAGTGGTTTTCTTTCTTTATTTGTAGAGCCGTCTCCTCCAGTGAGTTTATTTGTCCACCACCATTTACATGCTGCTTACACTGTTCGTCATGCAAGTAGTCCTGTGTTGTAGCTTCACCAAGTTGACACCACATATTTAGTCATGCCTGGTGCTGCTCCTGCTATGCCCTCCTGCACCCTTCATTGAATCAAGGTTGATGCCCCAATTCAAAGTGGGGGATGTGCTGGGCCATGAGGTTACAGATTGTGGTTGCATGCAATTCTGTTGCTGATGATGACCCACTCACTGTGCCTCGTGGATGCCCAGTCTAGAGTTACTAGATCTGAGCGCAATCGATCCCATTTGACACAGTGATAGTGCCATGTAACACTATGGAGGATATCCTCAATGTGAAGATAGGACTTGGTCTCCACAAAGACTGTGTTGTGATCATTCCTACCAGTGCTGTCATGGACAGATGCATCTGCAGCAGTAGATTGGTGAGGATGGGGTCAAGTCGGTTTTCTCTTCATCACCAGCTGCAGACCGAGTCCAGCAGCTCTATCCTTTAGGACTCAGCCAGCTTAGTCAGCAGTGGTGCTACCGAGCCACACTTGCTGATGATATTGAAGCCTCCCACCCAGAGTACATTCTGTGGCCATGCAATCCCAGTGTTTATTTCAAGTGGAGTTCCAACATTGCATAGTACTGATTAATGAGCTGTGGGACTGAGGGTAGAAGTGGAAGGTTATCCTGCAGAAGGTTTCCTTGCCCATGTTTGACCTGATGCTATGAGACATGATGGAGTCCAGAGTCAATGTTGAGAACACGTGGGGCAACTACCTCTTGATTGCATACCACTCTGCCACCACCTCTGGTGGGTCTGTCCTGTTTGTGGCTCAGCACATACCGAAGGATGGTGATGATGGTATCTGGGACATTCGAAGATATGATTCCGTGAGTAAGCTGTTGCTTGAATAGCCTGTTGGATAGCTCTCCAAATTTTGGCACAATTTTCCAGATGTTCACAGGGCTGGGCATGTTGTTCCCGTTTCCAGTGTCTTAGTTCTGCTGAGTGGTCAGTCCGGTTTCATTCCTTTTATTAGACTTTACAGCAGTTTCATCGAACTGAGTGCTTACTAGGCCATTTTCGCCGGTATTTAAGTGCCAACCTGGAGTCGCATGTGGACCAGGCCAGGTAACGACAGCAGATTCAACAGAATTACAGAATCTTACAGTGTAGAAGGAGACCATTTGGCCCATCAAGTTTGCACATTCCGGCGCCTGTTCGGGGAGGCTGGTACGGGAATTGAACCGTGCTGCTGGCCTGCCTTGGTCTGCTTTCAAAGCCGCCGATTTAACCCTGTGCTTAAACCAGCCCAAGGGGCCAAACAAAGCAAATATATGAGCAAGAGCAGCATGGGGTGTCGTGAATAATGTTGTTACAGGGAACAGATCAGTCCGAGGGGGAGTATTTGAGGAGTCTTGTAGCTGTGGGGGGGAAGCTGTTCCTATGTCTGGATGTGCGGGTCTTCAGACTTCAGTACCTTCTGCCCGATGGAAGGGTCTGGAAGAAGGCAATGCCTGGGTGGGAGGGGTCTCTGATAATACTGTCTGCCTTCCTGAGGCAGTGGGAGGTGTATACAGAATCAATGTGAGGGTTGTGTGATGCGTTGGGCTGAGTTCACCACACTCTACAGTTTCTTGCGATCTTGGACCGAGCATTTGCCATACCAAGCTGTGATGCAGCCGGATGGGATGTTCTCTATCGCATATCTGTAGAAGTTTGTGAGAGTCGATGCAGACATGCCGAATTTCTTTAGCTTCCATCGGAAGTGGAGACGTTGTTTGGGCTTTCTTGACTGTTGCAACAATGTGTGTGGACCAGGACAGACTATTGGTGATGGTGACCCCCAGGAACTTAAAGCTATCGACCGTGACTCCAGTGGGGTCTCCATTGGACTGGGAGATCTCTCCGTCTGCTACTACTTTTTGTGTGGACTAGTACTAAATGATGCCCTGGCGAGGTTTCTGAGGCATGGGCGTTAGTTACGGTGTGCTGGAATAATCCGGCGCAGACATATTTAAATGAGCCTCATGGCAGATTTAAATGATATATCTTGATCTCGCTCTCTCGTGAGATTCCGTTAGATCTTGTGAGGCGTTCCGAGCATTGCAAATCTCACTAGAGACCTCGCGCAAGATTTAATGGCTTTGTCGTGTCACGGAATTGGGTTCAATCACGCCCGTCGTGTTCTGGCCTCTTGAGCCAACGTGATTTCAGTGGCTCTGTCTGTCATGTCTGGAAGCTCTGGAATCCCCACCCTGCACCTCTCTGTTCTGCTAATTTGTTTTTCTTCTTCCAGATCCTTATAATCTACCTCTTTGACCAGGCTGTTGGTCATCTGACCTAATGTCTCTATGTAGCTCGGTGTCACAGCATGTTTAATAATCCCCCTGCAAAGTGTCTTGGGATGCTTTCCTATGTTAAATGTGCTTTGGAAGGATGCGTTGTTGTGGCATTACTGCGTTGATCAAGGAGAAACTGATCGGATGCAAGACAACACCGCTTGGCCTCGCCCAATTCATTGACATTCATTAATTAAACTCCGCTTCAGCAGCACTGAACCCAAAGCACATGCTTGCATGGTTAAGGCAGCACAGCTGTGCTCTTGGCCAATAATTTTTTTTTTTTCAAAGGCACAGACAACAATATTGTACTTTGTATCATGCAATATTCATTAGTTGGTTAAAATCAAAAGCTGTTTCCAGCTTAATGTAAAGAATGAAAGGTGCCCCACGAATTAAAGCTGTTTTATTATTGATTATTTAAGTAACATTAGCTGTGTAAGTCAAGGAGACTAAAGGAAATGGTAGAAAACCATACAGATTCTGTACTTGAAATAAGATATAGCCTTCAAGTCAGCTGAGCAGGTTGAATCTAGTAGAATCTGCAATAAAGAATTGCATGTGTATGAGAATAGGATTTATATGCATGAGGAATTTTCACCTCCTATCTGGCACTGGCTGTGTGGGATGATGTCATCTTTTAGCTGATTGGCTGCTGAGCACCTAGTGAAGGGAGAAAGGGTAAAGATGCCGGAATAAGCCTCTGTTGTATTCATGGCGAGTATTTTGAGATGGGGACCTGAATTGATTGTTGTTGAAAATTGACTTAACTTGGTCATGTGACCTATTGGGAGCTTCTTGCATGAGAGGAATTGACAGCATTTTTTAAAAAAAGGAATGAGACGGCTGATTTGCAAGAGGATCTGTGCCTGTAAGTTGCAGAATCTGGGTGGAAAAGGCAGAGAGCTAGTGACACAAAGTGGGAGGTTGCGTAGGCTGGAGCACAGACAAATGCAACAGAAACATGGATTTGCTTCACAAATACATTTTGGCATTTAAAACTGGATTTGAAATGTCAGTAGAATCGACTGACATGTAGATTTATTCTAATTTAGGTTGAAGTGCTTGGTATAAGGGATGTCAAAGGCTAGATTAATGCTACTTTGCCAGGGTGGGTATATTCTTAATTCCATTTTCACTTCACTGTTCACAATTATCTTGGAGAATGATGATCATAATAGTAATGGAGATTTGTATTTGTTTTTCTTTAACAAGTACTGGAAATAATAACTGATTATTCAAGATTTACTGCAGCTTGAATATTTTTTGTGCATTTTTTTTAAAGACAAAAGCTTTGATGATGAGGAGTCTGTGGATGGAAACAGACCATCAGCCAGTTCTACATTTAAGGTTTCTACGAAGAAAATGGGAAGTGCAAGCATGGGCGGCAAAAGATCAGCCTCTGCACCCGGATCTAAATCAGGTAATGTGTGACTGATTATTTTTTTAAATCGCATTTAATAATGTGGTTTATCTTGCAGATACAGATTGAATTAGTCTGATTACTGAATGGGCAGTTTATATTAAGGCAAATAATCACCTGTTCATCTTATTTTTCTGAAAATTTGTCTCTATTTGATATAGTTAAATAACTAGAGATTACTTTCCCATGGACAGATGTTTGGAAATATTCATTTTTAGGTTCGCTTGTAGCCATGTGTTGAGAAATTGTTCAGTTTACTAACCAGTAGCAAATTTTCTGAACCTTCAGATGTGTTGTCTGCTAAATTGTACTACTTGTACTAAATAAATGACACTCCAATATTAGCTGAAAGAGGAAAGAAGATGCAGGGGCATTATTTGTTTAAAATACTGCCCTTTTATTTCAATGTATATTTTCCTGTTGTTTCTTATGATCCTTGAGTAGTGTTTCCCTCTGTATCAGGCCACATCAATGATTTCAATTCCAGAGAGCATCTTTGTGTGTCTTGAGCGTTTGCACGGTTGGGAATATTAAGCTTAACTCCAAACTGGCCGAAGGGCCACTCTGTGCCCTACCGACTGGAGGCCACTACGTTACAAGTTGGAAAATTTGCATTGTGCCCAGGGTTAGTTGATATCTGGGTGGTTTCATAACAAGGCATGTGGACCTCAGCTTTAAAGTGACCAGAGAGCCACTCTGGAACCAGCTCACCTTGGTAAAGCATGATTCATTGTACTAATTTGTATGGTTTCCTTGGTCACCAAATCCATATCCTTCAACTGATGTGAAGTTGCAGCTCTCTTAGTTGCGATGGTGCTGGACAGTTGTGCTGTCTGTATTGGTCATGATTGAATGTTTTAAGGGGTAGTAGGGGTGTCTTCACCTCGATTGAAAAATTGCTGACATTTTGTAAAACAGGTAAATTTCAACAGAGCGCATAATTATCTTCTTGAAAACTAGTCCCCAATCCTGTGCACATCTTGTTCTATCTCTTAAATCAATGCAAGCATGCAAAGTTATTTTCAGTGCCCATTTATGTTTGCTGTCATGTGGATGTAGTTAATGTGTGCGTGTGTATGTATATATATATATATATATATATATGTATATATATATATAGATATATTCACAGATGTATAGATATAAAATAGATAATGCAGGTGCAGAGCATTGTTTTTCATTGTAACTTTCACTGTACAACAAGGATACCTTTTAATGACTACAGAGCTGAATGTGATCACTTTTGACAGAAAATATGCACCATGCTTCCATTTTATTAACTTTTCAAACTTTAATTTTTTAAAATTCATTTGCGGCTGTGTGCATCGCTGGTTAGGCCAGCATTTATTGCCTATCCCTAGTTGCATTTTAGAAGGTGGGGGTGGGTTGCCGCCTTGAACTGTTGCTGTGCTTGAGGTGGAGGTGCACCCACTATGCTGTTAGGGAGGGAGTTCCAGGATGTTTCCCCAGCGACAGTGAAAGAACGGCAATATATTTCAAAATCAGGATGGGGAGGGGAACCTCCGGTGGTGGGGTTCCCAGGTATCTGTTGCTCTTGTCCTTCTAGATGTTAGTGGGCATGGGTTTGGAAGGTGCTGTCAAAGGAACCTTGGTGAGTTACTGCAGTGCATCTTGTAGATGGTGCATGCGGCTGCCACTGTTCATCGGTGGTGGAGGGTTTCAATGTTTGTGGAAGGGGGAGCGATCAAGTGGGCTGCGTGACAGTTGATTCACATCATTGTGCACAGCAGCTCTCCGTTACAAATTATTTTGGAGTAGCACAAGTGGATAGCACTGTGGCTTCACAGCGCCAGGTCCCAGATTCGATTCCCCGCTGGGTCACTGTCTGCGAGGAGTCTGCACGTTCTCCCCTTGTGTGCGTGGGTTTCCTCCGGGTGCTCCAGTTTCCTCCCACAGTCCAAAGACGTGCAGGTTAGGTGGATTGGCCATGCTAAATTGCCGTTCGTGTCCAAAAAGGTTAGGAGGGGTTATTGGGTTACGAGTATAGGGTGGAAGTGAGGGCTTAATGTGTGTCGGTGCAGATCCGATGGGCCGAATAGCCTCCTTCTGCACTGTATGTTCTAGGTTCAGTGCAGGCCTACTTTATTGTATTTTTGACATTTCTATCGCAAACAAGATGCTGGAATACATGTAGTATACTTAGTTATGTTTGAAGCAGCAAGAATATATATTTTGTGGAGAACTACTTGTTATGACATCACAATGTTGCACTCTCAGCTGTTTTATTTTTTAATTTGGTCCATGCATGATTTGTCTTGTAAATATGATTGATTTATGGGTTTGATAACCAGCAGACATATCATTCCTGGGGGAAACTACCCCTCCAACCTTCACCTACGCCTTTTCATCGAAATTCCACCCAGTATCGGGTAAAGAGAGCTCTTTTCTGTGCCTTCAAGCAGGAGCTGCATTGTGGGTGGCCACCACTGGAGTCATTATGATTGATTTATGATCAATCTTTTGACCTGATAGATGAGTTGGATGCCTTCCAATGCAGCAACAGTTTGAAGTTCTGACTTCTTACTTAATTCGTGGGTTTAGCCTTCCTGAACGCAGCTGCAGATTTTATTCTTCTCCACAATTTTCCACTTTGTACTGTACCTGTTCTAAACTTTGCACATTTAATTTCATATCTTTCCTTTGACTCCACCTTGAAGCCATTGTACTGAATGTTATTGCTTTAGCAAGATAAACACACTTGACCTAGGAATCCAGACATAATAAAGGAGGAAAGGATAGACCGAGTAATTCCAGGTCTGTCAACCTGACTTTGGTGGTGGGCAAATTACTGGAACAGCTCAATATATTGTGATTTCAATTTAGTACACTTTACTGTCCTTACAATTTGCTATGGGTAAAATTACTGCTGTGTAACCAACAAGAAAGGAAGAAAGAATTATATAGCAACATAACAATATATAGTTGTATAGCTACAGTGCTGTACCAAAACCACAGCCAAAGAGAATAAAAAAAGAGAAGTATAGAAACAAGAGTCTTGGGTGTTCATGCTCCCACCCCAGTAAAGGTACATCTGATAACTTTGTCTAAATTGGTGATATGCCCATGTCCTCCAGCCCATTCTCTAAAAGGTTATGATTGTATATTGAGAAGAATGGACGTGAGGCAAATAATTTCAAAATGGACTCTGAACTTGGGTGGTCCCAGTCAGTCGGCAAACACTCGGTTATCCTTAATATCTCTAGTATCTCTCCACCAAAAAGCAGTAGGCTAAGGAGATCTGCTTTTGCTCGTCCGTTATTAAGGAGATGCACAATACATTTGGCATTCTCGAGTTGCAGTTGACGCAGCCAAGCTAAACCAGGATACTCCAGCACAACTGATCACTGTACCGGGGTTCCATCTTTGTTCACATGGAGCTTCTTTCAAGCTGTCAACATCTTCAGATCCTGTGTGCTGCTATTCTGTGGGATTATATAAATCATTAATAATAATAATAATCTTTATTAATGTCACAAGTAGGCTTACATTAACCTTGCAGTGAAGTTACTGTGAAAATCCCCTAGTCGCCACACTACAGTGCCTGTTCAGGTACACTGAGGGAGAATTCACCTAACAGCACGTCTTTTGGGACTTGTGGGATGAAACCAAAGAACCCGGAGGAAACCCACGAAGACATGGGGAGAGCATGCAGACTCCGTATAGACAGTGACCCAAGCTGGGAATCGAGCTCGGATCCCTGGCGCTGTAAAGCAACAGTGCTAACCACTGTGCTACCATGCCACGGTATTGTTTAGAAAAGACAGATTAATGAAGGATATTCAGCCTGGATTTGTTAAAGCAAGGTCATCTTTGATGAACTTGATTGAATCTTTTGAGACAGCAAAGAGCGTGGATGAGGGGTGCATGCTAGTAGCCTATGTGAATTTCAGGATAGTAGGCTGGTCAGAAAGTGAAAGCTCATGGTATCCAATTGAAAGTAGCAAGTTGGATACAAAATTAGTAGTAGTAATAATAAAAATAATCGCTTATTGTCACAAGGAGGCTTCAGTCCCTAGTCGCCACATTCCGGCACCTGTTCAGGGAGGCCGGTACGGGAATTGAACCCGTGCTGCTGACCTTGTTCTGCATTACACGCCAGCTGTTTAGCCCACTGTGCTAAACCAGCCCCTTGAAATCAAGGATCAATAGGTGTTGTGAGACAGCTGACTTCTGCAGAGGCCAGTACTGGGTCCTATGCTTTATGTGACAAATGTCAATAATTTAAACTTGCATGTGAGTACATGATTAAGATGTTTACAAATGATCTGAAAATCGGTTGTGTGGCTTTGGTGAGGAAGAAAGCTAGACTGCAGGAAGATGTCCATGGACAAGTCAAGCAAGGAAAAAAAGCAGCAACTGGAATTTGATCTGGAGAAGTGTGAGGTAATGCATTTGATGAGAGGAAACAAGGCAAGGAAATGTGCAGTAAATGGTAGGGCTAAGTAACAGAGGGATGTTGTACTGTATATCCACGGATCTCTGAAGGTAGTGAGACAAGGAGATAAGGTCATGAATAAGGCATATGGATGCCTTCCTTTTATTGGCGGAGTGTCATGGATTTAAAGTAACTCCAATTTAAAAAGACATAATAGGAGGCGAACTACCCAGCAACAGATAGAAATCTGCCTAGCGACAGCAGCTCGTATTCGAAAGGCTCGTATTCAAAAGGCCAGATGAGTTAACGTCTCTCCCAATAACGAAATTAGAAGGCATTTAGATAGAATCAGATGTGAATAGCTTATTAGTAGAAACAGCTTACCTAGGCGAATGGGAGATCAATGAGGTATACACATGCTAATGTCTCGAGTTAAGGAACTTGAGAGGAGCAAACTGCTAAATATATAGAAGGTAAAATCAAAGTGGAACAAAGGTATAATTGCCAGGACCCTCAGAAGCAAAAGAGGCCAGTTGACATCTATCAGCCTCAGAAAACAGACAAGCCAATTTCCAGCAAGCAGCCTGGAGAAGTTTTAAGTCTTGGAGCCAAGGTTGAGCAGAAACCTTTGTGAAGGAAGTTTAAATATCTTTGTTGGACCAGAAAAATATGTTTCCCAGACTTGATTATCAGCCTTGCATTGTGTGGTAATTATAAGCCGGATTTAACTTATTGATTTATTTAATTTGGATGATATTTAAAGAGTTCAGGGATCGTGAATGTATTTTGGAACAAGAGGTACGTTCCATAGAAACTGCGTGTGATTAGTGCTTAATATATTTATGTGTCTTAGAGTAATATAGTCCTGTTAGTGTGTATTTGTCTTACATTTAATAAGTAGTTTTTAATAATTGTTACACTGTATATCTAGCCTTTTAGAACCAGTGGATGTCCCAAAGCGCTTTGTAGCGAATGAAGTACTTTTGAAGAGTAGTCATTGCCGGGAATGTGACAGCTAATTTGAGCGTAACTCTGCAAATAACAATGTCATAATGACTAGACAACCTGTTCTTTTGATGTTGATTGAGTGATGTATATTAGCCAAGAAACTGAGGATAACTCTTTGAAATAGTGCCACTGTATCTTTTACCTCCACTGAAGTTCTGCGTTTGAAGTCTCTGTTAGATTGTTGCATGAAATGCGAGAATAGGATTTAAACTTATACACTTGTGATTCAAACGTCCTACCAACTGAGATGCAATTCACTGATGGAGGGAATCAAGATAAAGTGGGAGGAGGAGTTGAGAGAGGGTATGGAGGAGGGGTTGTAGTTTGAGGTGCTCCGGAGGGTGAATGCCTCAACTTTGTGCGCAAGGTTGGGCTGATACAACTGAAGGTGGTGTATCGGACGCACCTCACAAAGGCGAGGATGAGCCGACTCTTTGAGGGGGTAGAGGATGTTTGTGAGCTGGAAATGCATTGGAGAGAGATTTTCAGGGTAAATTTGAAGGTGGTACATGTGAGACTTGACCCGGGCCCTCTGGAGGCCATATTATGGGTATCGGATTGGCCGGGATTGGAAGCGGGTGTGGAGGCAGATGTTTTAGCCTTCGCCTCGCTGATCGCCTGAAGGCAGATCCTGTTGGGGTGGAGGTTAGTCTCTCCACCCTGTGCCCAGGCGTGGCGCGGGGGGGGGGGGGGGGGGGGGGGGGGATCTGTTGGAGTTTTTAACACTCGAGAAGGTGAAGTTTGAGTTGAGGGGAAGGATAGAAAGGTTCTACAATTCATGGGCTTTGTTCACTATGCACTTCCAAGATTTGCGTTTGGACTGTCTATGTTGTTGATGATTATGTATGGGTGGATTCCTGATTCCTTTTCTTTGATGTTTGTATTTAAAATGCTGGGGGCTGTATGGGGGTCAGTGGGAGGAGGGGACTGTTAACCAGAGGTTTGACATTGTGTCTGTTATTGTTGATTGTTTGTTCGTGGGTTTAAATTTGGATGAAAATGTGAAAAGGGAGAATAAAAATATTTTTTATAAAACTGAGCTGCAACTGACAGCTAATATATTTCTATCTCATAATGTTATGATCCCCACTGAGACTGATAACTTCAAACTTTTTTTTCCTTTTTCATTCGCACCACGTAAGTGCCAGGCAATGACCATCTCTTACAATAAAGGATCTAATCATCGCCCCTTGGCATTCAATGGCATTACCATTGCTGAATCCCCCATAATCAACATCCTGGGGATTGCCATTGATCAGAAATTGAACTGGGCTAGCCATATTATTACTGTGGGTGCCAGGGCCACATCTACAAGGCACAAGTCAGGGGTGTAATGGAATACTCACTTGCCTGGATGAGTGCAGCTCCAACAACACTCAAGAAGCTCAACACAATCCAGGACAAAGCCCACTTGATTGCTCCTCCCACAAACATTCAGGCCCTCCACCACCTACTAACGGTAGCAGCCGTGTGTACCATCTACAAGATGCACTGCAGTAACTCACCAAGGTTCCTTCGGCAGCACCTTCCAAACCCATGACCACTATCATCCAGAAGGATAAGAGCAGCAGCTACCTAGGAACCCCACCACCTGGAGGTTCACCTCCAAGTCACTCAGCACCCTGACTTGGAAATATATTGCTGTTTCTTCACTGTCGCTGGGGCAAAATCCTGGAACTCCATCCCTAACTGCACAGTAGGTGTACCTACACCTCCGACTGCAGCGGTTCAAGAAGATAACTCAATACCACCTTCTAAAGGGCATCTAGGGATGGGCAATAAATGTTGGCCTAACCAGCGATGCCCATCCCGTAAATGAATAAAGAAATATTTATTTTACAGGATCCTGGTTTCTCTGGCTAGGGCTGTGAGAAGGTGATGGTGAGCTGCTTTCTTGAACTGCTGCAGTCCATGTGGTGTAGGTATGCCCACTGTGCTGTTGGAGAGGGAGCTCCAGGATTTTGACCCAGTGGCAGTGAAGGAATGACAAAAAACTTTCAAGTCAGACTGGTGAATGATTTGGAGGGGAACTTCCAGATGGCACTGTTCCCATGGATGTGCTTCCCTTGTCCTTCTAGATGATGGTGGTCATGGGTTTGGAAGATGCTGTCTAAGGAGCCTTGGTGAGTTCACGCAGTGCATCTTGTAGATGGTACACACGGCTGCCACTGTGTGTCAGTGGTGGAGGGAGTGAATGTTTGTGAAAGGCATGTTTGTGAAAGGCATGCCAAGCAAGCGGGCTGATGTACTCAATGGTGTCAAGGATCTTGGCATCCAGGCAACTGGGGAGTATTCTATTGCACTCCTGACTTTTCCGTTAGAGATGATGGACAGGCTTTGAGGAGTCTGGAGGTGAGTTACTCACCACAGGATTCATAGCCTCTGACCTGCTTTTGTAGCCATCGTATTTTGTTTATATAAATTTAGAGTACCCAATTTTATTTTCCCAATTAAGGGGCAATTTACCGTGGCCAATCCACCGAACCTGCACATCTTTGGGTTGTGGGGGTGAGACCCACGCAGCCACGGGAAGAATGTGCAAACTCCACACGGACAGTGACCCAGGGCCGGGATTCAAACCCAGGTCCTCAGTGCCGTAGTGCCAGCGCTAACCACTGCGCCACATGCCGCCCTTGTAGCCATAGTATTAATATGGCTAGTCCAGTTCAGTTTGTGATCAGTGGTAATCCCCAGGATGTTGATAGTGGGGGAATCAGTGACGGTAATGCTATTGGATGTCAAGGGGTGATGGTTTGTTTCTATCTTATTGAAGATGGTCATTGCCATGCACTTGTGTGGTACGAATGTTACTTGCCACTTGGCAGCCTAAGCCTGGATACTGTCTGGGTCTTGCTGCATTTGCACGTGGACTGCTTTAGTGTCTGAGTCACGAAGGGTATTGAACAGTGTGTCATGATCAACGAACATCCCCACATCTGACCTTGTGTTGGAAGGAAGGTCATTGATGAAGCAGCTGAAGATGGTTGGGCCCTGAGGAACTCTTGCAGTAGATGTCCCGGGACTGAGAAGACTTACCTCCAACCACCAGAACCATCTTCCTTTGTGCTTGGTGTGACTCCAACCAGTGGAGAGTTTTCTCCCTGATTCCCATTGATTCCAGTTTTGCTAGGGCTTTGTGATGTCATACTGAATCAAATGCTACCTTGATGTCGAGGGAATCTCCCACCCCTGGAGTTCAGCTCTTTCGTCCATGTCAGAACCAAGGCTGTAATGTGGTCAGGAGCTGATGACCCTGGCGGAACAAATTTAGAGTACCCAATTCATTTTTTCCAATTAAGGGGCAATTTAGCGTGTTCAATCCACCTAGTCTGCACATCTTTGAGTTGTGGGGGTGAAACCCACGCAAACACGGGGAGAATGTGCAAACTCCACACGGACAGTGACCCAGAGCCGGGATCGAACCTGGGACCTCAGCGCCGTGAGACTGCAGTGCTACCACTGCGCCACCGTGCTGCCCTCCATCACTTTAGTGATGATTGCGAGTAGACTGATGGGGCGGTAATTGGCATGGCTGGATTTGTCCTGCTTCCTCAGGACATACCTAGGCAATTTTCCACATTGCCGTTTTTTTGCCATGGCCACGTTCTGAGCAGTCGCAAAAATCACGTCTCTCTTCGAGGAACTTCGGCTTAGGCCTTTCAACCCCACACAACGGGCACCAAAAGGGCAAAAAGTTCCCCAAACTAAGCCCCCACACATTACAGTGCCAGCTAAAATGCTGACGGAACCAGCAATTTAGCTGTAAGGCAGTAATAGCAAGGAGGGAGAGACCTCAACCTCTGGGCAGGAAAGCCCATGTGCAGCATAGAACTGGCCATGGCTGACCCCAAGGAATCGTCAGCGCAGACCAAGGCAATGATGCTCAGGGTAGCGATGAAGGAAAACCTCTTGGCAGCAGTGGGGTCAGCAGAAGAGACTGCGATGGCCCCCCATAAAGGAAGCAATGGGCAAAATGGAGCTGGGGCTAGAGATCCTAGAGGCAATGGTGTGGAACCTAGAAAAAAACGCCATGGACAAGGGAGACCGAATCGCAGTGCTCAAAGCTGAGATAACGAGGCTGGTCAAGTCTCAGAAGGGTCTACAAGAAAAGGTTGTTGACCAAGAAAAGCGGTCCCGCCGGCAGAACCTGCCAGTGGGCATGGAGGGGAGGAACCTTACAGAGTATGTAGCAGCGATGCTCGGAAAGCAAAACTTCTGGGAAACCACCGCAGGAATGATAGTGAGGCTCCATAGGTTCCAGGAAAAAGAGCAGATTCTGAGGTGGGCAAAAAGCATGTGGGTGTGCAAGTGGGAAGGACACACCATCTGCTTGTAGAAAGGTATTGGAGCAGATCTGGCCAAACGCGGGGCAGAATTTAATAGCACCAAATCTGCACTGTTTGAGAGCATGGTGATGTTTGGTATGATTTGCTCCGCCGGGCGATGGAATATTTCTTCGACTCCCCTGAGGAGGCTAACCGGTTTGTTCGGAGGAACTAACTCTAGAAGCATCAACAAAGGAAAATGGACTAAATGTGGACATTAAAGATCCAGAGGTGACAGGGGTAACCATTCTTGGGGGGCTTGGGTTGGGGGGTGGGGGGGGCAGGGGGGGGGGGGGGGGGGGGTGGTGGGTAGAATCAGACTGGGTTGTAAAAATTAAAACTATCATTGGAGAGAGCTGCTACACTGGTGAACAAGTTGGTGTATAAAAGTTAAAAAGAAGGGGGAGACTGCAGTGCACCTCCCGGGAAGGAGTGCCTGGCGGGGGGCAAGGGGGGACAATAACAAGGGCGATAGGCGAGGGAAGGTGGGGTAGGGAAGGGTTGGGAGACAGAGGAGGAATGGGGAAAAGGGGGGGACCGGGAGGGGAGAAGAGTAGGGCACTGGTTGCAGCAGGTCATGTGGAGACAGCGGGAAAAAGGAAGGATTCGGTAGCCATCTTAAATGGCCCAAGAACAAGGGTAGGCTGAACATGGAGGACCATGCCCATGGTGAGTATGGTTGACTGCACAGGAATGGAGGGACCCAACCCCTCCACCATGATAGTCACCTGTAATGCGAGGGGCCTTAATGGGCCGCTGAAAGGATCCAGAGTCTTTGTTCATCTCAAAAGCGGGAGAGTAGATGTGGCCTTCCTGCAAGAGACGCACTTGAGAGTGAGGGGCCAACTGAGGGTAAAGAAAAGCTCGGGAAGAAAAATGTTTCAAACGTCCTTCAACACCAGGGAAAGGGAGGTGGCCATACTAATTCACAAAAAAAGTAGGGTTCACAGCGATGAACACTGACGGACCCAGGAGGATGATTCGTAATCGTCAGCAGGACCCTGGAAGGGGCCCCGGTAGTTCTGGATGACGTAGAGTTCATCAAGAAAACTATGGCTGAAATCCCTGACTTAGACCCCACCAACTCATTATGGCGGAGGTGGGGGGAGAACTTCACCTCTGTGCAAGACCAGAAGAAGGATAGATCCAACCCTAGGATGGGGGCCATAGCAGGATGAAGGAATTGAACAAACACCATATTGAGCAAATGGGATGGTGGGTAGACCCATGGAGGTTTAATCACCTGTGGGAGAAGGAGTTTGCCTTCTAGCACATGCACAAGACCTAGTCATGCATAGACTTCATAGTAGGGAAAACGTTTTTTCCAGGGATAGTCGGAGCCAATTACTCAGTGATAGTGATCTTCGACCATGCTCCACAGGAGGTTGGCGTCGGGACGGACCCAGCACTCCCCATGGAGGCAGGATGTGGTGCGATTCGCTGGATAGGCTTTCTGTGAAAGAATATCACAATCCATCGACGGTTATGTAACCTGCAACCAGAATGGTGAGGTCTCACCCTCCATGTTCTGGGAGGCACTGAAGGTAGCAATCGGGAAGAAATAATAGCCCATAGGGATATATCCACTTAAGGGTAGGAAGGAGAGGGTGGCTAGGCAGCAGCTGATCGACTCCATATTGACGTGAATCGGCGGTACTCCACCGCCCCAACCGTAGAATTACTGGCGGAGAGGTTAAAAACTACAAATGGTGTTCAACCTGCTCTCCACTGAGAAATCAGTCTACCAGTTCCACTAGTCACTGTTGCGAACATGGAAACAAGGCCAGCTGCCTGCTGGCACACCAACTAAAGAAACAGGCTGCCTCAGGGGAAATAGCACAGGTAAAGGACGAGAACGGGAAGTTGGTCGTGGCCCTGAACAAGATTAATGGGGCCTTCACAAATTTCTTCTGGGGCCTGTACACCTCCAAGCCCTGGGAGGGGGTCTCGGAGATGAAACCATTTCCTCTCCACCTACTGGATTTATCAGTTGTGGGGGACAACTGAGTTCGCAAATAGTTTGCGGCAGGTCTTCATCGACTCACTGTCGCGGGTGGGTTCATTTCGCTCTTGAACACAGACGCCAAAGTCCTAGTGAAAGCTCTGCAAGACGACTGGAGAGTTGCTTGCCAGAAGTGATCACGGAAAATCAGACCAGGGTTGTCAAGGGCATACAGCTAACGGTGAACATCAGACACCTACTGAAAGTAATTATGACCCCACCCGAGGAGAGGACACAGGAAGTGGTTGTCTCCCTACACACTGAGAAAGCCTTCGATCGAGTAGAATGGAGATACCTCATGGAGGTGCTTGAAAGGTTTGGGTTCGGAGCAGGGTTTGCCTCGTGGGTAAAACTACTGTACAATGCTCCTCTGGTGGTTGTGTGGACAAACGCCACCAGCTCTGAGTATTTCTGGCTGCAGAGAGGCAAGAAGCAGGGATGTCCCTGTCCCCACTGCTGTTCATACTTGCAATTGAGCCACTAGCCATCGTTCTTAGATTAGCGATGGGGTGGACGGGCATTCGGAGAGGGGGCAGGGAGCACAGAGTTTCACGTTATGCGTGTCGAACCCCCTGGCTAGCATGGGTAAGATGACGGAACTCCTGAGGGAGTTTGGAGCCTTCTCGGGTACAAATGCAACCTGGGTAAAAGCAAAATCTTAACGATGAGCCTCCAAGGGAGAGTAGCAGAGCTGGAGGTGGTACCGTTTAAACTGACCCGGACCAAATTCAAGTACTTGTTTATACAGATAGCTCACAACTGGACGAGGCTCCATAAATGGAACCTGTCCAGCCTGGTGGAGGAGGTGAAGCGGGACCTGCAAAGATGGGACTCACTCCCACTATCCCTGACAGGAAGGTTGCAGATGATAAACAATAACATACTGCCAAGACTGCTCTTTCTATTCAGAACACTCCTGATGTTTGTCCCCAAATCATTCTTCACCAGGGTTGATAAGCCAATCATGCCTTTGTCTGGGCGGTAAAGACTCCTAGGGTATGGAAAGCCATCCTGCAAAGAGGATGACTCATGGCACACGCACACACTCCTACGACCTTGAGGAAACTATTGTTGAAGGTCCAACTCCCGAACGGCTGCAGCTGCAGGACTTTCTCCGTAAACAGACCAAAATGTTCCCCCACTTCCCTGGCCACCCCCAACTGGATAGGATGGACTGGACTGGGGGCATGGAAGTGACGTATAAAGACGTCTTTTGGAAGAGGTCGGGACCCCACTGGATGAAACGCAGCAAAAATGGGAGGGGGAGCTCGGCATGGGGCTAGGGGGGAGGACTCCAGATCGAGGCGCTGCACAGGATCAACTCCCAACGCCTCGTGCAAGGCTGAGCATAATGTAACTCAAAGTGGTGCACAGAGCGCACCTAACCAAGACACATTTGAGCGGATTCTTCCAGGAGGTGGAAGACAGGTGTGAGTGGTGTCAGGGAGGCCTGGCCAACCACACCCACATGTTCTGGTCCTGCCCCTGACTCAGTGAATTCTGTACCATTTGTCTTTGCCTCCCTGATCACCCGGCGGAGACTTCTGCTTGGATGGAGGTCGGCAGCACCGCCCAGTGCCTCAGACTAGCTTTCCGACCTCGCCGAGTTCCTGATTGTTTCCCTTTTTTCCATTTTCTGTATTTTATCGTTAGATTGTTGTGGTGTTTCTCTCTGTTACTCTTATACCATGTTTTTCATCAATGTAAAGAATGAAATGCCAATAAAATCACTTTACATTTTTTTTTTTTAAATCCACATTGCTGGGTAGATCCTGTGTTGTAGCTGTACTGGGAGCGGCATGTTCTGGAGCACAAGTCTTCAGTATTATTGCCAGAATATTGTCAGGGCCCATAGCTTTTGCAATATCCAATGCCTTCAGTCGTTTCTTGATACACGTGGAGTGAATCGAATTGGCTGAAGACTGGCATCTGTGATGCTGGGGATCTCTGGAGGAGACCGAGATAGCTCATCCAGTCAACATTTCTGGCTGAAGATAGTTGCGAGTGCTTCAGTGTTATCTTTTGCACAGATGTGCTGGGCTTCTCCATCATTGAGGATGGTCATATTTATGGGACCGCCTCCTGTGTGTTGTTTAATTGTCCACTACCATTCACTGCGGACGTGGCAGGACTGCAGAGCTTAGATCTGATCCTTTGGTTCTGGGATCGCTTGGCTCTGTATCGTTTGCTTATGTTGTTCGGCATGCAAGTAGTCCTGTGTTGTAGCTTCACCAGATTCACACCTCATTTTTTGGTATGCCTGATATTGCTCCTATCATGTTCTCCTGCACTTGATTGAACCAGGGTTGGTCCCCTGGCTTGGTGGAAATGGTAGAGTGGAGTTATGCTGGGCCATGAGGTTACAGCTTGTGGCCGAGTACAATTCTCCTGATGCTGGTGGCCCACAGCGCTTCATGAATGCCCAGTCTCGAGTTGCAAGATCTGTTCTGAATCTATCCCGTTTTGCATGATGGTAGTGCCGCACAACACGATGGACAGTATCCTCAATGTGGAGACTTCATCTCCACAAGGACTGTGATGTGGTCACTCCGACCCACACTGTCATTGTCAGATCATCTGCGGCAAGCAGGTTGGTGAGAATGAGGTCCACTACTCTTTTCCCTCTTGTTGGTTTCCTCACCACCTGTCGCAGACCTAGTGTAGCAATTATGTCCTTTAGGGCTCGGTCTGTGATGATACTATCGAGCCACTCTTTGGTGATCGACATTGAAGTCCCCCACGCAGAGTACATTCTGCACCCTTGCCACCCTCGGTGCTTACTCTAAGTGGTGTTCAACATGGAGGAGTACTGATTCATCAGCTGACAGTGGACGGCACATGGCAATAAGCAGGAGATTTCCCTGCCTAGGTTTGACCTGAAGTCATGAGACTTCCTGGGGTCTAGAGTGGATGATGAAGACTCCCAGGCAACTCGCTGCTGACGTATACCACTATACCGGTGGGAGAGGACATACCCAGGATTGGTGATAGTGGTGTCAGATGTTATCTGTAAGGTATGAAAGGAATCCCCATGATTCCAACCAAAAGAAAATGACTGAAGATGATATTGAATTTTAAAAGTTTTATTGTAACAAATTAACTAAAATCAGCATAACTCAAATATCAATTTAAAGCAAAATTTACTTTTTCAGCTGTTAACAGTCGACAAAACAGAGATAAATATTGCATAGTTACAAACACTCACATTACTGATATGTAATCTTGCGGTGTTTCCAACTTTGCTACATGTAGGAATTCTCACTTCCCATTCAATTGTTTTGTTTTGTGTCTTGAGTCGCATTCACCAAGTGTGTCACTTGGGTGTGATAGTCATCATGACACAGAATCCCTAGATACTTGCTTCTCCGTTCCTTTTAAAACGTTTGGTGGGCCATGGGGTCATTTCAGGAGCAGCAAAGGATATTGTCAATCCAGATTTACACGCTCTTCCTGTCTTAGGTGTTCTATCCTTTCCAGCTGTATAAAACACACGGTAACACAGTCTCTACTGTATTCTCCGAGACCTGCTTCAACACTATGATCTGAAGATTGCCACACAAAAAATTAATCCATCTGGAGAGAGCATTTGCTCATTTTCTCTCTCCACAAATTCCTCGTCTTCTGAATTGACAAACAGGAAAAATAGGCTCAACCCCCCCCCCCCCCCCAACTCCTGTACTGCAATTAGCTTTTTATTTTCCTGTTGCTTTTTAACTGTTCACCCATGGCCACACCAGGTCACATGGGCACTTCTTGGAACCTAAAAGTGTTATAATCTGGAAAATAATAGTTCCTCTTTCAAAATACTACGTGGTACGTTTTACTTAGAAAGAGACATTGCACAAAAGAGGAAACAGGCTTTTCCCAGCACATGGTCATCACATGAAATGGAATCAGAATAGTAAAAATGAAGTAAGTTTGCATTCTTCCTATCCTGCATTCATCTTATGACTTGTGACTCCTTTTTTATGAAATGAACAATTTCCCACGTTGATCTGCAACTTGGCATTGTAGAATGAGGATGCTGATATTCAAAATGGAAGCAAATTGCTTGTTATGTAATGTCCGTGCCATATGATGTATCTTTTTTACTATAAGATGAGAATTAATTGAGTAGCAATGCCATTAGTCCCTGAAAACGAGGATGATGTCAGCCAGGCTTCATGATTTGTGTGTCCTCAGATGACTCAGCAAGCCAATGCTGGATCCACAGCTGTTTGGGTAGAGGATAAAGTTCGACCCGAGGAAAGGTGATTCTTGAGCTTTCATTGCTTCTCAGCAATGCAGTTCATGCAGTCTGTTTCCGACTGTGTTGTGGTTTGTTGTATGAGGAATCACCACGTGGCACAGTTTGCGCAAGTTCTTCCCATGCATCGGAACATACACACCGAAAATACAAATTGGGAGCAGGAGGAAGCCACTTGGCCCTCGAGCCTACTCCACCATTCAATAAGATCATGGCCAATCTGATTATGACCTCAACCAACCTCAATTTAATATTCCCAACTACCCCAGATAATCCTTCACCCTCTTCCTAATCAAGAAACTTATCTGCCTCTGCCTTTTTAATATTTCAAGACGCTGTTTCCATCGCCTTTTGAATGGGCAGCACGGTAGCATAGTGGTTAGCACAGTTGCTTCACAGATCCAGGGTCCCAGGATCGATTCCCGGCTTGGGTTACAGTCTGGGTGGAGTCTGCATGTTCTCCCCGTGTCTGCGTGGGTTTCCTCCGGGTGCTCCGGTTTCCTCCCACAGTCCAAAGATGTGTAGGTTAGGTGGATTGGCCATGCTAAATTACCCTTGGTGTTCAAAAAGGTTCGGTGGGGTTACTGGGTTACATGGAGGATGGGGGTGTGGGCTTGGGTAGCGTGCTCTTTCCAAGGGCCGATGCAGACTCGATGGGCTGAATGGCCTCCTTCTGCACTGTAAATTCTCTGGAATTCTATGAAATAGAATGTCAAAGACTCAGAACTCTCACAATAAAAAGGTTCTCCTCATCTCTGTCCTAAATGGGCGACCCCTTATTTTTAAACAGGGACTCTTCACTCTAGATTCTCCCAGAAGAGAAAACATCTTTTTCACATCTATCCTGTCAAGACCCTCGGGGTTTTGTGTGTTTAAATCAAGTCACCTCTTACTATTCTCAACTCCAGCAGATACAAGCCTAGTCTGTCCAACCTTTCCTCATAAGAAAACTCTCTCATTTCAGGAATTAAACCAGCACACCTCTGAACTGCTTCCAAAGCTTGATACCCTTTGTTGCTAACTTTTGGTTGGTTCAGTTGGCTCTGTTTTATAACCTTTGCTCTAGAGTCGCCAGGTATCTTTATGATACCGCCACAAGGTTCAAGTTCAAGTAATGATCCATAACTCAACACACCAATTAGTAAGATTCAAATCTTACACAGTAAATCACTACTCATGCGTAAACTCTACTTTCTAGGCTATTTCTATCACTAAAAGGCCTATACTTAGCTTTGGACTGGCCCACCAGGTCAGGGGAACAAATGGCCTTTCGTTCAGGTCCTGAATCTGCAGGTTTCAAAAGCTGGTATGGACTGTTAGCTAGGAGCGCCTATCTCATTGCGAGCGTTGACTTGAGATTTACTTGCTTGGCGGCAACAAGACAGGTCACTGTCGAGGGTTGGTTCAAGTTGCTGAGTGACCGTGCCAAAGAAGGATGATTTGAACTTGGGGGCTTTACTTTATAGTCCCCAGGGGCTTCCCGCCCTTCGGGGCGGACCCCGTACCTGGTTCCAAGTGATTGGACTACTTTCCGATCACTTGGATCGATTTCTCCAATGCTGGAGCAGTTCCCTGATTGCAAGGCGGTCCTAAGTGTCCATTGGCCTTCCTTTGTCTTGGCTCCTGCTGGCGCCGAGGAGTCTGGCTTGGCTTTGTTTACCTTTACTGTTGCCATTGTGCCTGGGGATCACACATTACTATGTAGATGGCTGCTGGTTTCGGTGCTGTCTAGTTGTTTTGCAGGTTCCAATATACATGATTCCTGTATTTGCTAGTCTTTGCCTGTGTTGGCTGAATTTCCCTTCAGCCTTTGCGGTTCTCCATTTTAAGTCAGGAAGTGGCCAACTCAGGTGGCTACACCTTCCTGAAGTAAAGAGAGCAATACTGTACACTATTCCAGGTGTGGTCTCACCAATTTCTTTTCAATTGAAGCCTACTTTCTTCTTTTGTATTCAATTCCTCATGCAATAAACAATTACATTCTATTAACTTAACTAATTACTTGCTCTACCTGTAGAGAGAGTTTTTGGATTTATGTACCAGGATACCCAGATCCCTCTGCGCCATCAAGCTCTGCAATCTCTCGCTATTTAGATAAAGCGCTTTATATTCTTCCTGCCAAAATGGGCAATTTCACAATTTCCCACATTATACTTCATTTGCCAGATCTTTGCCCACTCACTTCACCTATCTATATCCTTTTGTAACCTGCTTGTGTCCTTTTCAAATCTTACTTTCCTACCTGTGTTTGTATCATCAGCAAATTTCGAAACTATATTTTCATCCCATTTATTCAAATTGTAAAAAGTTGAGGCCCAACACTGATCCCTGTGGCAAGTCTCTTGTTGCATACTGCCAACCAGAAAATGATCGATTTCTGACTACTATGCCGTCTGTTTTCCTAGCCAATCTTCTATCCACGCCAATATGTTACCCCACACAACATGACCTTTTATTTTCCAAAATTTTGACCGTTCTTCCTCTCTCTCTCTATATGGGGGGGGTCAACTAACTTATTGGAGCAAGAGATAAATACAAGAGCTTCACGCAATTGAATTTCATTAACAAATCTGAAAACATTGAACCTACACTGAAGTTTATTTACAAATCTTAACGCATTTAACCTATATTGAACTACTGATCAATTTCCTCTCTATTCATGTACCCATCCAGATGCCTCTTAAATGTTGCTAATGTGCCTGCTTCCACCACACACTCGTGCAGCACCTCCCAGGCACCCATCACTCTCTGCCTGAAAAACTTATCCCGTACACCTCCTTTAAACTTTCCCCCTCTCACCTTGAACCTGTGCCCCCATGTAATTGACTTCCACCCTTGAAAAAAACCCTCTGACTATCCACCCTGTGTATGCCTCTCATAATTTTATAGACCTCTATCAGGTCTTCCCTCAGCCTCCGTCTTTCGAGTGAAAACAATCCTAGTTTATTCGACCTCTCCTCATAGCCAACATCCTGGTGAACCTTCTTTGCACTCTCTCCAAAGCTTCCATGGTCTTCTGATAATGCGGTGAAGAACTGCACACACTACTCAAAATGCAGCCTAACCAAGGTTTTATACGGCTGCAACATGATTTCCCAATTCCTGTACTCAATGCCCCATCTGATGAAGGGAAGCATGCCATAACACTTCTTAATCACCTTGGCCACTTGTGTTGCCACTTTTAGGGAATTGTGGACCTGCATACCCAGATCCCCCTCTATATTAATGTTCCTGAGGGTTATACCATTTACAGTATAATTCATACCTACATTTGATCCTCCAAAAATACATCACCTCGCATTTGTCCGGATTAAACTCAGTCTGCCATTTCTGTGCTCAAGTCTCCAATCTATCTATATCTTGTTGTATCCTCTGGCAATCCTCAACATTATCAGCCAATCTTTGTGTTATCTGTAAACTTACTAATCAGACGACCCACATTCAGTTCCCCATCATCGACAGGACATGTTATTTCTTCAGAGATCCAATTCACAAAACCATGTTGACTCAGTCTGCTTACCTTGATTTACTGACGTGCCCTTCTATAACGTCTTTAATAATGGCTTCCAATGTTTTCCCCAGGACAGATGTTAGAGTAACTAGCCTGAAGTTTCCTGCTTTGTCTCCCTCCCTTTCTATCCTGAAAGCATTCTATGACACCGTTTTCAATTTGTCCCCATGCTCTTCAGAGTCGTCAAACTTTTTTTCAGTAGTCTTTGTGATTGGATGCCATCCTGAAGTTGTGAAAAGAATTTCTTCAGAAGCTGCTTACTTGACATTAAGATTCAGTGTCCAAACCAGTGGAACTGATTTTGCATGATCATGGTTGCAATGCTGGCAAAATTGGTTTTGGTGAGGATGTATCCTGCAGAGGCACTGCTAGGGGAAATTCTTGAGCACAAGGAGATGTCTTTCCTTGGTGATGCAATTCTCATTGCCATGTAGAAGGATGGTGACAACAACAGCATTTAAACTAAAGTGTATGTCCCCTTATGGAGATCAGTATGTTACAGACCTGGATGTGCAATTTTTGTAAGACTGCGAAGTCACATCTGATTCTATCCTGAATCTCTTCTTTGATGGTGACATTTTGAAAAAGGTAATTGCTGAGATATGGGACGTATTCAATAACCTCTAAAGTCTCACCATCAATAACAAGCTAGGGATATAGGTGCTAGTCTGGGGGAGGGCTGGTGCACGACTTTGGTCTTGCTGGTGTTGAGTTTGAGATCAGAGTTGTAGAGGGTGAGTGTGGTCTGAATATTGCTTGCAATGTGGCCCATATCTGCACAGTTTTCGGCATTTTGCAAGTTGTGGATATGCTGGAGTGTGACATCAGTATTGACTTTCAGCCTGTTGAGTTTGAAAGGGCTCCTGTCAAAATCAATCATGATCCTTTGTGGAAATAAGTAACAAATGAGTCCTGTGAGCAACCTGTAGTGAATTGCGCCACCTCTCTTCAGCCTTACTTGATGCTCGTCTGGAAATTAATGGGCTTGATTTTTGATCCATTGCCAATAATGGGTTTTATTATACCAGGAGTCACTTGCTAGTTGAAAAACATTGCTGGGCATCCAAGGCTCTGGAACATTTTCTAAAAGGCTTTGTTATAGATGGAGTCAAAGGGCTTTGACAGATTAATGAAGGCCATGCAGAGCACTTTACGTTTTTCCAGACACTGTTCCTGGATTGGTTGACTGGTGATGATTGTATCTGTGGCTGGAAGCCACATTGAGTTTGTTGACGGGTAGAAGGCAGTGCAGGAGGAATGTTGTGAGAATCTTACAGTGGACAGAGAGGATAGGCCTCTATAGTTCCTACAAATGTATTTATAACCTTCTTGAAAAGTAAAACAATAATGACATTGTAAGGATCCTCCTGTTAATCCATCCCTGCCTGTCCCTCATGTATTCTTCTAAATTTCTGTTATTCTGCTATTTCAATTTTTATACGTGGACAATTAATGGCTTTAAGATGACTACACCTTTAATTCCAGTGGCTGATAAACTGACGATTCACCCCTGACCTCAGGCATGGCAGATTGCAAAGAGCTGTTTAATTTCGGACCAAAGGGCGGCATGGTGGCGCAGTGGTTCGCACTGCTGTCTCAAGGCGCCAAGGACCCATGTTCAATCCTGGCCCCGGGTCACTGCCCATGTGGAGTTTGCACATTCTCTCTGTGTCTGAGTGGGTCTCACCCCCACAACCCAAAGATGTGCAGGATAGGTAGATTCACCACACTCATTTGCACCTTAATTGGGGAAAAAAAGAATTGGGTACTGTAAATTTATTAAAAATCAATAAATACATTTTGGATCAGGACTGTGCAGGTCCAACTCCACCTCATGCGCAAGGCTAAGCCTCATGCAGTTGAAAGTGGTGCTCAGAGCACACCTGGCAAGAACCTAAATGAGCAAGGGGGTCAACAACAAAAGGGGGAGGAAGGGAAGGGGAGGCCACTGCCCACATGTAAATAGTGGATAATTACCCATTGTTCATTGAAGGGCTCAGGAAAGGACCCTGAAACAATGAATGAAGGTGGTGGGGGGGACCCAAGGGGGGCAGGAGAGGGGGGATCGGCACAACAAAAAATGACATGTACGTTTTAATCGGCACAGTTATCCTTCTTGCTTCTATGGTGTATAATATGTAAAATCTTCAATAGAAACATTTCAAAAAACTAAATTTTGGATTAGCAGATTCAAGGGAGACCAGTGATGACACACCTTGATGGACTTAGCAGTCAGTTAATGGACTGCTTTGAATTACCGGGCCTTATGAAAGGTGCCTGCCGACTGGTCGGGGTTTTCTCTGGAATGTTCTGGAATGTTCCTTCCTCTGTGTGACTTGTGTTGCTTTTACTTTCATTTTGGTCAGCAGCTGGAGACTCACAGCCCTGATCTCTCTTTCTCATCTAATGCATTCTGTCTGAAGATTTAATCTCTCTTCACAGCAAGACTGAATTGCAAGGAAATCCAGTCCAAAACCTTGTGTGGGGAATTAGTGGAGTTGGAAACAAGTAAGAATTAAACAGGGCTGAGGCGGATCATTTGAGTGAGGCCCAGGTTAATAAAAGTTGTGACCCACCAGAGGGAATTCTACAGCTTGGGAGTTCTGACGGAATGTTACTGCCAGAAGATACTCATTAGCAATCCAGCTGGTGGCTTCGATGATAGAAAGGGGGAAATAGTAGATTAGTTGGACGTTAGTTTGTTACAATTACTGCATGTTATAATGCTATTTCTGTTATAAATAAACAGTTGTGTCTAACTTAAAAATCTGGTGCCCTTCAGTCTTTTGTGCAGTCAAGGGCCAAAGATCTCAGAAATTGTACACAAATTATCACCAAGGAAAAGGTTCTGGGCAAACTGGAAGGTCTGAAGTGGACAAATGGTCTGGGCGGGATGGACTATGCCCCAAGGTTCTAAATGAGATAACTGAGGAGAGTGTGGAGGGATGTGGTGATCTTTCAGGAATCACTGTAGACAGGAACGATCCCAGAGGACTGGAAAATGGCTAATGTAACACCCCTATTTAAGAAGGGAAGGAAGCGAGGACTTCCGGTGATGGCGGGCGGGAGGCGGCCGCACAATGGAGGGCTCCCATTCGGGAACGGCATTTTCGGGGCTTTAAGCCCGGTCCCAGGGTCCACGGAGGCGGCAAAAGCAGGAAGAAACAGTGAAAGCACAGTGAAGAAAAATGTCGAGGGTAAGCAAAAAATCATCCGTAAAGAAAACAGCTGAAGGTCCGTCGGGGAGTGGAAAGGTCACCGCGGGGTCACCAAGGAAAATGGAGGCTGGATCACCAGGGGAGGCCACATTGCTTACGGCTGAAGAAATAACTACGGTGGTTGCTGCGGAATTCGAAAGGCAGTTTACAAGATACATGGAGACGGTGAGGAAGGAGATGAGAGAGGTTTTGAGTGCGCTGGTGGAGGAGGCGATTTCCCCGGTGATGACGGCGGTGGCGAGCGCAGTGGCGGAGGTGCGAGAGCAAGGGGAGGCGCTGAAGGAAGTGGAGGAGACATTATTGCAGCACGGTGATCAACTTGCCTCGATGGGGAAGGAGATGTGGAAGGTGATGGACATTAACAAGGATCTGCGAGGAAAAATGGAAGACCAGGAAAACAGATCCAGGCGACAGAATTTGAGGATTGTGGGGCTGTCCGAAGGAGTTGAAGGACCGAGGCCGATTGAGTATTTTGCCACGATGCTGGCGAAACTATTGGGGGAGGGGGAGGCTCCCTCCCGATATGAACTGGATCGGGCTCATCGGTCGTGGAGGCCTGTACCAATGGCGAGTGAGCCGCCAAGGGTAGTGACTCTGTGCTTCCGTAGGTACAGTGTGAAGGAGAAGGTCCTGAGCTGGGCCAAGCAGAAGCGGGTGGTGCAGTGGGCTGGAGCTGGTATACGTGTATACCAGGACTTTACGGTGGAGCTGGCGAGGAGGCGGGCTGCCTTCAACCGGGTGAAGAGGGCACTGTACATTGGCAAGGTGCAGTGCGGCATTGTATATCCAGCGAAGCTGAGGGTGACTTACAAGCTCAGGGACTTTTATTTTGGAACGGCGGAAGCAGCGGAGGGGTTTGCGAAGGCAGAAGGACTGTGGCAGAACTGAGAAACTGAGAAATGGCCATGTGCCGATGTAACCTTCTGACTGTATTTTCTTCTTTTTTGTTTCACTGCGTGCGGGTGTATGGGCTAAAGGAGCCAATGTTGTATATATTTGGACAAGGGAAGTGATGGGACTTTCACTCGAAATGAAGGCTCTTTGGGGTGTAGGTGGATATGTGGGGTTTGTGTGCTCAAAGGGGATTTCTGGGCTTTCCTAGGGCCGGGCAAGGGGGAAAGGGACCCGGGCGGGGGCCTCCACGCTGACCGGTTTAAGCCGGCCAGTGAATGGGAGTGAGGTGGGGGGAGGGGCTGCGGGGGAGGGAGGGGGAGTGGACTCTATAGGTCAATGGTGACCATGGGCGGTCCCGGACTCCTTTTTCTTTTTCTCCTTTGTTTTTTGTTGCCACCGTGGGAGGGTTTGTTTTATTGGATGCATATGTTGACAGGTGGGCGGTTGTTTGGGGTGGTGGGAGGATGGGATCGTTGGTATTGTTAAGGGGATTGATTTTGTATTTGTTACCATTTACTGTTTGTGGGTGGGGTGTAAATTTTGAACGAAAATGTGAAAATGGAGAATAAAAACATTTTATAAAAAAAAAAAAAAAAGAAGGGAAGGAAGCAGAAGACTGGAAATTATAGGCCGGTTAGCCTGACTTCAATTATTGGTAAGATTTTAGAGTCCATTATTAAAGATGAAATTGCGGAGAACTTGGAAATGCATGATAAAATAGGACTGAGTAAGCACGGCTTGGTAAGGGGAGGTTATGTCTGGCAATTCTGTTAGAATTCTTTGAAGGAGGTAACAAGGAAGTTAGACAAAGGAGAACCAGTGGACGTGATCTGTTTAGATTTACAGAAGACCTTTCACAAGGTGCCATATAGAAGGCTGTTAAATAAGTTAAGAGCCCATGGTGTTCCGGGTACGATCCTGGATTGGATAGTGGATTGGCTGACTGGCAGAGGCTGAGAGTGGGGATAAAAGGGTCTTTTTTAGGATGGCAGCCGGTCACTAGTGGTGTGCCTCAAGGGTTGGTGTTGGGACCACAGCTTTTCACAATATATATTAACGATCTGTAAGAAGGAACTAAGAGCACTGTTGCTAAGTTTGCAGATGATACAAAGATATGTAGAGGGACAGGTTGTATTGGGGAAGCAGGGGGGCTGCAGAAGAACTTGGACAGGGTAGAAAAATGGGCCAAGAAGTGGCAAACAGTATACAATGTGGAAAAGTGTGAGGTTATGCACTTTGGTGGGAAGAATGGAGGCATACGCTATCTTCTAAATGGGAAAGACGTAGGAACGCAGAATCATAAAGGGACTTGGAAATCCTAGTTCAAGATTCTCTTAAGGTTAACATGCAGGTTCAGCCAGCAGTTAGGAAGGCAAATGTGATGTTAGCATTCATGACGAGAGGGCTAGAATGCAAGAGCAGGACTGTACTTCTGAAGCTGCAAAAGGCTCTGGTCAGACCCCATTTGGAGTGTTCTGAGCAGTTTTGGGGCCCGTATCTAAGGAAGAATGTAACAGCCTCCCCGAACAGGTGCTGGAATGTGGCGACTAGGGGCTTTTCACAGTAACTTCATTTGAAGCCTACTTGTGACAATAAGCAATTTTCATTTCATTTCATTTTCATGTGCTGGCCTTGGAACGGGTCCGGCGGAGGTTCACAAGAACGATGTCAGAAATGAAGAGCTTGTCCTATGAGGATTGGTTGAGAGCTCTGGGTCTGTACTCGTTGGAGTTTAGAAGGATGAGGGGGAATCTTATTGAAACTTGGAGAATACTGAGAGGCCTAGATAGAGTGGACGTGGAGAGAATGTTTCCACTAGTAGGAAAAACTAGAACCTGGGGGCACAGCCTCAGACTGAAGGGACGATACTTAAAAATTAAGATGATGAGGAATTTCTTCAGCCAGAGGGTGGTGCATCTGTGGAACTCTTTGGCGCCGAAGGCTGTGGAGGCCAAATCACTGAGTATCTTTAAGACCGAGATAGATGGGGAGAAGGCAGGAGAATGAGGATGAGAAACATATCAGCCATGATTGAATGACAGAGCAGATTCGCTGGGCCAAATGACCTCATGACCTAATTCTGCTCCTGTGTCTTTTGCTCTTATGGTCTTATTCACTTGTATTGGGACTCCTGGGCCGGGAGGCTGGAATTGACCGTGCACTAGCCCAGTGTGTCGTAACAGCATTATGGAAGTTGGGAGGTAGTAGCCCTTTCCAGATTTTTGTTATAAATCAGTTAGATGGCACCATTTGATCACAAACTTACTTGATCACTTTAGGATCACTTTTGGCTCATGTATATAGGCTGGATGTGGTCCGCTTTCTGCTCTGGTATTAAACGGATTTCCAGTTTCCTGCAGAAACGAGAAAGACTGTGATTTATCTGGTGCCTTACACGATCACGTAGAATGCAAGAAATATAAGAAATAGAGATAGGAGTAGGTAATTTTGTCTCTCGAGCCGACACCATTATTTAATAAGAGCATGGCAATAAGATCTGGCTGTGGTCTCAAGCCCAATTGCCTGCCTTGCTTGCCTGTTCTCTATAACCTTTGGCTCCTTGTTATCAAAAAATCAAGCCCTGCCATGCTTTAACTTTACAGATTATCTGTTATGACTGGAGATGAGAAACCTAGACCCTACTGCTCAGAATAAGTTTTACTATTGGTTGTAAACCTTGTATTACAGGCCAGGATTTAGAGAACCCCAAAGTGTATCATGGAGTTCACGTGACCCACAACTTTTAATACATTTTGGTTATGGGGAGCACAAGGGCCCACTCTACAGGTCTGATGCAACAGAGATCTAAAGCACTTTTACAACAAAACAATGTTTATTAAATGAATCCAGTTAACATTTTATAAACACACAGTAAACATCTTCGCAACTATCAACTCAAATATTCCCCCCAAAGAATACAGTACTCTATAAGTAACCCTTAATCTTTCCTAGCAAAATCCATAAGACAAATACCCTCTTTAACAAAGACAGTAGATTTAAATTCACTTTTAAATTAGCAAGTGATTTGAAGACATTCTTTTCATGCAGAGAGAGATCAAAATTACACCCTGTTTGGCTGGATGCAGCTCGAACTCTGAATACGAAACTAAACACACACTGTAGCTGCCAGCTCAAAAACGAAAGTAAAAACAGACAGACCGCCCAGCTGAACGCACACTCTGACATCACTGCAGCTATTTGATAAACATCCATTTCTTAAAGGTACATCCACTACAGTTATTTGATAAACCCCCATTTATTAAAGATACTCTCACATGAGACTTGCATTACCTGATTTTTGAAAGATTAATGCGAAAATACACAAAGCGGTTTTCCTGTTGCATTGCCATTGAGATTGTTCTCAAAGCGTGACTGGTCTGCAGAGTGAACACAGGCTGGCTCCTCTCTCCTCCTCACTCTGTTTTAAATCTCTGGCTCCACTCACTCTTCGCTCCTTTTATAAGTCCTTTTATAAGTCTCCTTGGCTTCGCTCTCTTTTGTTCTTCCAGTTGTTGGAAGCCATTTGTCTCAGTCCCAGGACATTGCTGCAGAAGTTCTGTTGTACCGTTAAAACCTCTGGTACGTTCGACCAGTTTACTTACTCAAAATTTTACCCAGGTGTCTTTATTTACGAAATGAACAAAGGGTTCCCAGTTTAACGCAATTTTATTCACCATTCTATTACTCAAGAAAATATGACTCAGACTTCAAGCTGAGCTTTGGGTTTTACCCACACTTAGTAAAAGAGGCTGGCAGACTACGATCACTCGATGTGTCTTTTCTGGGTTCGAAACCCAGGACCCTTCTTGCGATGGTTGTGCCTGGGCAACTCCCAGCTTCTCTCTCAAGATCTGTTCGATGCTGCTTTCTTAAACTGGCAAACTTGGATTGAGTCATATGTATATGCCCACCACTGGCCATTGTCCGAGCCAAACCCCAACATGTTAATGAGAAGGACAGGATACTCCATTTATCGATGGTTCAATCAAGACCCATTGTCCTCTGAAACTCCCTTTGTCTGACCAGCCATCAGCTCCTTAAGGAGTCTGATGGCTTCTTTTGTCTGTCCTTCGTCCTGCTGCAAAGTTGATCACCAGTGTCTGGAAGTTTAGACATAGACATAGAACATACAGTGCAGAAGGAGGCCATTCGGCCCATCGAGTCTGCACAGACCCACTTAAGCCATTAACTTCCATCCTATCCCCGTAACGCAATAACCCCTCCTAACCTTTTTGGTCACCAAGGTCAATTTATCATGGTCAATCCACCTAGCCTGCACATCTTTGTCTGGGAGGAAACCGGAGCACCCGGAGGAAATCCACGCAGACACTGGAAGAACGTGCAAACTCCGCACAGACAGTGACCCAGCAAGGAATCAAACCTGGGACCCTGGCGCTGTGAAGCCACAGTGCTATCCACTTGTGCTACCCTGTTCGTTACATATTCATAGACTTGAGTGGGTAATCAAAGTCCATATCGCAATAACAGGTTTGTGCTTTGACTTGAGCGCTTTTGTAGCCAGTATAGATTCCAGCCAGGGTTTCTTGAGGCAGCCTCTGTTCCTGGTCCATGTGCATCCCCTCAGCCTGCCTTCAGTATCACAGTTCCTTAGCATAGTGTCCAAGGCCCAACCATCTTCAGATCCTTTATCTTTCTTGCATTGTAAGGTCAGTGGTGGGGATACTTGCTGTTGCACAAAATTCTGTACAATTCACAATTCCTCAGATACTGAAGTAGCCAGTGTCAATATGCACAAATACCCGAAAAACATTCCGGCTTAGGGCACAAAGTAACAAGTAACATTTCTGTCATGCCATGTCGAACAAGAGAGTATCTAACCGTGAGACTGGGAAACGTGTCCTGCAGTCAGTATTGCAGTGAAGCAGTCTGGAAACTAGTTGATTGGTAATTAGGAGCTGATGAGTACCTATTCTACTGTTTGATAGCACAGGTAACGTCTGTTGTTGCAAAGTCTGAATCTGGAGTAGAAGAAGATCCTTAGTGTTATTAATATTCTCAAACTTGGAAGTAATAAGGGGAGTGATCTCAGGTCAACTTTCCCACGTGGAATGCTTCTCCTATGTTATATGGGAAACCAGTGATATGTGGGAAAATCTAGGACACTTCATGTCCAGGATGAAGATGTGTGAAGAAAGTGTCTCCAGTGGGGTGGCACGATGGCACAATGTTTAGCACTGCTACCTCGCCGCTGAGGACCTGGGTTCGATCCCAACCCTGGGTCACTGTGTGGAGTTTGCACGTTTTCCCCATGTCTGCATAGGTCTGACCCCCACAACCTCAAAAATGAGCAGGGTAGGTTAATTGGCCACGTTAATTATCCCCATTATTTGGGGGAAAAAAGAATTGGATACTCTTAAATTTATTTTAAAAAAATGAAGTGTCTCAAGCCGTATATCGGAGCTGGAGCGGCGGCTGGAATCACTCTGGAGCATCCGTGAGGCTGAGAGTTTCATGGATAGTACATTTGGAGGGGTGGTCACACCCCAGGCTAAGTCTGCACAAGCAGAAAGGGAATGGGTGATTGCCAGGCAGAGTGGAGGTAGGCATGTAGTACAGGACTCGTCGAGGGCCATACCGCTCTCAAGCAGATTTGCTGCTTTGCATAGTATTGGAGGGTACATTGAAGGCCAAATCAGTGACATCTCTGGTGGCTCAACTGTGCAGACATGGAGGAAAGAGGGATAGAGCTATATTGATTAAATTGTACGTGGAACAGATAGGCCTTTCTCTGGCCACAAAAATGATTTCACGATGGTATGCTGCCTTCTGGTCCAAGGGTCCAGAAAGTCACAGAGCGGCTGTAGAACATGTTGGATGGGGAGGGCGAAGAACCAGAGGTTGTGGTACCCATTGGTACCAATGACATAGGTATAAATAAAAGGGATGAAGTCCTGAAAGCTGAATTGGAGGCCAAATCACATAGTGCCTTTAAGACAGAGATACATAAGTTTTTGATTAATAAGGGGATCAGGGATTATTATTATTATTGGCAAATGCAGGAGAATGGGGATGAGAAAAATATCAACCATGATTAAATGGCGGAGCAGACTCCATGGGCAAGGTGGCGTAATTCTATGTCTTATGGTCTTATGGCCACACGCTGGCAAGAGCAACAATAGGAGGATGGGTAGGATGAAAGCTTCACTAGAGGGTTGATGTAGGAGTATGAGGTTCAGATTCCTGAGGCATTGGGACAGAGTCTGGGGAAGGTGGGACCTGTAAATACTGCTCCTATTATCCCAACGCTATCCTTGCGAATATACTATCCCCAATACTAAGGACTCTTTAAGTAGTCTTTTTTTGCAGTAGCTTCGTGAATTATTTATGGAAATCCAAGTGTATTACATCTGCTGGTTCCCCCTTATCTGTCCTGGCCATTATCACCTCAAAAATTTGAATAAGTTGGTCAGGCATGAATTCCCCTTCCTGAAGTCATGCTGACTCTGCATGATTATATTATGTATTTCTAAATGCTTTGCTATTACATCCTTTATCTAACATTTTCCCAATGACCGATGTTAAGCTAACTAGCCTATCGTTACCTGCTTTTTTTGTTTTGTTTTGTCTCCCTGCCTTCCTTGTATAAGGGTGTTTTCCCATCCTCTGGGACTTTTCAAAAATTTAAGGATTCTTAGAGGATTACTACCAGTACATTCACTATCTCTCTAGCTACCTCCTTTGATATGCTGGTATGCAATACAGCAGGTAGGACTTAACGACCTTTAGCCCCATGACTTTCCCTAGTACTTTTTCTCAAGTGATTCTTATTGTATTCATTTTCCCTCGCACCCTTTTGTTCCTTGTTTATTTGGTATTTTTTGAATTATTATTCTTGTCGTCTACTGTGAAGTAGTTATTAATATTTAGTTATTTAATATGCTCAGTGTTTATTTAACTCCTCTCCCACATCCTGGTTTCCTCTTATTATTTCCCCAGTCTGATTCTCTGAGTCTTATGTTCACTTTGGCCTCTCTTCCTCTTTATACGTTGGAAGAAGCTCTTACTGCCTGTTTTTCTATTACTAGCTAGTTTACTCTCAATAAAGAGGGTAATTTTTTTTTGGTCATCTTTTGTCTTTTAAAAAAAAATTCCGATCCTCTATCAACCACTATTTATGCCACCTTGTCCATTTTTTCTTTTAGTTTAATACTGTCCTTCACTTCCTTGGTTAACCATGGTTTATTTATCCCCTTCCTAGAACCCTTCTTTCTCACTGGAGAATAGATCTTTGTTATGAGTTATGAACTATTTTTGTAAACATCTGGCATTGCTGATCCACCGTCTTTTCTGCTAAACTCTTTGCCCAGTCCACTCCAGCCGACTCTGTCCTCATTCCTTTGGGATTACTCGTTTTTAAGTTTAACACAGTTGTTTCTGACCCACGTTTCTCACTCTAAACTGAGTACTGAACTCTACCATGTTATGGACACTGTTTCCTAGTGTTGCTAACTTTGCCTTGGTTCAATTGCTCTGTTTTATTTGCTCTTGAGTCGCCAGGTATCTTTTATGATACCGCCACGTGGTTCAAGTCCGAGTAATGATCAATAATCCAATACACCGTTTAGTAAGATTTAAATCAAAGCACATTTATTATACACAGTAATCACAAATTCTACGTCTAAGCTACTTCTACAGCTAACAGGCCAATACTTAACTTGGAACTGGCCCACCAGGTCAGGGAAACGAATGGCCTTTCATTCGGGTTCTGAGCCTGCGGGATTCGAAGTTGGTACAGATTGGTAGCTAGGAGCCCCTATCTTGGAGCGAGCGTTGAAGTAAGACTTACAGTTTTACCAGCTGCTGAGGAGTGGAGAGCTGAAGAAGCGGTGGTGAAGAGCTGAAGAGAAGAGTGCTGGTGGAGGGCAGGTGAAGAGAAGAGCGACTTGAACTTGGACTCGATTCTTACAGTTCCCAGGGGCTTCCCGCCTTTCGGGGCGGATGCTGTACCTGGTCCCAAGTGATTGGACTTTGTCCCAATCACTTGGTTCGATTTTGTCCAATGCTGGAGCGATTCCTTGATCGATGGGCGGTCTTGAGGTGGTCGTTCACCTCCCTTTGTGTAGGCTTCTGCTGGCGCCGAAGAGTCTGGTTTGGCTTTGTGTGTCTAAATGTTGCTTATTGTTCCCGGGGATTGCTCATTAGTATGCAGATGGCTGGTGTTTTGTTATGCTGATGGTTACTGGTATCGATCTTGTCTGGCCTTTCCAGAGGTAAATACACAGCCAACCTGCAGCTGCTCGTTTTTGTCCTGTTGGCTGATTTTCCCGTCAGCCTTTGCCGTTGGCCATTTTGAATCGGGAGTTAGCCATTTTAAGTGGCTACACTAGGGGATCTCTTACTCTGAGATTGTTTATTAAGCCTGCCGCATTACACATTACCAGATCCAAAACAGCCTGACCCCTTGTTGCATCCATAATGCATTGTTCTAGGAAACTGTCCCAAATAAACTTACAAATTCTTTCTCATGCCTACCTCTACCAATTTGATTTTCCGAATCCACAGGAAGATGAAAATCACCCTTGATTAATGTGCAGCTTTTTGTCATGCCCTCATTATCTCCTGATTTACTCTTCATCCAACAGTATAGATACTGTTAGGGGGCCTATAAACGTCTCCCACATTGTCGTTTTCCCCTTGCTATTTCCGAACTCCACCTATATGGATTCTACATCTTCCGATTCAAGATCATTTCTTGCTGTTGTACATGTTCCATCTCATACTAATAAAGCAACCCTACCACCCTTTCCTTGATGCCTTAGGAAAGTCACATATCCTTGAATGTTTAGTTTCCAGTTTTGATCTCCTTGTAACCACATTCCTGTAATGGTTATAAGAGATTATTTTTTTATTTCATTTTTCTGGGATGTGGATTTCGCTGGCTAGACCAGCATTTGTTGCCCATCCATAATTCACAAGAAGGTGGTGATAATCTATCTTCTTTAAATGCTGCAGTCGGAACAGCCACTGTGCTATTAGGGAGGGAGTTGAAGGATTTTGACCCAAAGAAAGTGAAGGAATGGCGATATATTTCCAAGTCAGGATGGTGAGTGACTTGGAGGGCCAACTGCCAAGTGGTGGTGTTCCCATGTATCTGCTCCGATTGTCCTTCTAGATGGTAGTGGTCGTGGATTTGGAAGGTGCTGTTTAAGGAGACTTGGTGAGATCCTACAGCACATCTTATAGATGGTATACTGCTGCTACTGTGCATCGGTGGTGGAGGGAGTGAATGTATGTGCAAAGGGTGCCGATCAAGTGGGCTGCTTTGTCCTGAATGGAGTTGAGCTTGAATGTATTCATCCTGGCGATTGGAGTTTATTCCATCGCACTCCTGATTTGTACCTTGTTGGTATTGGACAGGATTTGGGGAGTCCGGGGGGGGGGCTGAGTTACTTGCCACAGGACTCCTAGCCTCTGACCTGCTCTTGTCACCACAGTATTAATATGACTCATCCAGTTCAGTTTGTGGTCAAAGGTAATCCCGAGGATGTTGATAGTGGGGGATTCAGTGATGGTAATGCTACTGAATGTCAAGGTGAGATGGTTTGTTTCTCTCTCATTGGAGATGGCCAATGCCTGGCACTTATGTAGCGCGAATGTCCAGCCCAAGCCTGGATATTGTCTGGATCTTGTTGAATTTAGACATGGACTGCTTCAGTATCTGAGGAGTTGTGAATAGTGCTGAACATTGTGCAATCATCAACAAACACCCCCATATCTGACCTTGTGTTGGAAGAAAGATCATTGATGAAGCAGCCGAAGATGGTTGAGCACAGGACATGACCCCGAGGAACTCCTGCAGTGATGTCCTGGGACTGAGATGACTGACCTCCAACAACCACAACCACCTTCCTTCAGGTATGACTCCAACCAGTGGAGAGTTTCTCCCCCTGATTCTATTGACTCCAGTTTTGCTAGGGCTCCTTGATGCCATACTCGATCAAATGCTGCCTTGATGTCAAGGCAGTCACTCTCAATTCACCTCTGTAGTTCAGTTCTTTTGCCCATGTTTTAACCAAGGCTGTAATGAAGTCAGTAGCTGAGTGACCCTTGTGAACCCAAATTGAGCGTCAGTGAGCAGGTTATTGCTAAGAACTTGCCACTTGATAGCACTGTTGATGACCCCTGTTACTGACAATTGAGAGTCGGTCGGATTTGTTCTGCTTCATCTGTACAGGACAGACGTGGGTAATTTCCAACATTGCTGGGTCGATGCCAGTGTTGTAGCTTTACTTGAACAGCTTGGCTAGTGCAAGACAAGTTCTGGAGCACAGGATTTCAGTGCTATTGCCCAACTGTTGTCAGGGCCCATAGCCTTTGCAGTAAACTGTTTCTATCATGTGAGTTGAATTGAATTGGCTGAAGACTGACATCTGTGATGCTGGGGATCTTTGGAGGAAACCGAGATCGGTCATCCACTCGGCAAATGCCTTGTCTTCTGCACAGATGTTCTCTGAGGACGGAGATGGGGATTCCCGGGGATGTGCTTTCTCCTCCAGTGAATTGTTTAATTGTCCACCACCATTCACGACGAATGTGGCAGGACTGCAGAGTTTAGATCTGATGCGTTAGTTGTAGGATTGCTTAGCTCTGTCTCTCACTTGCTTATGTTGTTTGGCATGTACAGTCTTGTGTTGTAGCTTCATCAGGTTGACACCTCATTTTTCGGTATGCTTGGTGCTGCTCCTGGCATTCCCTCCTGCACTCTTCATTGAACCAGGGTTGATCCACTGTATTGGTGGTAATGGTAGAGTGGGGATATGCCATGAGGTTACAGATTGTGGCTGAGTACAATCTGCTGCTGCTGATGGTGCACAGCACCACATGGATGTCCAATCTTGAGTTGCTAGATCTGTTCTGAATCTATCCCATTTAGCACAATGGTAGTGTCACGCAACATGATGGACGGTATCCTCAATGTGAAGACGGGATTTTGTCTCCACAAGGATTGTGCCGTGGTCACTCCTCCTGATGCTGTCATAGACAGATGCATCTGTGTTTTTACTTCTTGTTGGTTCCCTCACCACCTGTTGCAGACCCAGTCTTGCAGTTATGTTCTTTAGGACAATAGTGATGCTACCGAGCCACTCTTGGTGATGGACATTGACAGACATTGAAGTCAACCACCCAGAGTGCATTCTTGCCCTTTTCACCTTCGGTGCTTCCTCAAGTGGTGTTTAACACGGTGGAGTACTGATTCATCAGCTAAGTGTGGACTGTACGTGGTAATCAGCAGGAGGTTTTCTTGCCCATATTTGGCCTGAAGTCATGAGACTTCATGGAGTCCAGAGTCGATGTTTTAAAAAATATATATTTTTATTCTCCTTTTTCACATTTTCTCCCAAATTTACACCCAGCAATAAACAATAATCAGTAACAAATGCAATGTCACTCCCCATATCAATAACAATCCCATCCTCCCACCAAACCCCCAAACATTAGCCCGCAAGTTAACATAAACAAATAGCAAAAAGGAATCAGAAATCACCCATAGTCATCATTCGCACATTAAGTCCCCCTCCCCCAACCATCCCCCTAATGTTCGATGTAATCCAATTCTCGAAAGTGCATAATGAATAACCCCCATGAATTGTAGAACCCCTCCATCCTTCCCCTCAGTTCAAATTTGGCCTTCTCAAGAGTCAAGAATTCCAGCAGGTCCCCCCGCCACGCCAGGGCACAGGGTGGAGAGGTTGATCTCCACCCAACAGGATCCGCCTTCAGGTGATGAACGAGGCGAAGGCTGCAACATCTGCCTCCACACCCGTTTCCAACCCCGGCTGGTCCAACACCCCGAATATGGCCTCCCGAGGGCCCGGGTCCAGTTTCTCGTGCACCACTTTCGAGATTGGCCTAAAAACCTCCATCCAGTAATCCTCCAGCTTTGGACAGGACCAAAACATATGAACGTGGTTTGCGGGGGCCCCCCCCGCAACGTTCACACACATTTTCTACCTCCTCAAAGAGCCGGCTCATCCTCGCCCTTGTGAGGTGTACCACCTTCAGCTGTATCAACCCCAACTTTGCGCATGAGGTGGAGGCGTTCACCCTCTGGAGCACCTCACACCAGAACCCTTCCTCCATACCCTCTCCCAACTCTTCCTCCCACTTTTTGTCTTGATCTCTTCCAGCGGTGCCTTCTCCTCTTCCAAAATAGCCCCGTAAACCGCTGATACTACCCCCTTCTCCAGTCCCCCTGTCATCAGCACCTCCTCCAGCAATGTGGAAGCCGGCTCTACCGGGAAGCTTTGTATCTCCTTTCTGGCAAAGTCTCGAACCTGCATGTATCTAAATATTTCCCCCTGCTCCAGCCCATACTTCGCTCCCAGCTCCTTCAATCTTCCAAACTGACTCCCAAGAAACAAATCTTTTAGTGTCCTAATTCCTTTCTCCTCCCATCTCCAAAAGTTTGCATCCCACATCCCTGGCTCAAATTTATGGTTCCCCTGAATTGGCATTTCCCTTGACCCTGCTCCCAACCCAAAGTGTTGGCGAAACTGCCCCCAAATTCTCAACAAGGCTAATACAACCGGACTCCCTGAGTATTTCCCTGGGGCCGTCGGGAGCGGCGCTGTTGCTAGCGCCTTCAATCCCGGCCCCCTACACCAATTCTCCTCCATTCGGACCCACTGGGAGTCAACCCCTCTGACCCAGCTCCGTACCTCCTCCACATTAGCCACCCAGTGGTAATACATCCAGTTCAGAAGACCCAACCCCCCTGTCTGCCTTCCTCTCTGTAGTAGCACCTTTCTAATTCTGGCCACCTTCCCTCCCCATATGAACGAGGTAATCATCCCTTCAATCTCTCTAATAAATGCCTTTGGCAGGAAAATCGGCAGGCATTGGAAACTAAATAAATCGCGGCAACACATTCATTTTAACCGCCTGTACGACCCGCCAGTGACAGAGAAAGAGTCCAGAGTCAATGTTGAGGACGCCCAGGCAGACTCTCTCCTATATATCACTGCCGCCGCCACCTCTGCTGGGTCTGTCCTGCTGGTGGCACAATACATATGCAGGGATTGTGAGAGTGGTGTCTGGGACATTACCTGTAAGATTATGTGAGTATGGCGATGTCGTGCTGGTGCATGAATATTCTGTGAGACTGCTCTCCCAATTTTGGCACAAGCTCCCAGATATTAGTAAGGAGGACATTGCAAGGTCGACAGTGCTGGGTTTGCTGTTGTCGTTTCCAGTGACTAGGTCAATGCCGGGTGGTCCTTCCGGTTGCTTACCTTCTTTATTGATTTTGTAGCGGTTTGATACAACTATGGTTATTACAGAGGGCATTTAAGAGTCAACCACATTGCTGAGGATCTGGACTCGCAGGCAGGCCAAATCAGGTGAGGACTGCAGGTTTAATTCCCAAAAGGACATGAGTGAACCAGCTGGGTTTTTTTTTATCAACAATGTTTTCAGGGTCATCATTAGACATCTTAAATTCCAGATATTTATTGGATTCAATTTCCACCACATGCCGTGGCGGGATTCGAACCTGGGTTCCTGGAACATTAGTCCAGTGACAATACCACTACGCCATTGCCTCCCTGTTAACCCTACCTATTAACCTCAATTTATGCCATTAATTCATTTCATTTTGTGCCTATTTGTGCATTGAAGTAAAGATCATAGATTTTGCCTTTTTACTGTATTTTCCCCTTTTAACCCTTTGCTGCTGTGCTTTTTTTTAACGCTCTGTCCCTACCTGTCATGGTCTAGGTATCATTCCCTAAATAGCTGCTTTGCAATGCTGCCATATCATTGTCCTTTGTAAGCCTATGTATCACCTCTGCAGAACCATTCTTCCTTCTATTTAGTTGAAAGCCCTCTCTACTTCCCTAGTTGCAGTTTGCAAGAAAACCAGACCCAGCACAGTTCAGATGTAGGCTGTCCCAATGGTATAGCCTCTACTTTCCCCACCATTGAGACCGATGTCCCACAAACTGAAACCCATTTCTCCCAGAACACCGTATGCCAATTTGCACATTGCTCAGGTAATAATCCAGAGATTATAACCTTGGAGGTTCTGTTGTTTAATGTAGTGCCTGGCCCTTATGCAGAACGTCTTTCCTCCTTCTCCCTATGTTGTTGGTACCTACATAGAGCATGACGATGGGATCCTCCCCCTCCACTGTAAGTTCCTCTCCAGCTCGGAGCAGCTGTCCCGAAGCCTGGCACCGGGGTAGGCAACACAGTTGACTGGACTCTTGCTCATTGCTACATAGATCAGTGTCAATCCCCCTCACTATACTGTCCCCTACTACCACCACATTCTCATGTGCTTTCCCGACTTAAATGACTTCCTGTACCACAGTGCCATGGTCAGTCAGCTCATCCACCCTGCAGCCTCCACTCTCATCCATGCAAGCTGAGAGAATCTCAAACCTGTTGAACAATTGCAGTGGTTGACACTCTGCATTCTTGTCCTCTGGGTTTCCTTATTTGCCTCAGTTGCAGTCACACACCCCTGTCCCTGACCACTTTCCAAACCAGAAGACCCTCTCCTAAGGAGTGTGGCTGCCTCCTGAAACAAATAATCTCGCTATCTCCCTCCCTGGTGTGTTGCAGTGTCTACAGCTCAACCTCCAGCTCAGGGACTCTGCCAAAGTTCCTCAAGCCACAAAAACTTACTGGAGATGGAGCTCCCACATGCTGCAGCCTTGACACATGACTTGTCATGCCATCCTTAATGTGTTTTAAATAATTACTTAACTAAATTGTTTACTTATTTATGGTGCTTTGTTAAATAACCAGCATGTTGTACACTATTTTGAGGTGTGAAGTTTTGGTTGGGGCGATGGATAGTTACAAGGTAGCGAGGAAGGATCTAAAGAGAGAGCTAAGACGAGCAAGGAGGGGACATGAGAAGTATTTGGCAGGAAGGATCAAGGAAAACCTAAAAGCTTTCTATAGGTATGTCAGGAATAAGCGAATGACTAGGGAAAGAGTAGGACCAGTCAAGGACAGGGATGGGAAATTGTGTGTGGAGTCTGAAGAGATGGGCGAGATACTAAATGAATATTTTTCGTCAGTATTCACTCAGGAAAAAGATAATGTTGTGGAGGAGAATGCTGAGCCCCAGGCTAATAGAATAGATGGCATTGAGGTACGTAGGGAAGAGGTGTTGGCAATTCTGGACAGGCTGAAAATAGATAAGTCCCCAGGACCTGATGGGATTTATCCTCGGATTCTCTGGGAGGCCAGGGAAGAGATTGCTGGACCTTTGGCTTTGATTTTTATGTCATCATTGGCTACAGGAATAGTGCCAGAGGACTGGAGGACAGCAAATGTGGTCCCTTTGTTCAAAAAGGGGAGCAGAGACAACCCCGGCAACTATAGACCGGTGAGCCTCACGTCTGTAGTGGGTAAAGTCTTGGAGGGGATTATAAGAGACAAGATTTATAATCATCTAGATAGGAATAATATGATCAGGGATAGTCAGCATGGCTTTGTGAAGGGTAGGTCATGCCTCACAAACCTTATTGAGTTCTTTGAGAAGGTGACTGAACAGGTAGACGAGGGTAGAGCAGTTGATGTGGTGTATATGGATTTCAGCAAAGCGTTTGATAAGGTTCCCCACGGTAGGCTATTGCAGAAAATACGGAGGCTGGGGATTGAGGGTGATTTAGAGATGTGGATCAGAAATTGGCTAGCTGAAAGAAGACAGAGGGTGGTGGTTGATGGGAAATGTTCAGAATGGAGTACAGTCACAAGTGGAGTACCACAAGGATCTGTTCTGGGGCCGTTGCTGTTTGTCATTTTTATCAATGACCTAGCGGAAGGCGCAGAAGGGTGGGTGAGTAAATTTGCAGACGATACTAAAGTCGGTGGTGTTGTCGATAGTGTGGAAGGATGTAGCAGGTTACAGAGGGATGTAGATAAGCTGCAGAGCTGGGCTGAGAGGTGGCAAATGGAGTTTAATGTAGAGAAGTGTGAGGTGATTCACTTTGGAAGGAATAACAGGAATATTTGGCTAATGGTAAAGTTCTTGAAAGTGTGGATGAGCAGAGGGATCTAGGTGTCCATGTACATAGATCCCTGAAAGTTGCCACCCAGGTTGATAGGGTTGTGAAGAAGGCCTATGGAGTGTTGGCCTTTATTGGTAGAGGGATTGAGTTCCGGAGTCGGGAGGTCATGTTGCAGCTGTACAGAACTCTGATACGGCCGCATTTGGAGTATTGCGTACAGTTCTGGTCACCGCATTATAGGAAGGGCGTGGAGGCTTTGGAGCGGGTGCAGAGGAGATTTACCAGGATGTTGCCTGGTATGGAGGGAAAATCTTATGAGGAAAGGCTGATGGACTTGAGGTTGTTTTCGTTGGAGAGAAGAAGGTTAAGAGGAGACTTAATAGAGGCATACAAAATGTTTAGGGGGTTGGATAGGGTGGACAGTGAGAGCCTTCTCCTGCGGATGGATATGGCTGGCACGAGGGGACATAACTTTAAACTGAGGGGTAATAGATATAGGACAGAGGTCAGAGGTAGGTTCTTTATGCAAAGAGTAGTGAGGCCGTGGAATGCCCTACCTGCTACAGTAGTGAACTCACCAACATTGAGGGCATTTAAAAGTTTATTGGATAAACATATGGATGATAATGGCATAGTGTAGGTTAGATGGCTTTTGTTTTGGTGCAACATCGTGGGCCGAAAGGCCTGTACTGCGCTGTATTGTTCTATGTTCTAAAGGACATTGCAGCAGGGCAACACTACTTTCTGAAGGGTGAAAAAGTTAGAAAGCAGAAAGGAAAAGAACATCGCTTTTGTCTGCACCGAATCACCAAATTTCCACTTTGATCTAAATTCCCACATATACTCACTGGGATGTGTGTCACCGCTGGATGGAGTCTCTCCCACTGCTGGTGTGCCACTTATTGATTGTAGAGGTTGGTGTCTTCAGTGTACATGTGACAACTAATGGTTTATTTTAGGATGATGTCACCGAGGGATAGCATGTTTGTGAGATTAGTGCTAAATCAGAAGATTAGACACATTTTAAGAACTTGAAAAGAATGACTTATAAAGAAAACAAATGGGGAGATACTGGAGTCTGAGAGAAAGCTAACTACAAATGTAAAAACCGATAGTAAGAAGTTGTACAAGTATTTAAAGGGATAATGAGTAAGTAAAGTGAGTGTTGGTCTCTTAGAGTATGAGATTGGGGAATTAAGAATGGAAAACAAGGAAATGGCAGAAGCGAGCATTGAACAAGTATTTTCTGCCTGCCTTCACTGCAGAAGACTTGATTAACTTCCAAAAGATACTTGAAAGTAAGTGAAAGGGAAAGAGTGAGGGACTTAAAACAATCACCAAAAGCAGGGAAAACCATTTACCTAAAGGCTGACAAGCCTCCAGGACATGGTGGCCTGCATCCTAGGGTTTAAAAAGAAGTGGTTGTAGAGATATGTAGAGATAATAAATTGGAAAATAGCAAATTTATTTAAGAAAAGAAAGAGACCGAAAATCTAACACCTGTCCTGGGAAAACTGCTAGAATTCATCATTAAGGAAGTTATAGCAGATACTTAGAAAATCATAATAGGATCAGACAGAGTCAACATGGTTTTGTGAAAGGGATATTGTGTTTAACAAATCTATGGAGTTTTTTGAGTAAGTTAAAGGTGGATAAAGGGGAACCTGTAGATGTGATGTACATGGATTTCCAAAAGGCATTGATAAGATGTCTAAGCTTACTATACAAAATAAGAGCTCATGGTGAAGGGAGTAAGATATTAGCATGGATATTGTTGACAAGTTGCAACTCGTTGAATGCCTCAGGGATCAGTATTGTGGTCTCAGGTTTTACAACCAAATAAATGACTTGGATGATAGTTGCTAAATTTGCTGATGATACCAAGAGAGGTCAGAAAGTAACTTGCTAAAAGGAGGTAACGAGCCTAAAGTGATATAGTTAGATAAAGTGAGTAGGCACAAATTTAGGAAATGGATAGTCACGTAATAAATTGTGAACTTCTCCACTTTGACAGGAGGAATAGAAAGTCAATATACTATTTAAATGGCGAGACTACAGCTGCATGGTACAAAGGGATCTGGTTGGCCTGGTACATTTAATCACAAAAAGTTACTATTCAACTATAGCATTTGATTAAGAAGGCAGGGGGAATGTTGTAATTTCTTCCAAGTGGAATGGAATAAACAAGGAGGGTAGTTTTACTGCACCTGTACAGGCATTGTTGAGACCACATTTGGATTACTGAGAGCAATTTTGGGCAGTTTTTTGAAAAGGATGTAATTGCTTTAGAAGTAGTTGAGAAATACAGGGTGGACATGCGAACGCCTTAAGGTCACTATGGGAAGATTAATGAGGTCATGAATGGATTGGCCTTGCAGGTTTTTCTGCATTTAGGCCCTTCCTTAGACTCCATGGCCCTACATCCTGATGGGTGCCATCAATGTATCGGTCAGAGGGAGGTGAGGCACCTTGACCTCCCTCCAGGGGAACCTTCTCCAAGCCTTCAGCCTCCCCTCAGATTTCCATCTTTCCTCCTCCTCCACCCCTTTGCAAAGCTTTTCTGCCCCTCGGCCTTCTATCACATCCGTTCTCTCCCCCCAAACCCTTTGCAAAGTCTTCATGCCCCTATGCCCCTGATGTGATTCCAACGAACAGCTTACTTAACTAGCATTCATAAGATGGCAGTGAATGCAACATTCGTCAGCAGGATATCCGACCTGCCATTAACCTGCATCAGGAGAATTGCAAAGTATTTTTAAATCTGAGGGTTCCAGATTTTTTTTTCCACTCTTGGCAAACTCTCTGCACCTGCCCGCTACAACCTGCCACAGGCAGGGTGGGAAAATTCCATCAAAAATATCAATTTAATACCTCAGGAGGCTCATGTGCAAACTCCTTAAAGATCCTTAATTGGCCCTACCTCTTCTCTTACTACTCTCTTACTATTTATATGCCGTTAGAAAATGTTCTTACTCCCTCTCTCTCTACTTTTTCAGTTCCTCTCTGAACTTTAAATATTCAGCCTTGTTCCCACTTGTGTTGGCAATCTGACATGTCATATGTCCCCTTTTCTGCTTTATCTTGCCAGATCTTTCTTCATCCAGAGAGATCTCACTTTAGTTGTCCTATCTTTTCTCGTTGTGGGATTGTACCCCAGCTGCATCCAAGGTTGCTCTTTAAAGACAACCCTTCTTCTTCCGTAATAGTTCGATCTGCAAATTGTTGATTCCAGTTTACCTGGGGAGATGTGTACTTAACCAGCGAAATTGGTCCTCCTCCAAAGTATTTATTCTCGATTGTCCTTTCCTATTGCTAATCTATGCCTATGATCGCTCCAGCGACGGACTGAAAACATTTTTCCTGAACACGCTTGAAAAACACTTTCCCCCTTGCTCTTTAAACTATTACTAACTCAGTCCCTCAACATCATTGATCTATAATTCTTGTACCTCTGTATTTTCCCTGCAAATTTGCTTTACTATATCTTTCCCACTTGATGACTTGCAGAATGTAGCTGGCAGTATAATGGCAGCTCTATTGTTTCATATCTCTAACCAAATAGATTCTGTCCAAATTGTGAGACACCAAGGGTCTATTGAGAGTGAGTAGCTTGGAATAATTTATTTCCCACTTCTGGTAACTTCCTGGATTATTCAAGGGTCCCCAAACCATGACGTATGCCATGATTTTTGTTATAGGGTAGGGGAGGAAGCAGGGCCTGAGACTACCTTGGCCAAAATGGGGATCGAGCCCCATAATGTTGCCATTATTCTGAAACATGCACTCCCTGTCTACCCAACTGAGCTAACTGGGCTCCCAATTTCTCCACTACCTTTTCTTTACCAATGTGAATAGAACTAAAGACAACAAATTTGAGTTTTTGTGGGTATAACTAGCAGAGTGTTTAAGGGAGAACCAGTGGACATAGTCGATGTGGATTTTGAGATGACATTTGATCAGGTGCCATACATGGCACTTGTAACTGAAGAGTTTAGATAGGAGAAATCAGTGGGGCAGGAACAGGCTGAAGCAAGGGAGGACGAGAGAAGCGCTTCCTTGATGTTTGCCTTCATTTCTGGGGATAGGTTATCAACGAATAGTCACTGCAAGCCAACAGACACCCACAGCTATCTTGAATACACTTCCTTACCCTCCACATCCTTCATGGACTCTATTACATTTTCCAGTTTCTTTTTCTTCTGCCAACCTTTCAAACTACTAGTGCTTCCCATATTTCTCCCATTTTCCTCGATCGACAGTAATCCCTGTTGCCAACCCCCCTCCATGGTCGATTCTTATGGCGTCTTTCTATGCAAGCTCAACACTTGCCCTTGTACCTCTTCCTATTCTTGCCATCCATGGCCCAAAACACTACCAGGTGGAACAGCGATTTATTTAAATTATTTTCAATTTACTATTCTGTATTCACAGCTTATGATATGGTCTCCTGTGCACTAGGGAGACCAAACACAACCTGGGTGACCGCTTTGTTGAGCATCATCACTTTTTATTTTCATTCTCCACCGTTCCCCCTCTTTGACCTGTTTGTCTTGTCCAGCTACCATGTTTCAATGAAGCTCAACACAAGCTAAAGGAGAAAAGCACCTCAACTTTTGAAGGGGCCCCCTGCAGCCTTCTAGATTCAACAATTACACATAACATCTGCCTCAATATTGTTTTCTACTTATGTTTTGCAAGATTTGTTTTCTTGCTTCTGACTTAATTCTTTTGATTTGCATTTGGGTGGCTGCCATCCAGTCACTCAGAGTCCTCTGGGCAGCTCTTCTGTTTCTTTACTTATCCCATTATCATTGCATTTGACTTTCGTGCCATGAAACATTTTGTCGTTTAATTTTCCGTGTCCTCACCCTACCATAGACCTTTTCTTTTAATGAATGAAAGAGGCATTTTGTCAAATCTTTTGGTCTGGCATTGAACAGGACAAACTAGAGGGCAAGGTGTCGGCAATACACCAAGCGATGAAAGAAGAGGGGGAAGCGCTAGTAGAAGAGTTGAAGGGTAAATGGGAGGAGGAGCTGGGGGAGGAGAGCGAGGAAGGTCTGTGGGCTGATGCCCTGGGTAGGGTTAATTCCTCCTCCTTGTGTGCCAGGCTCAGCCTGATACAATTTAAGGTGGTTCACAGAGCGCACTTGACAGGGGCGAGGTTGAGTAGGTTCTTTGGAGTAGAGGACTGATGTGGAAGGTGCTCAGGGGGCCCGGCGAACCATGTCCATATGTTTTGGTCATGCCCAGCACTGGAGGGGTTCTGGAGAGGAGTGGCGGGAGCAATATCTCAGGTGGTGAAAGTCCGGGTCAAGCCAAGCTGGGGGCTAGCAATATTTGGAGTAGTGGACAAACCGGGAGTGCAGGAGGCGAAAGAGGCCGGCATTCTGGCCTTTGCATCCCTAGTAGCCCGGCGAAGGATCTTGCTAATGTGGAAGGAGGCGAAGCCCCCTAGCATGGAGGCCTGGATAAACGACATGGCTGGGTTCATAAAGCTGGAGAGGATTAAGTTTGCCTTGAGAGGGTCTGCGCAGGGGTTCTACAGGCGGTGGCAACCGTTCCTAGACTATTTCGGCAGAGCGTTAGAGGAAGGTCGGTCAGCAGTAGCGGGTGGGGGGGGGGGGGGGGGGGGGGGGGAGAGAAAGAGATGTCTTGGGCGGGGGAGGAATGGGGGATTGCTTGGGGGGATGGATGAGCAGGAGATAACATGAAGGGTGGAGGAAACTGGCACGTGTGGGAGAGAGCCAGTGTATAAAGATATGTAAATATACCATTTTGCCATGTATATATCTTGCTCAGTGCGATTTCGTGTTATTTTGTTACCGGGGGGGGTTATTGTTTGTAAGGGGAAAAAATTGTGTTGTTAAAAAACTTTAATAAATATATTTTTAAAAAAGAGAAAAAAAAGAACAGGTTTAATCTCAAGAACACCAGTCTAAAGTAAAACAACAAATGAGAAGAGAGTCCTGATTAGTTGGCAAGTGGACTCTGGTAGAAATGTTGCCATAGAGAATGTACCAGTTGATGGTAACTGACAATTAACTGCAAAACATTGTTTGAAATTTAAATGAGGCAACTTGACTCTGGTCAAAGCCTGAGGAATGAACAGTGAATGGTTGTCCCTTATTTTGTTTAGCTGAAACAATGCAAGCCTGACAATTGCTTACTGCCTCACTCTAATATACAGATTTTCCAAAACATGATCCTGCCCATGGTAGGCAGTATTTACATCGCAATGTCTCGCAAGATCATGTTGGATCTCGTGAGGCATGGCGAGCCGGGTAGCTCCCGGGAGCGGGGTCTCTTGGCTTTTATCGGCCTCGCTGCACCGCAGCGAGCTGCTTTTCCGGTGCAGCGTGGCTGTTGGATTGTGCCCTATGATTCCATGTTTGTTGTGTTCAAGTTCTCTATGTGAAATAACGTTTGTATTTTTGTTTAAAATGTGAAAGTAGTGTGAACATCGTCAGATTCTTATCTTTTTTTCTCCCAGTGATATTTGTTTCCACTTGCTGCTTCCGAAATGATTACCAATTAACAACACTCAACCACAATTGACCTTCATGTACTTTGAGTAATCTGAAGAGAGCTCATGTATTTTTAGAAATCCCTGTGTCACTTTAACAAACATTTTACCTTTAGATTTATAGAGTAGGGTGGAGTTTAGAATAGTTGCAACATATTTGAGAGACGTATATATTTTTAAATTGTTTGTCACGAGATGTGGGCATCATTGGCCAGGCCGGCAATTATTCCCTATCCCTAATTGCCCTTGGGAAGGTGGAGATGAGCTGCCTCCTTGAATTGCTGTGGTCCATGTGGTGTACATATCCTACCTTGCTGTTAAGCAGGGAGCTCCAAGTCTTTGACCCACCAACAGTAAAAGAACAGCGATATAGTTCCAAGTCAAGATGGTGTGTGGCTTGGAGAGGAGCTTGTAGGTGGTGGTGTCCCCATACATCTTTTTCCAGTGCCTTTCTATGTGTTCGAATCCTGGGCTTGGATGATGCTGCCCAAGTAATCTTGGTCTGTTCCTGCACCTTATAGATGGTAAACACTACTCCTTTGTCCTGGATGATGTCAAGAATCTTGAGTCTAGTTGGAGTTGCACTCATCCAGGCAAGTGGAGACTATTCCATCACACTTGTACTTTGTAGGCGGTGGACAGGCTTTGGGGAGACGGGAGGTGAATTACTAACTACAGAATTCGCTGCCTCTGACCTGCTGTTGAAGCCACAGTATTTAATTTGCTGGTCCAGTTCAGTTTCTGGTCAATAGTAATCGCCAGGAAGTTGGTAGTGTTACTATAGTGAACATCCATCTGGTAGAGGGAGAAGCTGGGGCAAGGCTGTCTTCAACATGTAAACTCCGTATAACATAACTACAAATGACATTACCCTTCCACATAGTTCTTCTCTCCCCCCCCCCCCCCCCCCCCCCCCACCCCTGGTGGAATCTGGTTCTTATTTATGTTCCCTAACCATTTCTCAATCAGTATCAAATGCTCTTAATTACAACTAGAGCATGCACTCAATTATCACAGCATTTGCAACCTTAAAAGATAGAGATTCATAATAATGTAACACTGTTGCAATACCCATGGGGATCTGAAAACCAAACTGACCAAATTTCCCAGAATTCCAGAGCATTTCCTTCAAGGACAAAGTTCATCCTCCACAGGCAGCAGCTTCCAATAAACAGGATTTCACCTGTGCAACCTTGTACACAATGACGTAATCACCATGATTTCTTTCTGGAACTTTCTGAGATCTCAACTCTCCCTATTCTTGTGTGCCACGTAGCCTCCCTATTTTTAATTTTCTTCCCATTGGTGCTGCTTCCCGGTCAAAGGTCACCAGGTCACCAAGACCAGTATTTCTTATTAACCAAAAATTATAATTGGCCCCTTTACAAGTGATGCAAACTCTTAAAAGTCCTTTTTAAACATTCCCAAAAGGTAATTGCAGATTTGCCAAACATTTTGAAGTAATTTCCAGGTCAAAGACCATCACAACATGTATGGCATCTCAATTATGTTTCAAAAATGCATCAATTGTGTTGACTATACTGACCTAAATCCAATTTGCAAATTGACCAGGAAGCTGAACTATTGAGGGAAAGGAACTAATTTGATTTGCTGATGCAACCTTGCTCTATATAAGTGATAAAAATGAGGTGCAAAGACAATCTGCGTAACCTACCTCTGACTTTCTCTGACAATCTTGATTTATTGTGCTTAACAAGGTATTGGACTTGTTGGGTTGCAATCTTGCAAAAATTAACATGTTCATTTGAACTAGATATGTTATTGCAGGTTCAGTTATGTCTCATGCTTTACTTTCTCAGAGTTGGTTTTGCGAAAAGATTTAGTTCAAAACTGATATGTTTGCATGGGGATTGAATATAAGAAAGTATTTGTCACATTATAAAAAGCATTTTTAATTACCAAGTTATGACTAACCATCTAAATTCAATGTACTCTGCAGATAGCTTTCTGATATAATGATTTTCCTAAGGTCAAAAATGTTAGTTCTTTGAGGTTGGTTGCTGTGAAATAATGAAAAATTATTTTTTCAATGATTCAGGGGCATCAAAAGACGGAGCACTGGATGAAGATGATTTCACAAGGGCATTTAATGATGTGCCTACTGTACAGGTATCTGTATTGATATTATTGGATGCCTAATAGAAAACCGTAATCATATAAATAACCAGATTTAGAACATCTATTTGTGTTTGTAAAGTAGAGGTTCTTTACCTAAATGTAGAAGACATGCCTAGAGTTGGAATATTTTATGAGATCAAAATTGGCTCGAATTGGATTCATAAATTTTTTTTATTGTAAAGATGCATGTGATGTGTATGATGGCCCAATTGAAATACCTTCTTTTATCCCAGTTGAGCTCGCTAGAGCTTGATTACAGTAATTGTTTGTTCTAAATGAAATTTTGTATCTCTGGACAATCCAGTTACGTCGCCAAATTAAGTGTTAAATGCTGTTGCATTTGATAATCTGATGTTTGTTCAGCAGGTAACTGACCACTTTTCTTTATTTTGCTGAGCACAGTTATGTTCTCATTAAGGAGAATACAGCTTTTTTAAAAAAAACATTCCCAGTTCTAGCCCTCAGCACCTCCGCCCACCTATGCCCCCTCATACATTCCATGTCAATTCTTATCCCCGCCACCATGGATCCATACACTTATAGTCAACTCCTGTCCCCTGCACACTCCACTCTCATACCACTCCATGCCACCTCCATAGCCGCTCACCCAGTATCCACTATAGCAGACATCCGAAGCCATGTGAAAATAAAAAAAAATGAAATTCTAATGATCTAATACATCTCTCACTCACACTTGATAGTGAAAGTAGCTCCCATTTAAATCTTTTGAATCTCAAGTGGTACATCTCTTATAGAAGCAAACAAACTTCTATTCAGACACAACATCAACAGGTTAATCCTTTTATAGACTCATTAAGCTGTCAATTATACTTTGAACTCAGAACCCCATGCTGAGATAACCGTACTTCTGAAACTCAGAAAAACATTTCTAGCCAGTATGACAAAATGACATAGTAATAATCCTTGTGGAAATGTCAACAAAGAAATTACATGACCAGATACTGCTGCTATTTTCCATCATGCAGTAGATGGTTGTCAAAGCAGTCCAGGAGATGGTTTTTTTAAGCATTCAGTGACAGCAGGAGCCTGTTTTCTTTACAAGTTTCCAGGGTAGGGTATTTAATAAACTACATGTCATAACATTTTTGTACAGATGTTATCTGTTCTTCAAGAGTTTTTATATCTACTCTTATCATTTGTGACTCTCATACTGCACGTAAAGGCCTTTGAAACAGCCAAAATGGAGTCAGCACTAAGTTCAGATATCCCTGCTAAGTTCAAGTTTCGTTCTCCTATCAATCCTGCCGAGCCCCTTTTCCCTACTGACAAGAATTGGATCTGTCAGAAATTGAGAGAGAATTTCCGCATACAGATCCTGCTCGTCATTTTTAATAGTCCATGAATCTTCCCCAGTCTGAAAATTTAGCCCGTTGGAAAATTCTGAAGACATTAACACATTTTTCCTTGGTGTAATGTTTCTAAATTCAGCAATCAAACTTCTACGTTTGGATAATAGTGGCTAGAAATGTTCCACATGTATACAAGTTGTGTATGAAGCTTTGATATTGGTCTCTGTTGACTTTATTGATTTGGATGAGGAGTGAATTCTATGCTTCATTTGATTTAAGCATCAACAGCTCTCGTGTTACTCCTGCTATAATCCCAGTTTTGCGGAATGAGCGACTAAATGATGCCGACCACAAAATTAATGGGTCATTTGTGTTTTCGTCTACATTGGCCAACCATTAGAATGGAATATCTGTGCTCCTTTCAGGATCCAAGCTTGCTAGAGAAGCCCTCACACAATTTCAGTATTGAGCTGAAATAAGACTATCCAGAGCAGTGGAATGTTCTGGAACAATGTTTTGATCTTCATTAAATTCTATGGCTTCTTGTGGATAGAAATCCTGCAAATGATGAAAATCTGATGTAAATACTAGTAATATAGATGGAATTAGAATAGGTGGCTATTTCTTTCCAGTCAATGCAGACGCATTAGGTTACGGCACATAAGCTATTCAACTTTAGAAGACACAAAAAAAAAACTTGAAAATCAAGTTGTGAAGAGGAGGGGGAGGGAGGGGCTTAAAACATCACAATCACTATGAAATATAAAGTACTGGTAATATAAGAACAAAAGGGTGACAAGTCCCTTGAACATGATGGCCTGCATCCTCGGGTCTTAAAAGAAGTGGTTGCAGAGGTAGTAGGTGCCTTGGTATATTCTTAAGTATGAAAACCAAAACACAGCACTCATGTGATCTCACCAAAGCCCTGTACGATTGTAGCAAAACTTCTTGATTCGTGTGCTCCAATCGCCTTGCAACAATGGTCAACATTTGCCTTCCGAATTGCTTGCTGTACCTGCATGCTAACTTTCTGTTTTCCTCGTATAGGAACTCACCCACCCAACCCCAAGTCCCTCTAAACATCAACATTTGACAAGTTTGGTGCCTTTTGGGGAAAAAAACATTGTTTCTCTATTTTTCTCTACCAAAGTGAATAGCTTCATACCTCCCTGCATTGTCCTCCATCTGCCACTTGTTGCCCTAAGCTGCACCTAAGCTGTCTACTGTTCTTTATAGGTCCTTAGTACTCTCCTCACAATTTACATTTCCACCTAGCTTTGTGTCATCAACAAGCCTGAAGGGTTTCTCATTCTCTTTGTCTAAGTCATTAACACAGATTGTAAATAGCTGAGGCCGCAGCAGTGATCCTTGCGGCATTCCGCTGGTTCCAACCTGAAAACTTGAAAGTGCCCCTTTATCCCAAATCTTTGCTTCATGTCTGTTGACCAATCACCTATCCATGCCAATTATTACCCATTATTTCAAGAGCCCTTATTTTGCTGAAAAATCTTTGTGTGGCAGCTTATCAAACACCTTTCAAAAAAAAATCAAGTTCACTGTATTTCTGGTTCCTCTATCTAGCTGGTTACATCCTCAAAAGACTCCAATAAATTTGTCAAACACAATTTGCCTTTCTTAAAACCAGTTTCACTTTATCTGATCATACTATGATTTTCTAATTGTAATGTTAAGATTTCCTTTATAATAGATTCTAGCGCATTCCAACAATTCCGGTTAGGTTAGTTGACCTGTAGTTCCCTGGTTTTTTTCAATCCCTCCTTTCTTGAATAAGAGCCCTGTTACATTTACCAACTTTAATCTGATGGGACTATTCTAGACTCTAAGGACTCTTGGAAAATCATAACCAATGCATTCACTCTTGCAGCATCTATCTCTTTTGGAACCCCAGGATGTACCTGGCGGCACTGTAGCACAGGAGGTAGCACTGTTGCTTAACAGCCCCAGGTTCGATTCCCGGCTTGGGTCACTGTCTGTGGAGTCTGCACATTCTTCCTGTGTCTGCTGCGTAGGTTTCCTCCGGGTGCTCCGGTTTCCTCCCACAAGTCCCGAAAGACGTTGCGTTAGGTAATTTGGATATTCTGAATTGTCCCTCTGTGTACCCGAACAGGCGCTGGAATGTGGCGACTGGGGGCTTTTCATAGTAACTTCATTGCAGTGTAAGCCTACTTGTGACAATAAAGATTATTATAACTTATTATTATAACCATAAGGTGCTGGGAATATATTGGATTTTAGCCCATTGCGTTTCTCCACTATTTCTGATATGTTGTTAATTGCCTTGATATTGTCACGTTTATTAGGTCTTGGGTGTAGCAACAGGAGCTCCAGGCGACCATCAATGGATAACAGCAACCAAGTTTATTTAGAGGCAAATACTATTTCCAGGAAGTATACAGGAACATTACAATATCAGCCAGCACCTCCAACACTTCTCCCAGACTGGACCTGTTCTGCAGGTTTTATAGGCCCCCAGCCCGCTGGAATCACGTGCGCTTTGCCTTGATAGGTCGGAGAGTCACATGACCTCTGAGGTTTGCACAGGGCTCAGTCGGGGAGGTCACCTGACCCCCTACGTTTGCCGCAGCACCACGTTAACCTCCATTTTTTATTTCTAACTTGTGTTTTCTACTGTGAACGCAGAAACTAAATCTTTGTACAATGTCTCTGCCATTTCCTTATTCCTTGTGATAATTTCTCCAGTTTCTGCCTCTAAGGGACCAACATTTGCTTCAGCTACTCGCTTCCTTTTTATATACTTAATATCTATTTTTATATTCCTGACTGGTTTACTCTCATCATTCTGTTCCCATTTATCAAATTTCTGGTGGCCCGTTGCTGTTTTCTAAAAGCGCTCCCAATCCTCAGACTTAGTACCATCCTTGGCACTGTTATAAGCCTCTTCTTTTAATCTAATGCTATTTTTAATTTCCCCAGTATGCCACTGATGGATCGTTCTTCCTAAGTTTTTGTTTCGTAATGGAATATACACAATTTACAGAGCAGAAGGAGGCCATTCGGCCCTTCGAGTCTGCACCGGCTCTTGGAAAGAGCTCCCTACTTAAGCCCACACCTCCACCCTATCCCCGTAACTAAGGGCCATTTAGCATGACCAATCCACCTAACCTGCACACCTTTGGACCGTGGGAGGAAACCGGAGCACCCGGAGGAAACTCACGCAGACACGGGGAAAACGTGCAGACTCTGCACAGACATTGACCCAAGCCAGGAATTGAACCTGGACCCTGTAGTTGTGAAGCAACAGTGCTAACCGCTGTGCTACCGTGCCACCCACTTAAGTTGAACATTTTGAATTGTCCATTTGAATGCTTCCCCTGTTTATTTACTGCCATACCTTTTCATCCATTTACCCCACTAACCTTAACCAACTCTCCCCTCATTACCTTTAAGCTTAAGGTTAAGAATTCTGTTTGTCTTTTTATTCATTTTTACGGGATGTGGGCTTTGGTGGCTGCCTACATTTGTTGTCCGTTGCTAATTGCCCTGGAGAAGGTGGTGGTGAACTGCCTTATTGAACCGCTACAGTCCATGTGACATAGGTATTCCCACTGTGCAATTAGGGGGGGAGTTCCAGGATTTTGACCCAGCGACAATATAGGAACGGCAATATATTGCCAAGTCAGGATAATGAGTAACTTGGAGGATAGTGGCCATGGGTTTGTAAGGTGCTGCATATGGAGTCTTGGTGAGTTCCTGCAGTGCATGTTGTAGATGGTTCATATGGCTGCCGCAGTGCGTCAGTGGTGGAGGGAGTGAATGTTTGTGGAAGGAGTGCCAATCAAGCGGGCTGCTTTGTCCTAGATGTCGTTGAGCTTATTGAGTGTTGTTGGATCTGATCTCACCCAGGCGAGTGGAGAGTATTCCATCACACTCCTTACTTGTGCCTTATAGATGGCGCACAGGCTTTGGGGAGTCGGGTGGTGAGTTACTCACTGCAAGATTCCTAGCCTCTGACCTGCTCTTGTAGCCACAGTATTTATATGGCTAGTCCAGTTAAGTTTCTGCTCAATGGTAACCCACCAGGATGTTTATTGTGGAGTTTTAGTGATGGTAGTGACAGTGAATATCAAGGGGTGATGTTTGATTCTCTCTTCTTGGAGATGGTCATTGCCTGACACTATTGTGGCACAATTGTTACTTGCTACTTGTCAGCCCAAGCCTGGATATTGTCTGGACTGCTTCAGTGTCTGAGGAGTTGCAAATTGTGCTGGACATTGTGCAATCATCAGCGAACATCCCCACATCTGACCTTGTGTTGCTTGGAAGGTCATTGATGAACTGGCTGAAGACGATTCGGCCGAGAGCACTACCTTGAAGAACTACTGCTGTGATGTCCAGAGACTGAGATGACTGACCTCCAACAACCAGATCAACTTTGTGCTAGGTATGAGAGTTTTCCCCCTGATTTCCATTGACTTCAGTTTTGTGAGGGCTCCTTTATGCCATTCTTAAAGAAGAGAACTTGTGTCTAGATGCAGAGGCTGTGTGAAAGGTTTTAAATGAATATTTTGTCTCCGTGTTTACAAAGGAAATGGATGGTGCAGAAAAACTAGTCCAGGAGGAATACAGAGATATTGGATGGGATAATCATAAAGACAGAAGGGTTGAAATCCTTGAGAGTTGATAAGTCTCCAGGCCCAAATGTATTGTTTCCGAGGCTACTGAGGATGATTTTCCAATCCTCATTAGATGCAAGGGAAGTACCGGAGGACTGGAGAAATACAAACGTTGTTCCATTGTTAAAAAAGGAATCAAATGGAATGCCAAACAATTGTAATCAGGGATAGTCAGCATGGAGTTCCCTCAGAAATTTGATTGAATTCTTTGAGGAAGTGACAAGAAGGTTGATGAAGCTAGTGCAGTGGCTGTTGTGTACATGGATTTTAGCAAGGTGTTTGACAAGGTGCCACATGGCAGATTGGTCAAAAAAGTAAAAACCCATACGATACAGGAAAATGTGGCAAACTGGATATAAATTTGGCTTAGTAACAGGAAACAAAGTGTAATGATGCCCAAAGGCTGCCCTTGCAAAGAGAAAGTTGTTTCAAGTTGTGTTACACAGGGCTCGGTGTTGAGACTTACTGTCGATCTGGACATGAACATGGGTGGAGCATGATTGGGAAATTTGCAGGTGACACAAAGATTGGCTGAGTGGTGGACAGTGTAAAGGATAGCTATAGTCTCCAAAGTGATATAGATGGATTGGTAGAGTGGGCGATGAAGTGACGGATGGAATTTAACACAAAGAAGTATGAAGTCATGCATTTAGGCATCTTTGTGAACAAGTATACAGATCCCTAAAGGCAAAATTTCAAGTTGACAAGGTTGTAAGTAAAGTGTATGGAATGCTCTCCTTCATTTGCAGAGGCACAGAATATAAAGTAGGGATATAATGTTGGAATAATTGTATAAAACACTGGTGAGGCCGCAACTGGAGTATTGTATGCAGCTCTGGTCACCACATTACAGGAAGGATGTAACTTCTCTGGAGAGAGTGCAGAAGAGGATTACCAGAATGTTGTCGGGGCTGGAAAAGTATAGCTAGGGGTCAGCAGAGAGCTTCAAGTTGCGGTGGGAGTTGTTCATTATGCTATTTGGGGAATTATTCGTCTCGGGGGAGCATGGGGAGGGGATAAAAGGGGAAAAATTCTACAAACTGAGCTATGATTGTATGGAGTCTGTAATTTATATTTTGCTGTTGTTACATGTGTTTGGAATAAAATACCTTTAAAAAAGTGAGGCTATGAGGAGAGATTGGATGGGTTGGGATTATTTTCCTTGGAACAAAGAAGGCTAAGGGGTTACTTATTTGAGGTGTACAAAATTATGAATATAAGAGATAGAATGGACAGGATATAATTGTTTCCCTTGGTGGAGAATTCTAGAAGCAGAGACATCGATTCAAGATCAGTGGCAGAAGGTAAAGAGCAGACATGAGGAAGAACGTAGTCTGGAATTTGCTGTACGAGTTGGTGGTGGAGGCAGAGATCCTAACCTCCTGGGGGAATCAGCACCTTAAGTGCTGTGAACTACAGGGTAATAGACCAGGTGCAGGAAGTTGGGATTAGAAAGGGCATGGGCAAGATGGGCCAAATTGGGCAAGATTGGGAATTTGAAGCTAGGTGGGAATTCAAAACTGGGTGGGAAGGAGGTGCTTTTTATCCCTGGTAAGTGACTGGTAAGTAGTTTTTCTTTTCATTTGTACATATATTTTTTTCTTTCCTTTGTTGGAATTGTAGTTGTATAAGTCAACCTAAGGTTTAAAACATGGCAGGAGATCCCAGACCCCTGTCATGTTCCTCGTGTGCGACGTAGGAGCTCAGGGACATGTCCACTGTCCCTGGTTCCTTCACGTGCAAGAAGTGTGTCCAGTTGCAGCTCCTGTTAGATCGCTTGACGGCTCTGGAGCTGCAGTTGGACTCACTTTGGAGCATCCGCTACGCTGAGGACGTCATGGATAGCACATTTAGCGAGTTGGTCAGACCACAGCTGAAAGTTACTGAAGGAGATAGAAAATATGGGTGACCAGAAGACAGAGCAAGAGGAGGAAGGCAGTGCTGGTGTCCCCTGCGGTCATCTCCCTGCAAAACAGATATACTGCTTTGGATACTGTTGAGGGAGATGGCTCACTAGGGGAAGGCAGCAGCACCCAGGTTCATGTCACCATGGCTGGCTCTGCTGCGCAGGAGGGCAGGAAGAAGAATGGCAGGGCTATAGTGAAAGGGGACTCAATCGTAAGGGGAATAGACAGGCGGTTCTGCGGATGCAATCGAGACTCCAGGATGGTATGTTGCCTCCCTGGTGCAAGGGTCAAGGATATCTCGGAGTGGCTGCAAGACATTCTGTGTGTGTATGGGGGGGGGGGGGGTGAACAGCCAACTGTCGTGGTGCACATAGGCACCAACGATATAGGTAAAAAACAGGTTGAGGTCCTACAAGCTGAATTCAGGGAGTTAGGAGTTAAACTAAAAAAGTAGGACCTAAAAGGTAGTAATCTCAGGATTGCTACCAGGGCCACGAGCTAGTCAGAGTAGGAATGTCAGGATAGATAGGATGAATGCGTGGCTCGAGAGATGGTGCAAGAGGGAGGGATTCCAATTCCTGGGGCATTGGAACCGGTTCTGGGGGAGGTGGGACCAGTACAAACAGGATGGTCTGCACCTGGGCAGGACTGGAGCCGATGTCCTAGAGAGGGGGGGGAGGGGGACTTTGCTGGAGCAGTTGGGGAGGGTTTAAACTAATGTGGCAGGGGGATGGATTCCAATGTAGGAAGTCGGAGGGAAGTAAAACGGAGCCAGAAACAAAAGGAAGTAAGGGGGAAAGTGTGAGGCAGAGATTCCATAGTCAAAAATCAAAAAGGGCAACAGTACAGGGTACAGTGACTGAGGAGAGTGTGAAAAGGGAGGTGGCCAATGGAAGATTGAGGATGTTGTACCTAAATGCGCGCAGTATACAGAACAAGATAAATGAGCTTGTTGCGCACATTGAAATTGGCCGGTACGCTGTTGTGGACATCACAGTGACGTGGCTGCAAGGGGATCAGGGCTGGGATCTAAATATCCAAGGATATATGTCCTATCGAAAGGACAGGCAGATGGGCAAAGGGGGCGGGGTTGCATTGTTAGTAAAGAATGAAGTTAAATTGATAGCAAGGAGCGATATAGGATCAGAAGGCACAGAATCTCTGTGGGTATAGTTGAGGTATTGCAAAGGTAAAAAGACCCTGATGGGAGTTATGTACAGGCCCCGTAGCAGTAGTCAGGATGTGGGGCAGAAAATAAATCAGGAGATAGAAAAGGCATGTAAAAAAGGCAATATTACAATAATCACGGGGGACTTCAATATGCAGGTGGACTGGGAAAATCAGGCAGGTAGTGGATCCCAAGAAATGGAAGTTGTGGAATGTCGATGAGATGGTTTTTTGGAGCAGCTTGTGACAGAGCCTACTAGGGAACAGGCAATTCTGGATTTGGTGATGTGTAATGAGGCAGACTTGATTAGGTCACTTAAGGTGAAGGAACCCTTAGGGAGCAGTGACCACACTATGATGGAATTTACCTTGCAGTTTGAGAGGGAGAAGCTGCAATCAGATGTAACAGTATTACAATTAAATAGGGGTAACTACAAAGACATGAGGGAGCTGGCCAGAGTTGATTGGAGAAGGAGCCGAGCAGGGAAGACAGTGGAACAGCAATGGCAGGAGTTTTTGGGGGTTATTGGGGAGGCACAATGGAAATTCACCCCTAGGAGGAGGAAACATGCTAAGGGGAGGACAAGGCATCCATGGCTGACGAGGGATGTCAAGGACAGCATAAAGACTAACAAAGTGGCGAGGATTAGTGGGAAACCAGAGGATTGGGAAGCCTTTAAAAGTGAGCTGAGGACAACTAAAAAAGCAATAAGGGGGGAGAAGATGATGTACGAGTGCAAGCTAGCTAGTAATATAAAGGAAGATAGGAAGAGATTTTTTCAATATTTAAAAGGTAAGAGAGAGGCAAAAATAGACATTGGACCACGAGAAAATGTGGTTGGAGAAGTAATAATAGGAAACAAAGAAATGGCAGACGAACTGAATAGTTACTTTGCATCAGTCTTCACGGTGGAAGACACCAGTGGGATGCCAGAGCTCCAGGAGAACAAGGGGGAAGCGGTGAGTGCAGTGACCATTACTAAGGAGAAGGTTCTGGGTGGATAAAGGTGGATAAGTCACCTGGACCGGATGGACTACACCCCACAGTCCTAAAAGAGATAGCTGAGGAAATTGTGGAGGCATTAGTGATGATCTTTCAGGAATCACTGGGGGCAGGAGGGGTCCCAGAGGACTGGAAGGTGGCTAATGTAACGCCACTGTTTAAGAAGGGAGGGAGGCAGAAGAGGGAAAATTATAGGCCGGTTAGCCTGACTTGGGTCATTGGTAAGATTTTAGAGTCCGTTATTAAAGATGAGATCGCGAAGCACCTGGAAGTGCATGGTAAAATAGGACTGAGTCAGCACGGCTTTGTCAAAGTGAGGTCGCGTCTGACAAATCTGTTAGAGTTCTTTCAGGAGGTAACACGCAAGTTAGACAAAGGAGATTCAGTGGACGTGATTTATTTAGATTTCCAGAAGGCCTTTGACAAGGTGCCGCATGGGAGACTGTTAAATAAGTTAAAAGCCCATGGTGTTAAGGGTAAGATCCTGGCATGGATAGAGGATTGACTGACTGGCAGAATGCAAAGAGTGGGGATATAGGGGTCTTTTTCAGGATGGCAGTCGGTGACTAGTGGTGTGCCTCAGGGGTCTGTGCTGGGACCACAACTTTTCACAATATACATTAATGATCTGGAAGAAGGTACTGAAGGCACTGTTGCTAAGTTTGCAGATGATACAAAGATCTGTAGAGGGACAGGTAGTATTGAGGAAGCAAGGGTGCTGCAGAAGGACTTGGACAAGCTAGGAGAGTGGGCAATGAAGTGGCAAATGAAATACAATGTGGAAAAGTGTGAGGTTATGCACTTCGGAAGGAGGAATCTAGGCACAGATTATTTTCTAAATGGGGAAATGCTTTGGAAAGCAGAAGCACAAAGGGACATGGGAGTCCTTGTTCACGATTCTCTTAAGATTAATGTGCAGGTTCAGTCGGCAGTTAAGAAGGCAAATGCAATGTTAGCATTCATGTCAAGAGGGCTAGAATACAAGACCAGGGATGTACTTCTGAGGCTGCATAAGGCTCCGGTCAGACCCCATTTGAGTATTGTGAGCAGTTTTCAGCCTCATATCTAAAGAAGGATGTGCTGGCCTTGGAAAGGGTCCAGAGGAGGTTCACAAGAATGATCCCTGGAATGAAGAACTTGTCGTATGAGGAACAGATGAGGCCTCTGTGTCTGTACTCGTTGGAGCTTAGAAGGATGAGAGGGGATCTTATTGAAACGTACAAGATACTGCGAGGCCTGGATAGAGTGGGCGTGGAGAGAATGTTTCTACTTTTAGGAAAAACTAGAACCAGAGGACACCATCTCAGATTAAAGGGGTGATCCTGTAAACAGAGAAGAGGAGGAATTTTTTCAGCCGGAGGGTGGTGAATCTGAACTCTTTGCCGCAGAAGGCTGTGGAGGCCAATTCACTGAGTGTCTTTAAGATAGAGATGGATAGGTTCTTGATTAATAAGGGGATCAGGGGTTATGGGGAGAAGGCAGGAGAATGGGGATGAAAAAATATCAGCCATGATTGAATGGCGGAGCAGACTCGATGGGCCAAGTGGCCTAATTCTGCTCCTATGTATTATGGCCTTATGGTCTAAATGACCTTTTGTGCTGTAAATTTTTGATGGTTCAATCAAATGCTGCCTTGATGTCAAGGGCAGTCACTCACATCTCACCTCTGAAGTTCAGTTGTTTTGTCCACGTTTGAACCAAGGTTGTAATGAGGTCAGGAACTGAGTGACCCTTGTGGAACCCAAACTGCGTGTCCGTGAGTAGGTCATTGGTAAGTGAGTGCCGCTTGGTAGCACTGTTGATGACCCCTTTTATCACTTTACTGATGATGGGGAGTAGACTATTGGGCAGTAATTGGCCGGGTTGGATTTAGAACAAAGAACAAAGAAAATTACAGCACAGGAACAGGCCTTTCGGCCCTCCCAACCTGCACCAATCCAGATCCTTTATCTAAACTTGTCGCCTATTTTCCAAGGATCTACTTCCCTCTTTCCCCTCCCGTTCATATATCTGTCTCGATGCATCGTAAATGATGCTATCGTGCCCACCTCTACCACCTCCGCTGGCAAAGCGTTCCAGACACCCACCACCCTCTGCGTAAAAAACTTTCCACGCACATCTCCCTTAAACTTTCCCCCTCTCACCTTGAAATCATGACCCCTTGTAATTGACACCCCCACTCTTGGAAAAAGCTTGTTGCTGTCCACCCTGTCCATACCTCTCAATAATTTTGTAGACCTCAATCAGGTCCCCCTCAACCTCCGTCTTTCCAACGAAAACAATCCTAATCTACTCAACCTTACTTCATAGCTAGCACCCTCCATACCAGGCAACATCCTGGTGAACCTCCTCTGCACCCTCTCTAAAGCACCCACATCCTTCTGGTAATGCGGTGACCAGAACTGCACGCAGTATTCCAAATGTGGCCTAACCAAAGTACTATGCAACTGCAACATGGCAGGTTGATGGAAAAAGTGAAGCCTTGTACTCCATACCCTGTCCTTTGAAGGCAAGCATGCTGTATGCCTTCTTGACCACTCTATCGACCTGCGTTGCCACCTTCCAAGGTACAATGGACCTGATCTCCCAGATCTCTCTGTACATCAATTTTCCCCAGGACTCTTCCATTGACCGTATAGTCCGCTCTTGAATTGGATCTTCCAAAATGCATGACCTCGCATTTACCTGGATTGAACTCCACCTGCCATTTCTCTGCCCAACTCTCCAATCTATCTATATATTTTGCTGTATTCTCTGACAGCCACCTCGCTATCTGCAACTCCACCAATCTTAGTATCATCTGCAAACTTGCTAATCAGACCACCTATACCTTTGTCCAGATCATTTATGTATGTCACAAACAACAGTGGTCCGAGCACGGATCCCTGCGGAACACCACTAGTCATCCTTCTCCATTTTGAGACACTCCCTTCCACCACTACTCTCTGTCTCCTGTTGCCCAGCCAGTTCTTTATCCATCTAGCTAGTACACCCTGAACCCCATGCGACTTCACTTTTTCCATCAACCTGCCATGGGAAAATTTATCAAACGCCTTACTGAAGTCCATGTATATGACATCTACAGCTCTTCCCTCATCAATTAACTTTGTCACTTCCTCAAAGAATTCTATTAGGTTTGTAAGACACGACCTTCCCTGCACAAAACCATACTGCCCATCGCTGATACGTCCATTTTCTTCCAAATGTGAATAGATCCTATCCCTCAGTATCTTCTCCAACAGTTTGCCTACCACTGACGTCAAGCGCACAGGTCTATAATTCCCTGGATTATCCCTGATACCCTTTTTAAACAAGGGGACAGCATTAGCAATTCTCCAGTCCTCCGGAACCTCACCCGTGCTCAAGGATGCTGCAAAGATATCTGTTAAAGCCCCAGCTATTTCGTCCCTCGCTTCCCTCAGTAACCTGGGATAGATCCCATCCAGACCTGGGGACTTGTCCACCTTAATGCCTTTTAGAATACCCAAAACTTCCCACTTCCTTATGCCGACTTGAACTAGAGTATTTAAACATCCATCCCGAACCTCAACATCCGTCATGTCCCTCTCCTTGGTGAATACCGATGCAAAGTACTCATTAAGAATCTCACCCATTTCCACTGACTCCATGCATAAATTCCCTATTTTATCTTTGAGTGGGCCAATCCTTTCCCTAGTTACCCTCTTGCTCCTTCTATATGAATAAAAGGCTTTGGGGTTTTCCTTCACCCTGTTAGCCCAAGATATTTCATGACCCTTTTTAGCCCTCTTTATTGCGCGTTTGAGATTTGCCCTACTTTCCCGATATTCCTCCAAAGCTTCATCAGTTTTAAGTTGCCTAGATCTTATGTATGCTTCCTTTTTCATCTTAGCTAGTCTCACAATTCCATCCTTCATCCATGGTTCCCTAATCTTGCCATTTCTATCCCTCATTTTCACAGGGACATGTCTGTCCTGCACTCTAATCAACCTTTTCTTAAAAGACTCCCTCATTTCAAATGTGGATTTACCCTTAAACAGCTGCTCCCAATCCACATTCCCTAGCTCCTGCTGTAATTTGTTATACTTGGCCTTTCCCCAATTTAGCACTCTTCCTTTAGGACCACTCTTGTCTTTGTCCATGAGTATTCTAAAACTTACGGATATTATACCCAATGGATACATTATTTCCGCTGCCACTTCCTTTTAATCCCTCGGATGTAGGCTATCAGGCCCTGGGAATTGTCTGACTTCAATCCTTTATTTAGTAGTTTTACTCTCTATTACTGCTGCATTACCTATTACTATTGGGATTGTACCAGTGTCGGCCACCATGAAAATTGAGGCAAAATATCGATTTAGCTTCTCCACCATTTATAATCTTTATTATTATTGTCGCAAGTAGGTTTATATTAACACTGCAATGAAGTTACTGTGAAAATGGACAGATGCATCTGTCCATTTCTCTGTTCCCCACTATTAACTCCCCGTCCCCAATCTCCAAGGGGCCAACATTCACTTTAGCTACTCTCTTCACTTTTATATACTTATTTTTAAAAAAGGATAGCAAAAGCTTCTATATTTTGCATCAATTTTCTTTCTTAATTGACCTTTGCTCTTTTTCAATAACCCTTTGTTGATCTATGAATGTTTTCCAATCTTCCATCCTGCCACTGGCTTTTGCAATATGGTATGCCTTAGTTTTTGTCTTTGTTATCTTTAACTTCCTTGCTTGGGATGTTTTTCTCCCTTCTTTCATTCTTTCTCCCTCTCCGGAATATATTTTAGTTGGGAGGAATTGACTATCTCCTCAGACAACTGCCATTGCTCATCAACTGTCCTACCTTTTAGTCTTCCTGCCTGACCACTAGGACCAAATCTGTCCCCATGCCTATGTAATTACCTTTTTAAACTCCAGAACACTCGTGTGGGACTCGTTTCTTGCCCTCAAACTGAATTTGAGATTCTACTATGATCACTCTTCCCTAGAGGATCCTTAACTGTGAGGGCATTGATTAATCACTTATACAATGCCAAATCCAGAATAACCTGCTCCCTGATTGGTTCCAGACCAGACTGCTCCAAGGAACAATCTCTAATATATTCAATGAACTCTCCCTCGAGGCTACCTGTTTGATAAATCCAGTCTATATGCATATTAAAATCATCCATGGTCATTGCCGTATCTTTCTTACACGCCCCCAGTATTTCCTGGTTTATACTGTGCCCCACTGCGGAAGTACTGTTTGGGGGACCTATAGATTATTCCCATGAGGAACTTACTTTCCTTACTATTATATTTCTCCCCAGACTGATTCCACGTCTTGGATTTCCAGTGCTAAAAATCATTTCTCACTACAGCGCTGATCCTTTCCTTTACTAGCAAAGCCGCACCACCTCCTTGTCCTCTCTGTCTATCCTTCTGATAGTAACTGAGTACCTTGGGATATTCAGACCTGGTCTCCATGTAACCATGTCTCCGTAATTGCCCCAAATCATACCTCTTTGTCTCTATTTGCACTGTTAAGTCGTTGATTTTATTCCGATTGCATCGTGCATTCAGATACAAAGCCTTTAAGTGTGTTCTTTTATCAAATTCCCTGCTCATAATCTCTTGATGCAGTATGACGTCACCGGTTCCCTCCCTTTTATTTTCTGATATTAGACTCCTCGCTAATCTGTGTCATGATATTCAAACACACACATCATGATAGACACACCAACAGACAAATCAGAACACACAACACCACAACCAATGACAGAAAGATATAAAAGCACAGACACAACCCCTGGTAGTCAGGAAGAGCTGCAGGGGAGAACCAGGACAGAGCTATTGCCAAAGACACTCAGGGAGACAGCACGTGCAGAGTATCCAGAACGAACTGTATTATAAGAGTTATAATAAAATAGAGTTGTACCACATACAACTGTGTTGGCTCATCTGTGCACCAGAGCACCCAACACCACATGGTACAGGAGTGGATCGATACCTGCCGGCATACCTCAGTGTACAGAGACAATCAGCAGTGCCCAGGCATGATGTACGAGCTCCCGGTTCCGCAGGCGCTCCAGTGCGACGGCGACCTCCACGAAAACTGGCGGCGATTCCGGCAAATGTTCGAGTTGTTCCTGGCGGCAGCTCAACTCCAAGACCTGGATGATAAGGAAAAAATTGAATTTCTCCTCATCGTCGCCGGTGCAAGGGCAAGAGCAATGTTCAGAAGGTTCAGGTTCTTCAGGAGGCAGCAAAGGCACGATTACCAGGCAGTCATGGGCAAATTCGCCAAGTACTGTGAAGAATACGCAATCCAATGGGGACTTAAAGGTAAGAAAAGCTGCAGTACTCACCTCGTGGCTGGGATCCCGGAGCCCGAAATCCCGGGCCTGAGAAAAGGCTGGGTCGAGGTCGGCGGCCATCTTGCTAAAGGTATAACGCTAGCACAGTTGCGCGAGAAGTGCGCAGAACCGGAAGTATCGTTTGCGCATGCGCAATATGGTGCGCAAGCGCAGTTAAGAAAACGGCCATCGGTAAAGGAACAGCGATCTGAGCATGTGCAGTCGCTTCCTACGTGCTACATACTGAGCGTCAGGATGTCAGAGGCCCAAGACTGGATCAATTTAAAAAGGAAATGTCCCAAATCCAATTTAAAAGGGAAACGTCCCAAATCAAAAAAACAAAAATCTGTTAAAGCTGTAAAACAACCTTCCTTCACCTGGAATGACAGCACAGTGCCGCAAATTGACCCAGGAGATGAATTTAACCTCCGAAGAACCCTCCGACAAGCAGTTACCTACGCACAAGCCGATGATTCCGACTTTGAATACTTCGATGACGATTTTTACAGTGTTTCCGGACCTCGCGAGCCCAATGATAGCTCCGTGGTCCTATATGACTATGACTCGGACGAACCTTTCGTGTTGCACATTGGCGGCCCCCATATTGAATCCGACGCAGATGCGGATTCATTTTTCGGATTTGAGGATCTTCAACCCAGCAGATATGACGTTCCAACTTATCAGTACCGGATGATGCTGCAGCCTGACATTACCAGACAGGGAGCGGTGCAAGCACACGGAGAGTGCCCTGCTGCCACACAGAGCGTGGTCCACGTCCCGCTCAACGTTCCCGACTCTATGAAAGAAGACATGCAAGACTCCAGAGTGCAGTCCTCGCAAGAACCAGAAGTGACTCCAGTGTCACAAGCTTCCACAGCAAGCTCGTGGACAGCCTCCACGATAGAAGCAACGCAAGACTCCAGAGCGCAGTCCTTGCACGAACAAGAAGTGACTCCAGTGTCACAAGTCTCCACAGAGAGCTCGTGGACAGCCTCCACGATAGAAGCAACGCAAGACTCCAGAGCGCAGTCCTTGCACGAACAAGAAGTGACTCCAGTGTCACAAGCCTCCACAGAGAGCTCGTGGACGGACTCCACGATGGAAGGAACGCAAGACTCCAGAGCGCAGTCCTTGCAGGAACAAGACCATGAGGGTCTAGCAACCTCTCCTGACCAACCAGCGGCAGACGATGCAAGTCTGCCATGCTCCCGTGAACAGCAAGAAGGCTATAACAGCCTACCATGCTCCACTACACAGCAGCATGACCATGACGGTCTCTCATGCTACAATAAAGGGCACAGCGCTGAAGACTGTTCAAGCCCAACTGAAGACACGCCAAAGGAATCGCCTCGTCCAAGCCCGAAGAAAAAAGGTTTATGCGCTGACCTTCAGGATCATTGTAGCCGAACAGAGATTAATAATGCAGCACGGCCACAGAAGGATGCTGAGGATTTGCTAACGAAATTAATTGTATGTTTAACTTGCAAGGAGCAGACTGAGAATTGCCAGTGTTTTAGTACGGATCGAAAAAATGGACAAGACATTGATCCTCAGGTAATGGAAATAACACAACCTGAATCATATCTACAGCAGGGACAAATGTCTCCCTTCAACACAATACCGCAAAATCCCAACTTCGGAGACCAGCAGTTAGTCAGTAATGACTCTTCAAACCTGGAGGGGAACATTAATTGCATTGAACCTGTACACACTCCACTGATTATTGAGCAGAACATTGGAGCAAGAATCCTGAGGACACCGACATCGAGTAGCCAGATAACGAATTTAACACCCACAGCAGTTTCAAGTGAACCAAGTGTGCTTTCCACTAATGATGAAGATGCAGATAAGGTCGACCCGATTATCCATTGTACCACACTAACCCCAGTGCTTAAGCAGTTATGTATGGGGAGTATAATGTGGGCAATTGAGAACAGTAAAAGAGAGACTGTGACCATGCCAGTCCCAGCAAAATCAGACCCAGAGACCATGAAGGCATGTACATCAAACAAAGTTACATATGAGGTACCTGAGAAGAAAAGTGAAACGGAATGTTCTTTGGAAAATGGTACAATGTCGATAGAAACAGTGGATACTATATTCGAGACCATACATATGGGAGAATTTGGGGGTAATAAACAAGGTTCTGCAATGTCTGGGGGAAGATTTAAAGTTCCAAAGAAGAAAAGCCCAAATGAAGGACAATGGCAAGACAATGACAGTCCACCGACATGGTGTGCACCACCAGATGAAAACTCTGACAATTTACCCAACCCTAGTGAACAGCAAGCTGCAAATGACGATCTATCCACGGGATGTGAGACGAGTGACGACAGCATCCCACTTCCCATGCAAAAGGTGCAAGGTGACAGACCTCGCCTAGTGCGTACCGAGGCACTCAACGATCACGGTGGGACCACTGACGACTGCGGTGGCGGCGCACCGCTTCCACCCTCGATGGCTCGAGCCTCTCCACTGGTTGGTGCATTCCTGCATGTTCCGACTCCAGAAGTGCAGCTTCAGGGAATCTCGGCTGCCTCCAGTGAACCTGTTGGGACTCCGGACGGGGGGCATCGACGGAAGGCAGACCGGACTCCAGATGGGGAGCAGCCAAGCGCCGACTCTGATCTGCGCATGCCAGACCTTGTTCCGGACGGGCGGTGTCGCGGCCTCGGTGATGGCACGCTCAGGGTGACGGCAGATGCCACGGCGACAGGGAATGGATCGCGTGGCAGTCCCACTGGGTCGGCAGTGGCAACCAGCACCGGCGGTCCAAGATGGACACACCAACTCGCGCCATCAGCAGACGTTGATGCGAGCAACAATTCTCTATCCAAGGCGACATGCTTCGACGTTTCTCTGCGGAGTCGCCCTTCCGGCACAGCAGGTGGCCGGAACCAGCGTACACGGTCTTGGCCAACTTCCACATCTGGCACAGTCATCGCCTTGCATGATATTAGTGATGGTGCTACTTCGATGGCAACGACCCATCGGCTACAAGATGCCGTCCACCACAAACATAAAAAGAAAACAGACTCCACCTTGTTCCTGGCATGCAGGGCGGATGGATTGGTGCGTAGGCGCAATCAGCGGGCTCTGTGCCGCCTTCCACGCTCGCAACTGCACCGTACGCACACGCCGGATCCTCCACTGGTTCCCAAGGATGACTTTGTGGAGATGCCACGGATCATGCCCCTTCCATCGCCACCAGAACCAAACCACAGCCAGGGCACCACTAACAAAGATGTTGAATGTTATATTTGCAAGAATGAAAAAAACCAAGCACTGCATGAAGTACAACAAATGGTAAAGTAGAGACTTCGGCAACAGCATCACCTCCAACAGTCCAAGGTGAACCAGTGTGACCCCAAATCTCCACAGCTGAACCGGCTTGAGGACCAGCCCATTCTTGAGGCGGTCACCCATTAGACTGGACTTATAACGCTGTTAATACGTTCAAAAAGTCAAACACTTCTGTATTATAACCTGTTGTTGTTTATTGTTCCAGATATCGTCTGACCGGACCAATGTTCAAGTTTTTTTTTCTCTCGCATCCAAGTTTTGTTATGGTACAACCTTGTTAGTGTGACGCACCCGACATCGCCCCATGTAAATAGTTACGTCATAAACACACGCTGTACACAACACAAACGCACACTCTTAGATGCACTCACGACACAATTATATTTATAACCACGTAGGCACTTGTCTTTGTAAAAAAGGGGGATGTCATGATATTCAAACACACACATCATGATAGACACACCAACAGACAAATCAGAACACACAACACCACAACCAATGACAGAAAGATATAAAAGCACAGACACAACCCCTGGTAGTCAGGAAGAGCTGCAGGGGAGAACCAGGACAGAGCTATTGCCAAAGACACTCAGGGAGACAGCACGTGCAGAGTATCCAGAACGAACTGTATTATAAGAGTTATAATAAAATAGAGTTGTACCACATACAACTGTGTTGGCTCATCTGTGCACCAGAGCACCCAACACCACAATCTGCACTTCTTTAACTTTGATTTTCTAATTTTCCATCCTCTTTACCATTAATCTGAAAGCAATTTAGAATAGGTAATTCAAATTAGCAGTTCCTTACCAAGCAATGAATTTACGTTTTTCCTGTGATCTTTGCATTTTCCACTCTGTTTATGGTGGGCTCTTCTCCCTTCCCCCTGCTTGGTCGGGTCCACCTCTCTCCACCCTGTTTCTTGCTCCGAAGCTGCTCCCCATCCACCAGCTGTTTTAATTCACTGCCTCTTCCCATGCTGTTTCTCACACTGAAGCTGCCCGCTCTTCCCCCGCTGTTTTAACTGGCTGGTTCCTTCTCTGTGTACTGTTTCTCACTTTGGAGCTGCACTCCCTCCTCCTGCTGTTTTAACTGGCCTGTCCGCCTCTCTCTGCGCTGTTTCTCGCTCCGAAGCTGCTCTCCCTTCCTCCACTGCTCCCCTTCCGTTGTGTCCGCCACTCTCCGCACTGTTTATCAGTCTGAAGCTGCTTTCCCTTCCCCAGCTGTTTTAACTCGCTGGGTCCACCTCTGCTGTTTATCAACCTGAAGCTGTTCTCCCTTCCTCCACAGCTTCCGCTGTGTCCACCTCTCTCTGCACTGTTTCTCACTCTGATGCTACTCTCCATCCCCCGTTGTTTTAGCTTGCCACGTCATATGTGTTGTTTCTTGCTTTGGAGCTGCTGTCCCTTCCCCCGCTGTTTTAACTTGCGGGGTCCGCCTCTCCCTGCAGTATGTCTCGCTCTGGAGCCGCTCTCCCTTCCCCTGCTGTTTTAACTCGCTGGGTCTTCTCTCTGCACTGTTTCTTACACTGAAGCTGCTCTCCCTTCCCCTGCTATTTTAGCTTGCCAGGTCCATCTCCTCTGTGCTGTTTCTCACTCTGAAGCTGCTCTCCTTTCCCCCGCTGTGTAAACTTGCTGGGCCCACCTCTTTCTGCGCTGTTTCTCACTGTCACCAGTGTTTTCTGACTCTTGCTGTTCCTAACCTCCTCCCATACTGATTCTACCTTGTCCCCACCCAGGCCTACTTCCCTGTGCGGCTGGCCCCTGAACACCGACGCCATGTTAAGCCGGCGTGCTAAAGAAGTCCCATGCGCGGATTGGCGCAGTGCCCATTTCGCGCCGGGAAAGGAGGCTGGAGTGGCGTGAATCGCTCCAGCACCGTGCTGGCCCCCTGTGGGGGACAGAATAGATCGTACCCGGGCCCAGTTTGCGCCGTCGTGAAACGTGACGGCGTTCACGACGGCGCTAACACTTGGGCTCCGTTTGGGAGAATCGCCCCCCCCCCCCCCCCCCCCCCCCCCCCCCTTGTGTCACGACTTCATCTGTTTTATTGCGAATGCTTTGCAGATCAGGTGAAGGGCCTTTAATATTATTGTTCATTGCATGGGCCTTATTGACTGATGTCCATTCCTGTTCACTCCACTTGCCCTTCTACCCACATCACTATGCTGTTGTGTCATTTTGATTTTTCTCTTTAGATTTCTAAAATTCCCTTCACCTGAACACCACGCCCTCCCACAGCCCCATCAATTTTAAATCAAACAAGGCCCAAGCCATACAATTTGCCAGGCAACTGATCCCAGTCTGGTTGAAGTGGAGCCCACCCCAAAGGAACATTTCCCTTATTCCTGAGTAGTGTTGCTATGCACCATCAAAGCTGCTTCTCACATCACTCTTTGAGCAAACAACCGGAGTTCTAACCATCGTGACCCATGGTTTCCAGCTTCTAGACAAGGAATGCTCGATGCCAAAAGCCTTTTGAAAATTAATGAAAGAAATGTCAATGGCTTTCCCCGAGCCTGAATGATGAGTGAACTCTTCTTTTAAAAAAAACAGTTTGGTATGGTCAGCCAATTGTTTTGATGCAAGATAATGTACTTTCTGTGAGACAGATATCTCAGTAAAGATAAAATGGTCTCGTTAGTTATATCTCTTTGTCTTTCAGATTTTTTCCAATAGAGAACTTGAAGAAACGCTGAACAAAATAAGAGAAATACTGTCTGATGATAAGCATGACTGGGACCAGCGAGCCAACGCTGTAAGTTGTGTCAATTTGTGTGTAGGATTACTTTTGTGCTGACATGCAGACATATTTTTCCCCTGCACAAATTGTTGAAAGGTCAAGATGAAATTCTTGGTTGTGTTAAACTTGGAGTCTGGATATCATAACCTACTACATCAGTGTAATTTTATTTTGTAATACTATTCATCTTGATGGTCTTTAGATCACTTACAATTCACCATTAATCAAGCATGTTTTGCTTGTGAATTTAAATTCACCAAAATGTAATTTTATCTATTTTTTAAAAAAGGATTGATGTCAGAACTGAGTGGGGCAATGGCATTTTTTCTTTTCACCTCTCCAGGCTCTCTTAAATCTAAACAAAAATGATAGGATTCAACTGTCTGTTCACTACCTCCTTTTGTTAATGTTTAGAATTTGATTGGAAACTCTTGAAAAGTTGACTCGGTGAATTCACAGATTCCTACATCACCCAGTTTTCCACTACTAATTTTGTTGCCGCTTTGCTGGGAGTATTGTTCAAGTATTATTGTGCCAATTACCAACTTGTATTGCCTACGGTGCATCTGCAAGCGATGGACAGGCTGTTTAGTTGTTACGGCTATCATAGTTGCATGTGGTGATAGCCTCACGCCCGTTTAGCACAGTGGGCTAAATAGCTGGCTTGTAATGCAGAATAACACCAGCAGCACGGGTTCAATTCCCGTACCGGCCTCTCTGAACAGGCGCCGGAATGTGGTGACTAGGGGCTTTTCACAGTAACTTCATTGAAACTTACTTGTGACAATAAGCTTTACTTGTGACAATAAGCGATTATTTCACAGGGGCTGGTTTAGCACAAGGCTAAATCGCTGGCTTTGAAAGCCGACCAAGGCAGGCCAGCAGCGCGGTTCAATTCCCGTACCAGCCTCCCCGAACAGGCGCCGGAATGTGGCGACTAGGGGCTTTTCACAGTAACTTCATTTGAAGTCTACTTGTGACAAGTGATTTTCATTTCATTCACTTGATGTACACGCATGAGTATTTTTAAAAAATTGTTAATGGGATGTGGGCATCACAGGCTGTGCCAGCATTTATTTCCCATCCCTGATTCCCCTGGAGGGGCAGTTAAGAGTCAACCCCATTGCTGTGGGTCTGGAGTTGCATGTAGGACCAGGTAAGGACGGCAGATCCCCTTCCCTAAAGGACATTAATGAACCAGATGAGTTTTCATGACAATCGACAATGGTTTCATGGTCACCAATAGACTTCTAATTCCAGATTTTTTAATTCATTCAATTTCACAATCTGCAGTGGTGGGATTTTAACCTGGCTCTGGTTTACTCGTCCAGTGACAGTACCACTATGCCACCGCCTCCCCGTATTTTTGAATAAGTTTGCTTGACATTGATCAGAAAGCGGAACCCAGATTAATTTTTCGGCCCCATACTGACCCAGCAATTCAAAGGCCAATTATAGCATCCCTCAGCACAATGGAAGTTATGATCAGCTAATTCAGCCAGACCCAAGTATTAAATCTAATATCTTTCTGATCTGTTCAACTCAGCTACTTACTGTTGAACACACTTAATCATCAAGAGACCGAGTGCACCTGTATTTGAAGACTTTCCTTTTTTCTCCTAGCTGAAGAAGATTCGATCACTACTGATTGCTGGAGCTACAGAATATGACTGTTTTTTTCAACATTTGAGATTATTGGAAGGAGCTTTTAAATTGTCGACTAAAGATCTTCGCTCGCAGGTTGTCAGGGAAGCTTGCATTACTGTAGCGTAAGTGTTGGAAGTATACTTTGACCTGTTTAATCTCTGAGAATCACAGAATTGTTATGGTGCAGAAGGAGGTCAATTGGTCCATCGTGTCTGCACTAGCTCTCCGAATGAGCGAATCACCTGGTACCATTTCTCCCCACCTTGTCCCCATGACCCTGCACATTCTTCATTTTCAGATAACAGTCTTGTTCCGCTTTGACTGCTTCCATTGAACGTGCCTCCACCACACTCTTGGGCAGTGCATTCCAACCCTAATCCCTGCATCTCAAAGCGTATTCTCCCCTCACTTTTGCTTCTTATACTAATTTCTTTAAATCTGTGCCCTCTCGTTCTTGAACCTTTCGCAAGTGGTAACAGTTTGTTCCTTATCTACTCTGTCCAGACCGCTCATGATTTTGAATATCTCTATCAAATCTCCTTTCAACCTTCTTTTCTCTTTGGAAAACAGTTCTACCTCATACCTCATTGCTGGAATCAGCCTCATGAATCTTTTATGTATCCTCTCTAATGCCTTCATATTAGAGTCACAGACTCGTACAGCATTGAAATGGACCCTTCGGCCCTCCGTTATCTATGCCGACCATCAAATACCAATCTATACTATTCCCATTTACCACCTCTTGGTCCATAGCCTACTATACCTTGGCGATTTAAGTTCTCGTCCAGATGCTTCAATGTTACAGGAGTACCTGCCTCCAATCCCCTCTCAGGCAGCGCGTTCCATCTTTCCACCACCCTCTGAGTGAAGAAAATGTTTCCTCAGATAAGCCACTTACTCCTCACCTTAAACCTATGCCCTCTGGTCCTAGACACCTCTGCCATGGGGAAAGGATTATTGTGATCTACCCTGTCTGTGCCTCTCATAATTTTGCATACCTCTATCACATCCCCCGTCAGCCTCCTCTGCTCCAGGGAAAACAAGCCCAGCCTATCCAGTCTCTCCACAGAGCTGAAACTTTCCAAACTGGGCAGCATGCTGATGAATCTCCTCTGCACCCCCTCCAGTGCAATCACGTCCTTCCGATGATGTGGCGATTCGAACTGCACAAAATATTCATCGATGACCTAACCAATGTTTTATAAGGTTGTATCAAGACGTCCCTGCTCCTATATTCTATGCCCTGGCTAATGAAGGCAAACGTTCCGTACCCGGTGGTACACCGGTAGTCACAGGCTTCTAATCACAAAAGTAACCCTCGACCATCACCCTTTGCCTTCTAATAACAAGTCAATTTGGGTCCAATTTGCCAACTTGCCTTGGATCCCATGGGCTCTAACCTATTGGAGCAGCTTTCCACGTGAAAAGCTTTATTTTTTTTTAAATTTAGAGTACCCAATTATTTTTTCTCCAATTAAGGGGCAATTTACCGTGGCCAAACCACTTAACCTGCACATCTTTGGGTTGTGGGGGTGAAACGCATGCAGACGTGGCGAGAATGTGCAAACTCCACACGGTGAAAAGCCTTATTGACGTCCATGTAAACTGCACTACCCTCATCAATATATTTAGTTACTTTCTCGTAAAACTCAATTTAATTAATTAGACAGGATCTCCCACCAACAAATCTGTGCTGACTATCAATCCCTGCCTTTCCAAGCGTTGATTAATCCTGTCCCTCTGAATTCTTTCCAATAATTTCCCGACCACTGGCGTTGGACTAGCTGGCCTGTAATTATCTCACTTATCCCTGCTGCCCTTCTTAATTAAAGATACCACTTTAGCTATCCTCCAGTCATCTGGCACTTCACCTGTGGCCAGCGAAGATTTGAATATCTCCGTCAGTGCCCCAGCAAACTGCTCCCTTGCCTCCTATAGCAGCCTGGAATACATTTCACCAGGTCATGGGGATTTATGCACCTTTATACCCGCAAAAACACCTCCTCCCTCATCCTCATTAATCTAAATGTGCTTTAGATTTCACTATGTCAGCTGAGATCTCCAGATACCATGGGCTGGATACTCCGATCCCCGATGCCGAAATGGTGTTCGGCGACAGGGCGGATAATCCCCGATGACGATAGAATCAGGAGCGGCGCCGCTTTCGCGATGCTCCGCCCCCTGAAAAGCGGAGTAGCACGTCGTACTGAGGCCCGTCCCGCAATTCTCCGTCCCCGAACGGCTGAGTTCCCGACGGCGTAGGACCAGTGTGGTCTCACCCATCGGGAACTCAGCGTGGCGGCTATGTACTCAATCCAGCACTGCCACAGTCGGGGTGGGCTGATCCGCGGGCAGGGGGGGGCATTGTTCGGGGCTGGGGGCACTGTGGAGGGGGTGGTCCGGGAAGCGCGAGCAGTCCGAAGGGGGGTTACTATTTTTAGTCTGCGGGCTGTGTCCACCATGAAGCACGGCACTTCCGCTGCAGGTCGCCATTGTGCTCATGCGCGGCCACGGACCCGGCAATGCACCGGGCTGTATCGGCGTCCTGAGTTGGGAGCTCTACGCTGCCTGGCTGCTGGCCCCACCCCCAGAACAGGGAATCGGTGGGCGTTTTGCGCCAGTCTTCCTGGCGTAAAACACTATCGTTTTCACACCGGCGTGGTCTCTCAAATGGACAATCCAGCCCCATGTCTTTCTCCTTCGTGAATGCAGATAAAAAATATTCATTTAAGACCTCGCCCATGTCTTCTGGCTCCCTGCACAGATTTCCGCATGGTCCCGAATGAGTCCACACTTTTCCTAGTTATCATCTTGCTTTGAATATACTTATGAAATGCCTTGCTGTGTTGCACAGTGGTTAGCGTTGTTGCTTTACAACGCCAGGCACCTGGGTTTGATTCCCGTCTTGGGTCACGTCTGCGGAGTCTACACGTTCTCCCTGTGTCTGCGTGCATTTGCTCTGGGTGCTCCTGTTTCCTCCCACAAGTCCTGAAAGACGTGCTTGTAGATTAATTGGATATTCTGAATTCTCCCTCTGTGTATCGGCGCCGGAGTGTGGCAACTAGGGGATTTTCACAGTCACTTCATTGCAGTGTTAATGTAAGCCTACTTGTGACAATAATAAAGATTATTATTAATCATATCTGACAATGATATTTAGTGGCCCTTTTTTCCTTCTTAATTTATTTTTTAAGCTTGCCCCTCCACACACTACACTCCTAAATGACCTCCCCCATTTTTAATGGTTCAAATCTACCATATGCTTCCTTTTTTGTTCTTTCTCAAACGCTCAATATCCCTTGACGTCCAGGGACCCCTGGACTTGCCATCCTTGCCCTTCACTTAGAGGGGCACGTTGGCCCTGAACTCTCACTATTTCATTTTTAAAAGACTCCCACTTTCTAAATGTAGATTTACCTGCAAGGAGCTACTCCCAGTCTATGTTTGCCAGATCCTGTCGAATGATATTGAAATCGGTCTTCCACCAATTCAGACACTTGATTTCTGGACTATCCTTACCCCTTTCCATAATGACTTTGAAACTTGCAGAATTATGGTCACTATCCCCAAAATGCCTGCCCATTGACACTTTGACCATTTGTCTGGCTTCATTTCCTCGGATTAGGTCTTGCACTGCCCCGACCCGAGTAGGACTATCTACGTACTGGCACAAAAAGTTCTCGTGGGTGCACTTGAAAAATTCCATCCTGTCTAATCCTTTCACACTGTGGCGATGGAATACGGTGGATTCAAAGTTGGCTGTAGGAAACAGATGGTGATGACAGGCGGCTGCTTTAGTGACTGGAAACCAGTGTCCAGTGGCGTAACACAGGGATCTGTGTCTATTCCCCTATTATTCATCATTTATATAAATGACTTTGCTGACTATGTGTGGGGTAGGATCAGTAAGTTTGTGGATGAGACAAAGATTGGCCGGGTGGTTAACAGTGAGGTTGAGAGTCTTGGGTTACAGGAAGATATAGACAGGATGGTCAAATGGGCAGAAAAGTGGCAGATGGAATTTAATCCTGGAAGGTGTTAAACTTTGGAAGGAGCAATTTGGCAAGGAGATATTCAATGAATGGCACCACTCTGAGAAGTCCTGAGGAACAAAGAGACCGTGGCTTGGTTGTAAATAGGTCTCTGTAGGCAGAAGGGCAGGTTAATAGGGTGGTGAAAAAGGCATACGGTACACTTGCCTTATCAATCGTGGCATAGATTACAAAAGAAAGGAAGTTATATACAACATTAGTGAGGCCGCAGCTGGACTACTGTGTGCAATTCTGGTTGCCACATTATAGGAAGGATGTGATTGCACTGGAGCGGGTGCAGAGGTGTTTCACTAGGATGTTGCCCAGGAAGGAACATTAAAATTATGAAGAGAGGTTGGATAGCCTTTGGTTGTTTCCGTTTTAGCAGAGCAGGCTGAGGGCCGAATTGACCGAGGGCCGAATTGACCGAGGTGTACAAGATTATGAGGAGTATGAACTGGGTGGATAGGGATCAACTGTTCCCCTTAGTTGAAGAGTCAGTTCCAAGGGGATACAAGTTCAAATTGGAGGGACGGCAGGTTCAGAGGGGATTTGAGGAGAAACCTTTTTATCCAGAGGATGGTGACGGTCTGGAATGCACTGCCTGGGAGGGTGGTAGAGGTGGGTTGCCTCACATCCTTTAAAAAGTACCTGGATGAGCACTTGGCACGTCTTAATATTTGAGGCTATGGGCCAAGTGCTGGCAAATGGGATACGGTAGGCAGGTCAGATGTCTTTCATGCAGTGGTACAGACTCGATGGGCCGAAGGGCCTTTTCTGTACTGTATTTTTCTGCGGTTTGGTGATTCCAGTTAATATTGGCAAAGTTAAAATCGTCTACTATTCCGCTATTTCGCTCTCACTTTTGTGATTTGCCTACATATCATCTATCTCCCTGTGACTGTTGGGAGGCCTGTAGTATAATCCCAGCAATGTGATCACCCTTTTTTATTTCTAAGCTCCACTCATATGGCCTCATTTGAAGAACCTTCTAAGACTTCCTCCCTCATTACTGCAGTGATGGTCTATTTTATCAATAATGCAATGTCCCCTGCCTCCTCTCTTGCATCAGCAACCGCCCCCCCCCCCCCCCCCCCCCCCCCCTCCTCCCCACATCACGCCTGAAGCTTCCATACCCTGAAATATAGCCCTTCTTTCAGCCATGCCACAGTGATTGCAACAATATCATATTTCAATGTGCTGATTAATGCTATGAGTTCACCTGCCTTACCAGACAGGCTCCTTGCATTAAAATAGATGCAATTTAGCCTTCCAATCCTCCCATGTGCCTTATTATGCCCATGTCTTTTCTGCCTACAGGACTCCCCTAGTTCTCCATCTATATTACATTGAACCTTGCGCTCCAACTGCCCATCTATTCTGTGTCTCGTCCTTTTGCCACATTTGTTTAAAACCTTCCCAACAGCACGAGCAAGCGTCTTTAACCTGTTCCGATTAAGGTCCAACCCGCCCGCCTTGTTTCTATCTACTCCAGAAACTGTCTCAATGATTCAAAAATCTAAAGCTCTCCCTTTTACACCTTGCCTTCATCTGACTTATCTTCCTATTCCTGTACTCAGTCGTGTGTGGCACTGGAAGTAATCTAAAGGTCACAGCCGTAGAAATCCTGCTCTTTAATCTACTACTTAACTCCCTAAATTCATGTTGCAGAGCCTCATCCCTTTGTCTGCCCATGACCTCTGTACCAACATGCACCATGACCACTGGCTGCTCACCCTTCCCCTTCAGAATGCCCTGCAACCGCTCTGAAACGTCCTTGACCATGGCACTGGAGAGGCAGCATACCATTTGAGAGTCTTGTTCGCAACCGCAGAAATGCCTGTCGACTCCCCTTACAATCGAGTCCCCTACTACTAAAACTCTCCCAGTCTTTTTCACCCCTGCTGTTCAGCAGAGCCAACCATGGTACGACAAACATGGTTGTTTCTGTTTGCCCCTGAGAGGCCATACCCCCCCCCCCCCCCCCCCCCAAACAGTATCCAATATGGTATATTTGTTTGAGAGGGGAATGATTAGACTAGACTCCTATCTACGCTTGCTCTCTTCATGGTTGTCACCCAACGCTTTTCCACCTGTGCAGCAGTTGCTTGCAAAACATGCTATCCCCAATGTCCTTAGCATCACGGATGCTCCTTGGTGAGTTCATTCATCCGCAACTCCAGTTGCACCAAGCATTCATTCAGGAGGTGTAGCTGGGCACACTTTCTGCACACATGGTCACCAGAAACACTGGAAGTGTCCCTGATTTCCCACATATTGCAGGAGGAGTATTCCTCAGGGCTGAGCTCTCCAGCCATACCCTTGAAATGAGCTCTTTGTTTCTCCCTTAAATTTAGAGTACTGGTTGTGCAAAGGACCTTCCTATACTTTAAAACCTAACTACTCCAAAACCAATGCCTCTGAAAGAGTTAAAGGGAAGAAATAACCACCTCTGTGTTACTCATACATCACTTTCTCCACACTCAATCTTTTAAGCTTCACCTTATCCCTGTTTCACCTGACTCCCTGTTTTCACCTAACTCTAAAAGCACTCTTATTTCGCCAAGCAGTACTCACAGTTCCTTCAGAACTGGACGCAGTACTCCAGCTGAGACGGAACTAATAACTTATACAAACTCAACATAACCTCATTACTCTTGTACAATCTGCCCCTATTAATGAAGTCCAGGAAATTGTATGTTTTATTAATTCTAAAAAAGTATGGCCAGTGCCTCTGCAATTTTTAAAAAATACATTTTCATTCAAGTAAGGATATAACATAACAACATACATACAAACAATCAATCAGTAACAAAATAAACAAACAACAATTCTCCTGATTTGAGATTTTTTTCTCTTATTTCCATCAAACCCTTACGTTTTTCCCTTTATTTGCTGGCAACAAACCGATCTGTAAATAGAGACAAAACAGCTTCCACCTCATCTAGAATTTCCCATCTGAGTCCCAAAGGGCAAACTTAATTTTCTCAAGTTCAAGGAATTCTGTAACATCCTCCAACCATGTTGATATTTTTGGTGGATCTTCTGACTTCCATTCTAATAAAATTCACCTTTGGGCGATCAACTTGGCAAAGGCTACCACATCAGCCCCTTTCCCTTCTATTAGTCCTGGTACTCCCGACACTCCAAAAATTGCCTCGAGGTCCCGGTAATACTTCCACCTCCACAATTTTTGATAATGTTTTAAATACCGAGATCCAAAACCCCACTAATCGTGGACATAACCAGAACATGTGGATGTGGTTTGCTGGTCCTCCTTTACACCTTTCACATTTATCTTCTACTTCTGTTCTATGTACTACCTTAAATTGTATTAAGCTCATCTAGCACATGAAGATGTAGCATTGACCCTGTGCATTATTTCCCTCCATATTTCCCATTCCAATTCCATATTCAACTCTTCCTCCCACTTTTGTTTTATTTCTTCAATTGGTGTATTCTTTCTGTCCATCAATAAATATTAGTAATTTTCCCATCTTCCAACTCATCGGGCAAGAGCAATTCCCTTTGTGGTCCCTAATGGGCCCTAATCAGCTGTTTACTTTTTATATGCTACAGAAGACTTTGGGATTCCCTTTTATGTTAGCTATCATACTCTTTTGATGCTCCCTCTTCACTTCTCTTATTTGCTTTTTCTCCTCTCCCCTGAGCCATCTGTATTCAGCTTTGTTTTTAAAAGTGTTTTCTGCCTGCCACTTGTCATATGTATACTTTTTCATCTTTTTCTTAATTTCTATCTCCTTTGTCATCCAGGGAGTTCCAGATTTGTTTGCCCGAGCCTTTCCATTCGAGGGGATATACCTTAACTATGAACACATCTATTCTTTGAAGGTAGCTCATTGGTCAGCAACCATTTTTCCTGCCAACCTTTGACTGCCAATCTATTTGGCCCAGATCCGTTCTTACCTGACTGAAGTAGGTTTTCCCCCAGTTAATTTTTCTCACTCTGGACAGTTCTTTTGTCCTTTTCCATAGTCAGCCTAATACACTGATTACTGTCTCCTAAATGTTCTCCTGACACTTGGTGTACCTAACCCATCTCATTTCTAAGAACCAGGTCTAGTAGTACCACCCTCATTGGACCGGAATATTCTAGAAACTCTTCTGACCTGCCCTTTATACTACACTTCGCACCGACCTTTTTATCTAATGGATTCTGTCCATGATCCCCCTGGGGACATCCTTTTTTATCCATTGTTCTCCTTTATCAATACCACTACCCCTCTTTCCCGAACACCTTGTATCCAGGGATATTTAACACCCCAGTCCTTTGAGCCGGGTGTCTGTATAGTCATGTATAGTAACCCTGATTTAGAGTCTATTAACTTTTTAAAAATCATGGGATGTGGGCAGAACCAGCTTTTATTATCCATCCCCAATTGCCCTTGAATTTCAGAGGGCATTTGTCAACATTGCTGTGGATCTGGAGTCACATGGAGGCCAGATCAGGTAGGTCTAGCAAACTTCCTTCCCTAAAGGGCATTAGTGAGTCAGGTGGATTTTTACGACAATCAACATTAGATTTTTAATTTCAGATTTTTATTGAATTCAAATTTCACCATCTGCCGTGGTGGGCTTCAAACTCGGATTCCCAGAGCATTACCTTGGATAACTAGTGCAGTGACAATACCACTTCACCACCACCTCCCTCTGATTATTCCTTACTCCAGTGCTATATGACACCTCAAGTATTCTGCACCCCTTGTTAATTCTCTCTAATATTAATGTTAATTATCTCTAATATTATCTCCTGGCTTCTACACCCCTACCGAGTTAGTTTAAACCCATCCCAATAGAATTAGCAAAACACCCTGCAAGGAACTCTGTCCCAGCACTGTTCAGGGGCAACCCGCCTGGCCTGTCTAGGTTCCATCTGTGTCAGGGCCAGTCCCAATGTCCCAAATACCTCTCCCTTTCCTGCACCGCCTTTCCAGCCACACATTCATCTCTTTTATCCTTCTATTTCTGTACTCACTTGCATGTGGCACTGGGAGTAACCAAAGATTACAATCTTTGAGGTCCTGCTTGCTAATTTTCTACCTAGCCCCCTAAATTCAGACTGCAAGATCACATTCTTATTTCTACCTGCCTCATTGGTATTGATGTGGACCAAAACTACTGGCTGTTCACCCTTCCCCCTCACGGTGCTCTACATCAGCCCAGTTACACCCTTGACCCTGGCATCAGGGAGGCAATACTCCTTCCTGGGTTCATGTCTGCAGTTCTGAAACACCAATCTATTTTCCTAACTACCGAATATATTTTAAAATATTGTTGAATTGTTACAGTAAGAATGTGCTACTGTGAAATTCTACTATGGGATTGTACTTTTATATAAAATTAATTCAGAAAAATGCTCAAGTCCATTCTGTTGAGCCTTTCTTAAGCATCCCAGAGTAACAAATGAAATTGTTTATATGAAGAAACATAAATGATTTCTGTGGCGATTAGGACCTGTATAGAAACAATTGTCTTGAGTGTAAGACAACTATCAAAATATTGGCTAGGCTAATGGCCTAATTTCCACCAACTCACCACAGAGTAAAGTCTAATCAAGCAGAAGCACTCTTTCAATGATGTGACAAGTGTTAATGATTGTAGGTCTGTCGAGCATCATTACAATGTGGAGTTTCATTTCTTCGTGTTTTGAATTTTGGTGGGAGATTTTTTAAATGTCAGCTTTTTCTGTTTTCTGTCCAATTCATCTTTCTTAAACTCTTTCTTTACCTGATTTGACCTTTTTCTCCTTGTTTATTCTCAGTCCTGAAATCGAATTGATTAAGGACATACCCTGTTGGTTGCTTTGTTCACTTCGGTCTCAGGTGCCCTGTTTACTTTCTTGTATCATTATCAGAATACACTTTCCACAAATCTGTGGGCAATTTGTTTTGATCTGAAGGGATGGGAGAACAAGTCTAACTCATGGTCGGTGCCGTCACATGCCTGTTAATGCAAATTCTGGCCCACTGTAAAGATGTGATCTTTAAAGTAGGATAACGCTTACGGAACTCTTGTGCAATTGGCTACTTGGATGTTAAATTAGTTCTACCATTAGAAAGTAAAGTTGTGACTTCCGGGTGCGGCTATGCAGAGCTAGGTCGCATATTCGGTAGCTCCCGCTTGGAACGGACTTTTGGGCTCTTTTACAGGGCCCCCACAGCATTTGTTTGACATTTCCCGGTGTGGCAAGAAGACTGCAACACTCCCCTGACAATGTCCCCCAGGAATGTTATGTTTTTTGGCTACCAAATCCGGCAGAAACAGTAAAAGATTTGGCTGCAACAGGATAAACAGGGCCCCTTCCAGCATGCAAGCGGAGGAAGGGCAAGCTTAAAGCTGCAAACTGACCTGAGGACCTTTATCAAAAGTGAATTCTAACAGCAGAGGGAACAACTGTGAAAAGATCTCACCAAGGCCACTGAAGAAGGGGGGACGAGGCTTCCGGTGGCGGCCATGGAGGAGTAGGTCACGCATTCGGCAGCTCCCGTCTGGAACGGACACTTAGACCTTTTTCAGGAGTTTCCACAGACATTTTGGGGCAGATTGGTGAAACGAACATTGCCAAAAGGATTCCCTCTCGAGACTTTTGGGCTCTTTTCAGGGCCCCCAAGGGCACTTTTTTGACGTTTCCCGGTGTGGGAAGGAGTTAATAATAGTTCCCCGTCAGTATATGGCTTTAACTAGGAGCGGGGTGACAAAAAAGGTGGTGGTGGACCAGAAGAAGGGAGGGAAGAAGGACAAAATGGCGGCGGGCGGAGACCAGGCAGCGGTGGAGGCAGTGGGCAGAGGAGCAACAGGAGGGTATCCAACGCTGCCTCAGAGAGATTAAAAAGGACCTGCTAGAGCCGATGAAGGCATCTATTGATAAGCTGCTGGAGACACAGACGGCCCAGGGGGTGGCGATCCGAGAGGCTCAACAAAAGATCTCTGACAATGAGGACGAGATCTTAGTCCTGGCGGTAAAGGTGGAGGCGCACGAGGCGCTCCACAAGAAATGGCAGGAGCGGTTCGAGGAGATGGAGAATCGGTCGAGGCGGAAGAATCTACGGATTCTGGGCCTCCCGGAGGGGCCGGACGTGGGGGCCTATGTGGTCACCATGTTAAACTCGCTGATGGGAGCTGGGTCCTTCCAGGGGCCCCTGGAGCTGGAAGGGGCCCAGAGAGTGTTGGCGAGGAGGCCCAAGGCTATCGAGCCTCCGCGGGCGGTGCTGGTGCGGTCCCATCGGTTCATCGATATGGAGTGTGTGCTCAGGTGGGCCAAGAAGGAGAGGAGCAGCAGGTGGAAGAACGCGGAGGTTCGGATATATCAGGACTGGAGTGCGGAGGTGGCGAAGAGGAGGGCCGGGTACAATCGAGCGAAGGCGGTGCCGCACAGGAAGGGGGTGAAGTTTGGCATGTTGCAGCCGGCGCGATTGTGGGTCACCTACAAGGACCGGCACCATTATTTTGAGTCTCCGGAGGAGGCGTGGGCCGAGAAGCTGGACACAGACTGAGGGTCGGCTGGGCGATTAGGGACTGGGGTGGATATGTTATGCCTATTTTTGGTTCGGGGGGGGGGGGTGGCCCTTGCATTGTTTTGGGTTTCTTTTTCTCTGTGTTTTTCTCTTTCGCGTTGGGGAGGGTGGATGGGGCGGGTTGGGCACTGTTTTGGTTGGTGGCGGGGCCTGGTAGGTGGAGAGCGCGGGATTTATTTCCCGCGCCGAAGACTGGGGGGGCGGGACCGGGGCGGGGAAGCGAGGATTGTTTCCCGCGCTTAGAACGGAGGGGGAGAGCCTGTGAATGGGGAGCGGGAGAGGAGGGTGTGCCACACAATGGGAGGAGTCGAAGGGGAGGCGGGAGTGGCCGGGGTCAGCAGGAGTCAGCTGACTTGCGGAAGTGCAATGGGGGGAGTAAACCAGCTAGGATGGGTCCTAGCCCGGGGGGGGGGGGGGGGGGGGGAGGAATCGAGTTGCTGCTGCTAAGATCAAGGAGGAACTGGAGCGAGTAGGGTGGGTCGAGACGGGGGTATGCCGCTGAGGGGAACGGGCCGGGTGTGGGGTGCGGGCGCGTGGCTGGCCAAGGAGGGGTCATGGCTAGTCGGCGGGGGAGGGGGGCGTGTAGCCCCCTAATCCGGCTGATAACCTGGAATGTAAGGGGACTGAATGGGCCGGTTAAGCGGGCCCGCGTGTTCGCGCACCTGAAGGGGCTCAAGGTGGATGTGGTTATGCTCCAGGAGACACACCTGAAGGTGGCAGACCAGGTAAGACTGAGGAAAGGGTGGGTAGGTCAGTCAGGTGTTTCACTCGGGGCTAGATGCCAAAAATCGAGGGGTGGCGATCTTGGTGGGAAAGAAGGTGTTATTCGAGGCGTCGAGCATTGTGGCAGATAATGGCGGTAGGTACATAATGGTAAGTGGTAAGTTGCAGGGAGAGAGTGTGGTACTGGTCAATGTGTATGCTCCGAACTGGGACGATGCGGGTTTTATGCGGCGTATGTTGGGTCGGATCCCAGACTTGGAAGTGGGGGGCCTGATAATGGGGGCAGACTTTAACACGGTGTTGGATCCTGCACTGGATCGCTCCAGGTCTAGGACGGGTAGGAAGCCGGCGGCGGCTAGAGTGTTGAGGGGATTTATGGACCAAATGGGAGGGGTGGTCCCTTGGAGATTTGCAAGGCCGGGGGCCAGGGAATTTTCATTCTTCTCACATGTCCATAAGGCTTATTCTCAAATCGACTTTTTCATTTTGAGTAGGGCGCTGATAGCGAGAGTAGAGGATATCGAGTATTCGGCAATAGCCATTTCGGACCACGCCCCGCATTGGGTGGACTTGGGGATGGGGGAGGAGAGGGACCAGCGCCCGCTGTGGCGCTTGGAGGTGGGGCTGTTGGCGGACGAGGAGGTGAGCGAGCGGGTCCGAGGAAGTGTAGAGGGGTACTTGGAGACCAACGACAACGGGGAGGTCCGAGTGGGGATGGTATGGGAGGCACTGAAGGCGGTGGTGAGGGGGGGAGCTGATCTCCATCAGGGCCCACAAGGAGCGGAGGGAGCGGGGGGGAGAGGGAGAGGCTGGTGGGGGAGATGGTGAGGGTAGACAGGAGGTAGGCGGAAGAACCTGAGGAAGGATTGTTGGGGAAGAGGCGCAGCCTCCAGGCCGAATTCGACCTGGTGACCACCAGGAAGGCGGAGGTGCAGTGGAGGAAGGCCCAGGGGGCGGTCTACGAGTATGGGGAAAAGGCAAGCCGGATGCTGGCGCATCAGCTTCGGAAGCGGGACGCAGCTAGGGAGATCAGGGGAGTTGAGGACAGGGGAGGGAGCGTGGTGCGGAGTGGGGTTGGCATCAATGGGGTCTTCAGGGACTTCTACGAGGAATTGTACCGTTCCGAGCCCCCACGGGAGGAGGGAGGGATGGGTCGTTTCCTGGACCAATTGAGGTCTCCAAAGGTGGAAGAGGGACTGGTGGCGGGACTGGGGGCCCCGATTGGGCTGGAGGAGCTGATCAAAGGGATAGGAAGCATGCAGGCGGGGAAGGCACCGGGGCTGGACGGTTTCCCGGTCGAGTTCTATAAAAAAATATATGGACCTGTTGGGCCCGCTGTTAGTTAGGACCTTTAATGAGGCAAAGGAGGGGGGGGGCTTTACCCCCGACGATGTCCCGGGCACTGATCTCCTTGGTCCTGAAGCGGGACAAGGATCCCCTGCAATGTGGGTCTTACAGACCGATTTCCTTGCTAAATTTAGATGCCAAGGTGCTGGCGAAGGTCTTAGCCACGAGGATTGAGGATTGTGTGCCGCAGATCATCCATGAAGACCAGACGGGGTTTGTGAAGGGGAGACAGTTGAACGCAAATGTGCGGTGGCTTTTGAACGTTATCATGATGCCGGCGAGGGAGGGGGAGGCGGAGATAGTGGTGGCGATGGACGCTGAGAAAGCCTTCGATAGGGTAAAGTGGGGGTACCTGTGGGAGGTGCTGAAGAGGTTCGGGTTTGGGGAGGGGTTAGTCAGGTGGGTTAGGCTGTTGTATGAGGTCCCGATGGCGAGTGTGGCCACAAATAGGAGGAGGTCTGAGTACTTTTGGTTGCACCGAGGGACGAGACAGGGATTTCCCCTGTCCCCCCTGCTCTTCGCACTGGCGATTGAACCCCTGGCTATGGCACTGAGAGAGTCGAGGAACTGGAGGGGGTTGGTGCGGGGTGGGGAGGAGCAGAGGGTGTCGCTTTATGCGGACGACCTGCTGCTGTATGTGGCGGACCCGGTGGGAGGAATGCCAGAGGTAATGAGGATGCTTAGGGAATTTGGGGACTTTTCGGGGGACAAGCTCAATATGGGGAAGAGCGAGCTGTTTGTAGTTCAGCTAGGGGACCAGGAGAGGGGGATTGGCGAGCTCCCACTAAAAAGGGCGGAGAGGAGTTTCAGATATTTGGAGGTCCAGGTGGCCAGGAGCTGGGGGGCCCTGCATAGGCTTAACTTTACAAGGCTGGTGGAGCAAATGGAGGAGGAGTTCAAGAGGTGGGACGCGTTGCCGCTGTCCTTGGGTAGGGTGCAGTCAATCAAAATGACGGTGCTCCCAAGGTTTTTGTTCCTGTTCCAGTGCCTCCCCGTGTTTATCCCGAAGGCTTTTTTCAGGTGGGTTAACAGGAGTATAATGGGCGCGAGGGACTCCGAGGGTGAGAAGGGTGTTCCTGGAGCGGAGTAGAGATGCGGGGCTTGCGCTGCCCAACCTCTGTGGGTACTACTGGGCCGCCAATGCGACAATGGTGCGCAAGTGGGTGATGGAGGGGGAGGGGGCTGCATGGAAGAGGCTGGAGACGGCGTCCTGTGTGGGTACGAGTCTGGGGGCGCTGGCAACGGCGCCGCTGCCGCTCCCTCCAAGGAGGTATACCACGAGCCCGGTGGTGGTGGCGGCCCTCAAAATTTGGCGGCAGTGGAGGCGGCATAGGGGGGATGTTAGGGCCTCGGCGTGGACCCCATTACGAGGGAACCACTGGTTTGCCCCAGGAAGAACAGGGGGAGGGTTTTCGGAGTGGCACAGGGCAGGCATACGAAAGTTGCGGGACCTGTTTGTGGACGGGAAGTTCGCGAGCTTGGGTGAGCTGGAAGAGAAGTACGGGCTCCCCACGGGGAACACCTTCAGGTACTTACAGGTAAGGGCGTTTGCCAGATGGCAGGTGGTGGAATTCCCACGGCTACTGCCACACACAGTACAGGACAGGGTGCTCTCGGGGGGGGGGGGGGGGGGGGGGGGGGTGGGTGGGAGTGGGGAAGATCTCGGAAACTTACCAGGTGATGCAGGAGGAGGAGGAGGCCTCGGTGGTGGAGTTGAAAGGTAAGTGGGAGGAGGAGTTGGGAGAGGAGATCGAAGAGGGGACGTGGGCAGATGCCCTAGGGATGGCGAACTCTTCCTCTTCATGCGCGAGGCTCCGCCTCATACAGTTTAAGGTGCTGCACAGGGCACACATGACCGGGACAAGGATGAGCAGGTTCTTTGGGGGTGAGGACAGGTGTGTTAGGTGCTCAGGGAGCCCAGCAAATCACACCCATATGTTCTGGGCATGCCCAGCGCTGGAGGAATTCTGGAAGGGCGTAGCGAGGACGGTGTCAAGGGTGGTAGGATCCAGGGTCAAACCGGGCTGGGGGCTCGCAATATTTGGGGTGGCAGAGGAGCCGGGAGTGCAGGAGGCGAAAGAGGCGGGAATTCTGGCCTTTGCGTCCCTGGTAGCCCGGCGAAGGATTCTCCTTCAGTGGAAAGATACGAGGCCCCCAAGCGTGGAATCCTGGATCAGCGATATGGCAGGGTTCATTAAATTGGAGAGGGTGAAATTCGCCTTGAGAGGGTCGGTACAAGGGTTCTTTAGGCGGTGGCAACCGTTCTTAGACTTTCTGGCAGAACGATAGACGTTGGTCAATGGCAGCAGCAGCTCGGGGGGGGGGTGGGGGCTACTTTATTTTTGTTTATGTTATTTACACTGGAAGGGTCTGAGGGGGTGTATACACCTGTTGTCTTAAGTCGGGGTGTTAATGTTAATTTATTATTTAGGTACGGGGGGGGAGGGGTTTGGGGGGTTGCTTTTTTAGATTGTGTTTTGTACTTAACCCTGTTGGGTTCTTTTGTCTTTCTCATTTTGTTATTGATATTTTATGAAAACCTTTAATAAAAGTTATTTTTTTTAAAAAATAAAGTAAAGTTGTGAAACATGGAAAATAGCTGTGTCACAGAAAGGACTCCTTCAGTTACTGTAGAAAGATTAACTGAGAAGAATTGCTTTGTATACTGATTGCACAAAGGTACAAGACCTGGTGAGAAATATGAGGGAGACGAACAGAATTCAGCGTCCGGACCAGTTTAGCAATTGGGTGAAGGATTGACAAATCAATGTTAGCGTAGATAAATCTACTATTTTGGGCAGGCAGCCAATCGTGGGATTTGTAAAAGCCCATTAACCAAACTGTCTACAAATATACCACCCATCCCACTATTGCGTAATGTCTGTAATGCAGCAGCAGCTATCAGTTGAATGGTGAAGGTGGATGAATATGCTTGTGTTTTGCTTAATTAACTTGAAAATCATGACATTTTTGGTAGAACCCTTACTTTTTTGGAACAGCCTGACAAACTGCCCCCAAGTATCCAGGAAGCCTTCCTCCGACCCTCTGATGGCAAAGAATGGAACTACTTTTAGGTTAAAAAATTTCAGTTGTGCAGGACAGTCACAAATTAGGTTACTTCTGTGTATTGAAACTGTACAAGCCCAATTATTCCTTTTCTCAGCTAAATCTAGCAGCAAGGTATGTGTTTCTATTGGTCAAAGCCCATTTGTTGAAATTTTGTTACACAGGCACCTGTCAACACATCTGGGCAACAAGTTTGATCATAGTGCTGAAGCCATCGTGCCTACATTATTTAACCTCGTCCCAAACTGTGCAAAAGTGATGGCAACATCTGGAGTAGCAGCAATTAGGTGCATCATCCGTGTGAGTATACGGTGTTATATATATTCTCTTTGGACTTGTCTTAGTGATTATTTAGTCTTTTTAAAATCATTTTTTTGTTCATTCTCCACAGTCGAGGAGGAATTACTGAGGTCTTTTGCGCTGTTCGTGAGCAATACTGACCGAAGTAGTCTCAATTTCAACATGTTAGCTTCTCTTCCCTGCAGGAAGTATTTTAGATTCACTATTGACAGAATTCACCATCGGTACAATAGAATAAACCAGCCTTTACTGTCAGGATGTTTACAAAGTGCCTATTGGATTGAAAAGCTTTTTCTTAAGTAGCAAAGAATACACATCTGGATGACATGGACGTGCCTGCTGCAGAGCCAACATTTGGTCAGTTGGAAATACTGGTGGAATGTGTGGAATCCATGTTCCATTGAGAAAAGTTCCAATTGTGCCCAATCCTAGACTTGCTTCCATAAAATGGGTTTGTGACCAGAAAAGGTGTTCATAACTGCAAATTGGGTTCACACAATCAGTAGCATTATCTAATAATAATAATAATCGCTTATTGTCACAAGTAGGCTTCAATGAAGTTACTGTGAAAAGCCCCTAGTCGCCACATTCCGGCGCCTGTTCGGGGAGGCTGTTTCGGGAATTGAACCGTGCTGCTGGCCTGCCTTGGTCTGCTTTCAAAGCCAGCGATTTAGCCCTGTACTAAACAGCCCCAGGCATTCCGGTGCCTGTTCGGGTAGGCCGGTATGGGAATTGAACCAGTGCTGCTGGCCTTGTTCTGCATTACAAGCCAGCTGTTTAGCCCACTGTGTTAAACCAGCCCCTACAGCTCTACATGTCTTGTGGCATAAAAAAGTAAGATATAGGACCAGGTGGAGGCCATAAAATCTCTCAAAAAAGCCATTCAGTGATTATGCAAGAACATTTCCCTCAGCTGCAGTTCTTCCTCATTTGATCATGCCCCTTGATTCCCTTCATGTCCAAAGTCTATTGATCTCAGTCTTGAATATGCTCAGTGGTTGAGAATTCCATAGATTCACGACCCCCTGCCTGAATGAATGTACCCTTCTCTTAGTCCTATTTGGCCAATTCACTACCATCAGACTGATCCCCAGTTTTGGTTCTTCACCCTCGGCCCTGTCAAGACCCTGAAGAATATGCTTCAACAAAGTCACCTCTCATTCCTCTAAACTCCAGAAAATATAGACCCATTCTACTCTATCTTTCCTTATAGCACACCACACTCACCCTGGCAATAAATCCAGTAAATCTTTGTTGTGCACTCTATATCCTAGGTAAGGAGATCAACACTGTCTTTGGTGCTCCATGTGTGGTCTGACAAATGCCATATATAATTGCTGCAAGACTCCCATATTCTTGCACTCTAACGCCCTTGCAATAAAATCTAAAATACTGTTTGCCTTGTACCTACTTGTTTTTGTTTCTTTTGTATCTTCATATATATCTTGGGGAATATTGGAGAAATGTTGGAAGGGTTAGCAGGTTGATGATCAATTTGTTGAACCAGGGACAGTCAATTTGTTGAACCAAGGTGGCAGCTATGAACTGAGCTTTCGCACACAAGTTGGCACCCGCTTGGAGACTCGGTTTTTGGCGCTTTTTGCCTGGCGAACGGGCGCAGTTTTCGGAAGGAAGGTGCAGTAATTGAAGTTCGTTGGTTTTTTTCTCTGGTGTGGGATGTCTGCAGGTTACTACACGAGACAGAAGTCGAATAAAGGCCCCTCATCAGACCCAGAAGACCCTCATGGCGAGTGGAAGAGAAAATGGCGGAGCCCTCCGTGTCGTCGATGCCCTCCCAACAGACAGTGGAAAAGTTGGTGCAATTCCTTTCGGGGGAATCCCAGAAGCAAGGACTGGTGATGTTGGAGGATCTGTCCAAGGCGATTTGAGGTTGGGGTGGCATCCAATTGCATGACTTTGGATAGGATCCAGCAGCAGTTGGAATCGTAGGGCGCGACGATTCAGGAGGCGGAAGAGAGGGTGGGTCACAGACTACAGTGACCGGATTGCCTCTTTGGATGCAAAAGTGCCGTTGTTGGCGGAGGCCCAAAAGGTATTGAAGGCCAAGCTGGACGACCAGGAGAACTGGTCCGGGCGCCAGAATCTGAGGATCATCGGGCTGCCAGAGGGCATTGAAGGTAAGAAGGCCACAGAGTACGTGGCAACGATGTTCAGGAAGTTGGTGATGGAGGAGGTCTTTGCGAACCATCCTGAGATGAACCGAGCCCACCAGTCATTGTGACAAAAGCCCAGATCTGGGGATCCACCGTGGGCGATCATAGTCCGCCTTCATTGATATCTGATCAAAGAGTGAATTTAAAAATGGCCGAAGGCCACGCAAGAGAGTAGATGGGAGGGCTAAACCATCTGAATTTATCAAGACATCAAGGCAGAACTGCCAAAACGACTCACTGGGTTCAACAAGGCCAAGGCGGCACTCTACAAGAGCGAGGTGCAGTTCAGAATGGTGTACCGGCTCGGTCGTGGGTCAAGTTCAAGGACAGCGACCATTTTTCAATACAGCAGAGGAGGCAAATTACTTAGTGAGGAAAAATCGACTGGGAGAGTACTGATTGTGATTGTTGGATGTTTATGGAGTTTTGAATTTTACATGTCATGTCCACATTCATGTCTCTCGCCTTTTTCTGTGTTTTCGTTATTTTCTTTTTTTTTGCTTTTTCCTTCCCATGCTACTGTAGGGTTGCTTGGGGTAGCTTGTTTAATTGAACGCAGGGAGGGGGGTGGGGGGGATGGATTCTTTCTTCCCAGTATGTACAATATTTGATGAGGGATTGGGAAAGAGGGGTGTTTAATTTTTTTTCCTGTCTGATTCTTGTTTCCCTAGTGGGGGTCACCCTGCTAGCAGGTATGCTAGTTAACGGGCGCGAAGTGGGGGAGCGGGCTGCGGCTGGTTACCTTGATGAAGAGGAGGGGGCATTTTGTGGTTATCTGACGTTCAATGAGGGGAGGGGTGGAGATGGGATTGGGTGGGAGGTCGAGGGGGTGGGGGGAGAGAGTAGAATGCTGGCAGTAAAGGTCTCTTTGTTTATCGGTTTGTGCGAGGATGGTTATGGTGGCCATTTTGGGTGGGCTTGGAATCTGGGTAGATTTAGGCCCAGTTGGATCTCTTCGCAGGTGAGATATGGCTGATTCTAGTGGGGGTGTCCAGAGACCCCCAGTTAGGATGATTCCATGGAACGTGATGGGGTTCAACGGTCCAGTTAAAAACAGTCTGGGTATTTGCCCGTTTGCTGGCGGATGTATTATTTTTGCAGGAGACACATTTGAGTGTTGGGGATCTGACGAGGCTAAGGAAGGGATGAACAGGGCAGGTGTTTCAATCAAATTTTGATGTGAGGGCAAGGGGATGGCAGTGTTGATTAACAGGAGAAAGGCCTTTACGGCAGCCAGTATTTTGACGTACACTGGGCGGGCAATACGTGATATAATGAGTGGGGTGTTGGCGGGCACTCCGATGGTTTTAGTGAACATACATGACCGAATTTATTAAGAAGGCGGCCATCCCTTTGCTCGATTTGCACCAATTGATTGAGGGGAAATTTTAAGTTGTGTATTGGACAAAGGATGGATAGGTCGAGTCTCAAGTCTTTTGTAACTTTGTGGATGGCAAAGGAATTGGCAATGTTCATGGAGCAGTTGGTGGGTGGGGGGGGGCTGAAATTGTGGGGGTTTAGATATCCGAGGGAAAGAGTGTTTTCCTTCTTGCACGTGCACCGTGTCTACTCCTGAGTACATTTTTTTGTGGTGAGGAGAGAAGAAGGAGGGGTTCGAGGAGGTTATGGACTGTATTGGCTCTATGCAGTTGGGAAAGGCACCAGGGCCAGATGGCTTCCAGGTGGAATTCTACATACAATGCGGCCTTATTGGCATTGGCTTGTTTAGCCATGTCCCATTCCACCTCGGTCCGCAAGTTCGGCACCTCTACCTTTTCTCTCCTGGCTCCTGCAGGTTTTACCATCCTTTCGGCCCTTTTGCTGGTTTGAGGGCATCTTTCATCTTTTCTGATTGTTTCGGAGGAGGGTGGGGGTGATTTTAGCTGGGTTAGGGGCTGATTTTTGGGCTAAATGCCCCAAATTCCAAATTTTGAAAAGGAGAGCCACCTTTCCTGCATCGGCTCAGCATATCGCAGTCCTGCAGCCTAGTTGGCGTCATGCTTATTGGGATGTTTAATGACTCTCTAACTGTCAGCCATGTTGGCACAAGCGTCTCTCTCTTTCATCCTGAAGGAGGAGAAGGATCCCGTGGACTGTGGGTATTATAGGCCGATCTCACTTGAATGCCGACGCAAAGGTGTTGGTGATGCCACTCGAGGGGAGGTGATCTTTGAGGACCAAGCAGCGTTTGGCCATGGTCAGCGGTTGTCATCCGACATCAGGAGACTTTTAAATATGGTCCTGTCATCCTCCGTAGGGAAGGTTCCAGAGGTAATCATCTCCATGGATGTGGAGAAGGCATTTGATCGGGTGTTGAGGTATCTTTTCAAGACTTTGGGATGATTTGGGTTTGGACCAACATTTATCTCCTGGGTGAGGCTGCTGTCATGGCTAGTGTCAACGGAGTGAGTTCAAGGTGCTTCCGATCGTATACGGGCACAAGGCACTGATGTCTGCTGACCCAGTTGTCTTCGGCGCTGGTGATTGAGCCATTGGCCATCACGTTTAGATCGTCAGGTGGGTGGAGGGGTGTAGAGAGGGGGAGGGGGAAGGAGCAAGGGTGTCGCTTTACGCGGACGACCTGCTGCTGTACGTTTCAGATCGCTCTCTGGTGTGGGGAGGATAATAGAGCTGTTGATGTAGTTTGGGTCCTTCTCAGGGTACAAGTTGAATATGAACAAGAACGAGATCTTTGTGGTGAATCCCCTGGGGATGGAGGTGGATTTGGGAGGCTGCCGTTTAGGCTGGCCAAGATGCGGTTTTATGGATTCAGGTATCTCATGACTGGGCCTTGCTGCATAAATTGAACCTGGCCAGTCTGGTGGAGGGAATGAAGGGGGATTTGAAGAGATGGGATGTTCTCCCGTTGTTCTTAGCTATGAGAGCGCAAACGGTCAAAATGAACATTCTGCCGAGTTTCTTATCGTGTTCCAGTGTCTTCTGGTCTTCCTCCCTAAATCAGCTCCTACTTTTAAAAAGAAAATTTCTGTAGCCCCTTGCAATTTGAGTCCTTCTCACAGTGGGGAAGAGGCAGTGATGTAGTGGTGTTGTCACTGGTCTAGAAATTCAAAGACCCAGGTTTAAATACCACCATGGCAGGTGGGTGAAATTTGAATTCAGTAAAAATCTCAAATTAAATTTGAAGCAATTGTTGATCTGTCATAAAAGCCGTTCATGTTCACTAATGCCCTTAAGGGGAAGTGGGAGAAGGAACTGGGCTTGGGGCTGGAGGGAGGGATGTGAAGTGAGATTTTGCATCTCCTTGTGCCATTCTTATTTGTGACTCCAGATCCACAATAACATGGTCCAACAAGCCACTCAGTTCAAGGGCAATTAAGGATGGCCCAGCCAGCGCATGCACATCCCATGAATGAATAAAACCTGTCGACATGAAAATGACTTGTTTATAATAAGATCATGAAATCTAAATTGTTCATTGTGTTGTTTTCAGACTAGTGGTGATTTTACACAGTACTTCAGTCTTTCTCATTCAGTAAAAAAAATCTTAATTGCATGCTAAGTATATATTGATTCTGGTGATATAACTTAATTTGTTTGGAAAATATACTAACTCATTATTTTTTTTCATGCAGCACACTCATGTTCCAAGGTTGATCCCCTTAATAACTAGCAATTGTACTTCAAAGTCAGTGGCTGTGAGGAGGTAAGATATGGAAATAAATGATTGAAATATTTTGTTTCCTGTCAAGATTGCAGGTTCTTCTGGAGTGTATAGCTGATGGAAGCCCATAAAAAAACTGAAAGTAGCAACGTGTTTAATACCTATTTCCAGTAAACTTTCAAATGTCAAAAATGATGCGGCATTTAACCGGGACTTTAAGAGCAGAAAGCAAGGCGGGCAAACGGATTTAGTTAGACTGGAGCCAGAATCTCTGTTCCTAACTTCAGATTTAGCCAGCAGTGTGCCTGTGACAGAGTGGGCATTATACCATTGGTGGTGGGAACATATCTACTAGCACGGTAGCACAATGGTTAGCACAATTGCTTCACAGCTCCAGGGTTCTAGGTTTGATTTCTGGCTTGGGTCACTGTCTGTGCAGAGTCTGCACATTCTCCCAGTGTCTGCGTGGGTTTCCTCCAGATGCTCCGGTTTCCTCCCACAGTCCAAAGGTGTGCAGGTTAGGTGGATTGGCCACGATAAATTGCCCTTAGTGACCAAAAAGATTAGGTGGGGTACTGGGTTACAGGGATAGGGTTGCAGCGTGGGCTTAAGTAGGGTGCTCTTTCCAAGAGCAGGTGCAGACTCGATGGGCTGAATGGCCTCCTTCTGCACTGTAAATTCTATGATTCTATGTACATGCCACGAATAAATGGTGAGAACATATTTACCATGTACATACCACAAATAAGTCAGCAGCACATGGGAAACCCATGCCTCCTGTTTCCAAACAGCTTAAAGGTGATGCACATCAGACAAGGTTGTTCAATCTTTGGTTCTTTCTTTGTCTAACTCAGGGGCACAGGGGAGGCCAGTAGGAGAAGCTGCTCAGTCCTGAGCAGCAATGACGAAGGAGCAGCAATAGAGATGGTGATTGGTCCTCAAACGGTACAGCGGTTGGACTGGCAAGCGGGTGCTGGTAGCATCTAAGGACTTGGATGGCAGTCCAGCAAGACACTAGCATGTGTGGGGGCTGTAGGGGAGAAGGTGTCCCAAGGAAGTTGGTTTCCATCCTATAAAAGGAGGGATTTGTCAATGCAAAGGTTTGGTTCTGTATGTCCAAGGGAGGCAGCAGTACTACACATGACAATTCAACAATCAGGAATGGGGCATCAAGAATGAAGCCAGGCAGGTCTTGCTGGAGGTGGATGCTTCAATGTCTGTGAGTGATGGTTCAGATATACCCATAGCAGATCAGAAAAATGGAAGGAGGCTGTAGGATGTCAGCATGAAGGTCAAGGGTGAGAGACGGAAGGTTGAGGGTCACTGACTCTTGGTCAAGGATGATGTTTGTTGGCTCCAGGGTGATTGGCGGAAGGAGCGGGCGGATGGGAGGGTTAATTGAGATCGGAGGAAGGTCGAGGGTGGCAAAGGAGGGTAGATATGGATGAGCCGCAGCGTTACTGCGTGTCCATCAACGTGAGTGCTAAGAAGGTTTGAGCTCGCAAACCAGGTTGTTTCGGGTGGAGAACACTGGGATGGGAGGAGTCCTGGGTGTGGTCCATGGAAGGGTCATGCATTCCCATTGGTCAAGTGAGCTGTTATGGGAATGAAGACCATATCAATGAACTCAAACTTTGACCATGTGGCTTAAACGCATCGACGTTCGCCTTCCTCTGACACCCTTGAGTTTCCTCCCTACTCCCGTGACCCTTAGTAATTGAATGACTTGCATTTCTTGAACACAGCAGAGACCTTCGTTAAATAGACAAAATTTATGACATGTCTCTCACATCAAGAAGGAAAATGATCCTATTCAAGGTGGTCGTCATCTTTCAAATTAATCGAGATCTAGAATAAAAGCTGAAAATGCCAGAAATACCTTGACTTGCCACTACAAGTCAGGCAGTGTCTTTGGAGAGAGAAATAGAATTAATGGGCGGAATCCAGTTGAAGTGTCTTGAGATCTTGCTAGCTGGAGAGCCAGCATGAGATCCAGGCGACTTGTTTTCGGGAAGGCCTGCCAAAGCACAAACTAATCAGGCAGTGGCGAAGTCAGCGGCACGCCTTCACCTGCAAGCAAATGTTATGGGCCAGGGTTTAGAGAACCCCAAAATGTATTGTGGATTTCACCTGACCCACATCTTTTAATAGATTATGGTGTGGGTAGCACACGGCCCACTCTACAGGTGTGGTACAGCAGAAATGGAAAAGTATTTTTTAAAGCAAAACAATGTTTATTCTATGAACTCAAGTTAACCTTTTTAAAACATACAGTGAACATCTTAGCAACCATTAATTCAAATACAACCCCCAAAGAATACAACATCCTTAAGCTGTCCTTTTAACATCTATAAGACTTAAAAAATATCTTTTAACAGAAGCACATCAGGATAAAGTCACTACTGAGAGCAGTTATTAGTTTTAAATCACCAAAGGGTCGTTTTACAGTTTTTAGATTACAGAGAGAGAAACTAATACCCCTTCTGGCTGTGACTGCAGCTATCCAGCTCTGAAAATGAAACTATAAAACACCCTGCAGCAAACAGCCTAAAACAAAAGTAAAAAGCTGACACAGCCCAGCTGCACCCACACTCTGACATCACTGATAAACTGATACCCATTTCTTAAAGGTACATTTCTTAAACACCCATTTCTTAAAGGTACTCTCACATGACACCTCCCCCCAAGAAAAAAAAATAAACCATCAACTTCAAGATGGTTTCATTTTTCACCTTTTCACTATCCTTTAAGAATTGCACACAGTAAATATACTTTTTCGTTTCAAAAAAACAACACACGCAAACAGGTATAATAATATAGTCCATTTTTTTCCCGTTCTTCTTCCTCCAACTGAAACTGCTTCCGTTCATCACATTCGTGACAAAGCACCGGCTATCACGTTTTCTCGTCCTGCCACATGTACTATTTTTAAATGAAATGGTTGTAACAATAAACTCCAGCGAAACAGCCTTGTATTGTTATTCCGGAATCGCTCCAAAAATGTCAACGGATTATGATCAGTGTATATAATGGTGTCAGACAGATTGCTGGTCACATAAATATGAAAATGTTGCAAAGTTAGCACCAAACTCAACGTCTCCTTCTCAGTCGTTGAATACTTTTTCTGGTGAGAATTCAATTTCTTTGAAAAATAACCAATAGGTCTCTAGACCTTCGTCGTCGTCTTGTAGAAGCACCGCACCTACACCCACATCACTCGCATCAACCGCCACTTTGAATGATTTTGTATAATTTGGGATGGCTAACACAGGAGCAGTGGTTAACACAGCCTTCAGGCCGTCACATGCCTGTTGACACTCCACTGTCCACTGGAATTTGTTACGCTTCTTGACCAAGTCCGTCAGTGGAGCGACCACACTGCTAAAATTCGGTACAAATTTCCTGTAAAATCCACTCACACCAAGAAATCGCATTATTTTCCGCCGTGTCGAGGGTATCTGAAACTCCCCAATAACTTTTGTTTTCACATCCTACGGGACCGTTCGGCCTGTCTGATTGTATGGCCAAGGAAAGTGACTTGGGCTTTTCCAAATTCACTTTTGGCTAGGTTTATCACCAAACCTTCCTCCTGAAGTCGGTCGAATAACTCCATCAGATGTTTCAAATGTTCTTTCCATGTCTGGCTGAAAATTACCAGATCGTCGATGTATACTGAACAATTGGGTTAAAATGTGGCTGGGGCGTTTTTCATGCCAGATGGCATAACTTTGAATTGATATATACCATCTGGAGTCACAGAAGCTGAAATCTCCTTCGCCTTTTCGAATAAAGGTACCTGCCAGTAACCTTTAAGTAAATCCAGTTTGGAAATAAAAACTGATTGTCCCACTTTCTCAATGCAATCCTCCAAACGTGGGATAGGATAAGAGTCCGTTCTTGTAACTGCATTAACCTTTCTATAGTCCACACACAACCGTTGGGTACCGTCCGGTTTAGGTACCATTACTATGGGTGAGCTCCATTGCCCGCAACCCACTTCAATTATTCCATTTATAAGCATACTCTCAATCTCTTTGTCAACCTGTGCCAATTTTGAAGGGTTAAGTCTATATGGATGTTGTTTGAGTGGAACAGCATTTCCCACAACTACATCACGTATTGCCATTTTAGTACTTCCCAATTTATCTCTACAAACTTGCCCACGTGATATCAATAACTCTTTCAGGTCAATCTGTTTTTCCTCTGGAAGGTAACTCAACAATTTATCCCAATTTTTAAGAACATCCTCATTTCCCAATTTAATTTGAGGTATGTCAAATTCACAGTCATCTGGATTTGGTTCGTCACTTTGAGTTAGACTCATTAAAACCTCCTCCTTTTTCTCTCCTTCCCTTTTAAAGGACCTTTTAAGCATATTCACATGACACACTCGGTGAGTTTTCCTTCGATCTGATGTTTTTACCACATAATTCACCTCACTTAATTTCCTCTCAATCAGATAAGGTCCACAAAATCTTGCTTTTAAAGATTCACCAACTACTGGTAACAATACTAAAACTTTATCTCCACAGGCAAAACTACGAACTTTGGATTTCTTGTCTGCTACCCGTCTCATCACATGTTGTGCAACTTTTAAATGTTGTCTCGCCAATTCTATTTAATCGCTCCCTAAAATTTAACACGTAATCCAATAATGTAATTTCCGATTTCTCACTCACCAATTTTTCCTTAATCAATTTAAGTGGTCCTCTTACTTCATGACCAAAAATTAGTTCAAAAGGACTGAATTTGGTTGACTCATTAGGTGCATCCTTAATTGCAAACAGTACAAATGGAATTCCTTTATCCCAATCCTCTGGATAATCGTGACAATAAGCCCTCAACATTGTCTTTAATGTCTGATGCCACCTTTCTAACGCTCCCTGCGATTCTGGATGGTACGCAGTTGATTTAAATTGTTTTATTCCGAAGCTATCCATAACTTCTTTGAATAACCTTGAGGTAAAATTTGATCCTTGATCCGATTGTATTTCTGTGGGTTGTCCATATCTAGTAAAGAATTTAAGTAACTCCTCCACAATCTTTTTGGCTGTATTATTACATACTGGAATGGCCTCTGGAAACCTCGTAGACACATCCATTATTGTCAAAAGATATTGATTCTCACTTTTTGTTTTCGGAAGCGGTCCTACGCAATCAATTAGGACCCTTGTAAAAGGTTCCTCAAATGCTGGAATAGGTATTAAGGGCGCTGGTTTTATCACTGCTTGAGGTTTCCCTATCAATGGACATGTGTGACGTGATTGACAAAATTTAACTACATCTTTATGTAGTCCAGGCCAATAAAAATGTTTCTGGATTTTAGCTTGAGTTTTCCTCATTTCCAAATGACCTCCCACTGGTACCTCATGTGCAACTCGCAACACCTCCTTTCTATACCCTACCGGCAATACTACTTGATGAACCTCTGCCCACTTTTCATCCGCCTGCATATGTAAAGGTTTCCATTTTCTCATCAAGACATCACTTTTACTGTAATAACACTCTGGTATACACGCAGATTCCTCTTCTGTGTATGCTTTCTGATACATCCGGTTTATTTCGACATCTTTCAGTTGTAACTCCGCCACTTTTCCTGAACTAAAAATATCCGTCTCATCCTCCACCTGTTCTTGTTCTTTTTCAACCATCTGATCAAAAATCGTTTCTGATAATTGCACTTCAACTTCACTCTTTGATTTCTCCTCTTGTCTTAACCTGTGATTTTACGACCTTGTTACTGCACAATCCGGAAAAATCCCAGGATATTCGTCCTTCAACACTTCAGTTGTCTGATTTTTCACTGGCTTATCAACCACAGTAGGCATCACTTCCACCTGTGATCCAGCTATATCATTACCCAAGATAAACTGTATTCCTGGACAAGATAGTTTCTCTATTACTCCTACAACTTCACCACTCTTCACTGGACTTTCCAACCTTAACTTATATAATGGAACACTACTCCTCTCACCCTGAATTCCACATATTACCACCTTTTCTGGCAATATTCTTCCCAAACTACATAACTTCTCATCTCTTACCATTAAAGATTGACTAGCTCCCATATCTCTTAAATTTGTGACTTCTTTATTTGCTCCTCCTGATACACATGAGTAAACTTTACCCACAGAAGTAAATTCTTTAAAGACATCTGGCACCTTCTTATCAATCACCTCTTGATCAGGCTGTACAATCTTTTGCACCTCCTTCGCTTCACTTGGGCTTTCCTTTATAACTTTAGCAAACTCCACTGTCTTATCCTGTTTTAGCACATCAGCCTTCCCAGTGCTTTTCTTCAACCACCAACACTGTGACTTTACATGGCCTAGTTTATTATAGTGAAAACATTTGGAATTTTCATTTCTTTTCCACCCTCCTGGATTTCTTTTTTAATCTGAGGTACACTCTCATTATCTCCCATCAGATAACCTTTACCGTTACCACTTGAGTATTTCTCATGTCCCCAGTTTCTATCCCTCACAGGCTGAAACTGATGTCGGAAACCGAGCTTTGATTTATGAACTAATTCATAATTATCAGCCATTTCTGCTGCTAACCTCGCAGTTTTAACCCTCTGTTCTTCCACGTGAGTTCTCACTACATTAGGGATTTAATTTTTAAACTCCTCCAAAAGTATAATTTCCCTGAGAGCTTCATACATTTGGTCTATTTTCAAAGCCCTTATCCACCAATCAAAATTACTCTGTTTGAGCCTTACAAGTATGTTTGACCAAATTCTTTCCTTACATTTCTAAACCTTTGTCTGTAGGCTTCAGGCACGAGTTCATATGCACCTAAGATGGAATTTTTTACCTCCTCATACGTCCCAGATGCCTCCTCCGGTAGTGATGCAAACACTTCACTAGCCCTACCTATCAGCTTTGTTTGAATCCGTAATACCCACATGTCTTGTGGCCATTTCATTTGTTTAGCTACCTTCTCAAATGAAATGAAAAAGGTTTCAACCTCCTTCTCATCAAACCTTGGCAATGCTTGGACATATTTAAATAGATCCCCACCAAGCCTTCGACTTTGACGCTCTTTCTCACTATCCTCATCACTATCATCCAACTGTCCGTTTCCCTTTACGTCTGCCAATTTTAACTGACTCATGTTTCATGGCCATTTTCTGAAGTACAAACTCTCTCTCTTTATCTTTTTCCCTGATCTGTATCTCCCTTTCTCTTTCTTTTTGTTCTGCTAGGACTATTCTTTCTTTTCTCCTTCTCTCTCCTTTTCTTTTTCCTCTCTAATCTTTCTCTTTCTTTTTCCGCTCCCTCTCTTTCTTTTTCCTCTCTTTTGTATTCAAGCTGCTTTAATTCTTTCTCGTGTTCCATTTGTTTAATTTGTAACTGAATTTTTGCCATTTCCAATGAGTCAAACTGTGTCTCAGGCAACTTTAAATGCTTAGCCACCGCCATAATTACCTCATCTTTTTGCATTTTGTCAGGTAATGTTATCTGCAATGTTTTTTGCCAAATCTAACAATCTGCTTTTAGTCTCTGTCCATAAGGTACTGCGTGTGACTGTCTCCACCCCCAAAAACCTCTGAGCCTCTGAAATAGCCATTGTCCACAACATACTCCCTACTTAAACTAAAATACCACACCTGAAAAGCACCCACAATATGCTCACCCCTCACTGTGTTTAAGCTCACTAAGCCAATCCAATAGATAGACTTTTATCCCGGACGAGCCCCCAATTTGTTATGCGCCAGGGTTTAGAGAACCCCAAAGTGTATCATGGAGTTAACCTGACCCACAACTTTTAATAGATTGTGGTATGGGGAGCACACGGCCCACTCCACAGGTGTGGTACAGCAGAAACGGAAAAGTATTTTTTAAAGCAAAACAATGTTTATTCTATGAACTCGAGTTAACCTTTTTACAGCATACAGTGAACATCTTAGCAACCATAAATTCAAATACAACCCCCAAAGAACGCAACACTAAGTAATCCTTAAGCTGTCCTTTTAACATCCATAAGACTTAAAAAATAACTTTTAACAGAAGCACATCAGGTTAAAGTCACTACTAAGAGCAGTTATTAGTTTTAAATCACCAAAGGATCGATTTACACTTTTTAGATTACAGAGAGAGAGACTAATACCCCTTCTGGCTGTGACGGCAGCTATCCAGCTCTGAAAACGAAACTAAAACACAACCTGCAGCAAACAGCCTAAAACAAAAGTAAAAAGCTGACACAGCCCAGCTCCACCCACACTCTGACATCACTGATAAACACCCATTTCTTAAAGGTACATTTCTTAAACACCCATTTCTTAAAGGTACTCTCACATGACAGAAAACCCTGTGGGTAAAAGTCTTGCCTACTGAGAGCTGCTGGCAATTAGACTGGCACATCTTGAACTTCCGGTGGCGGCCATGGAGGAGTAGGTCGCACATTTGATAGCCCCCCCCTGTGACGGACTTTTGGGCCTTTTTCCCCCATAATCTTCTGGATTCTATGAAGAGTGAGACACTGAGTAGAGATCCCCCTCTGGTCTTGGAGGATTGGATCAGAAGTGGCTGTGTGAGTCCTATATGGAAGAGGCGAGCAGAGCCGGCAAAGCGGGAAAGCATGGCGGAGAGTAAGTGCCGCGAGGAGACGGCACAGTGGTCGACGGGGCAGCTGTTGGAGTTTATTGTGGTTTGCCTCGCCAAGCTGAAGAAGGAAACGCTGGACCCTATTAAGGCTTCAATGGATCAAGTTGTGCAGAATCAAGAGACCCACGATCCAGGAGGTGGAGGAAAAGGTGCCTGAGCACGAGGAGTACATAACTGTGTTGGAGACCAAGGGGGAGATGATGAACGACCACCAGAAAAGAATGCAGGAGAAGCTGAAGGACTTGTAGAACAGGTGCAGGAGGCGGAATCTTAGAATTGTCGGCCTCCCTGAAGGCAGTGAGGGATCGGATGCGAGGACTTATGTGACGGCCATGTTGGAGAAATTGATGGGGGCTGAGGCGTTCCCTCGGTCCCTGGAAGTGGATAGAGCACACACAGCCCTCGTGAAGAAGCCCCGAGCGAACGAGCCACCGAGGGTGATGGTGGTACGCTATTCCCGATTCCTGGACAAGGAACACGTTCTGCAGTGGGCCAGGAAGGAACGGAGCAGCAAGTGGGAGAATTGTGAGCTGCGCATTTATCAGGACCTGGGCGCGGATCTGGCCAAGAGGCGAGCTGGGTTTAATCGGGCAAAAACGGCCCTCTTTAAGAAGGGGGTGAAGTTCGGGATGCTGTACCCAGCCCATCTGTGGGTCACACATGAGGAACGGGACTTCTACTTTGAAACACAAAGTATGGACTTTTATTAAAGAAAACAATCTGGAGGCGAATTAAAAGACACTGAAGCCTTGGAGAAGTACTGTGGCGGCGAATTGTTTTGCTGGGTTGTGTTTTGCTGGGTTGTGTAAGTAGTGCTGTGTGTAATAAGGGGCTGTTTGGATGGCTAACTGTAACTTTGTCTTGCAGGGAGCTGGCTGGTTAGAGGGGGGGTGGTCTTTGGGGCTGGTTTTGTTTTTTGGGTGTTTTTTTTTCTAAAGCGGCTGTTTCTTCATTGTTTTTTTTTCAGATGTTTGTTTACTGGAGAACGTGATGCTTTTAATATGTTTGTCCAAGTGGGGTTAGAGGGGAGAGAACAATGGGGAGACAGACTGCTTGGTGCCAGGGGCTGTGGAGACTGGATGTGGGGTTGCTAGCAGACGAAGCGATCTGTGGGCGGGTTAACAAGTCCATCCAGGACTACCTGGAAACAAATGATAAGGGGGAGGTCTCCGCAGCGACGGTTTGGGAAGCTCTGAAGGCAGTGCTCAGAGGGGAATTAATCTCGGTACAGGCCCACAGAGAAAAGGCAGAACGAGCTGAGAGGGATATGGTAGTGGAGGAGATACTCCAGGTGGACAGGAGATACTCGGAGGCCCCGGATGCGGGGCTACTGAGGGAGCGGCAGAGGTTAAAGGCGGAGTTTGGGCTGTTGACCACCGGGAAAGCGGTGGAACAGTTTAGGCAGGCAGGGGGGGCGATTTATGAGTACGGGGAAAAGGCAAGCAGAATGTTGGCGCACCAGCTCAGGAAAAGGGAAGCGGCCAGGGAGATAGTTAAAGTAAAGAGTAGAGGCGGGAATACTGTCCTGGACCCAGCGGGAGTGAACGAGGTGTTTAAGGACTTCTATCGTAAATTATATGAGTCGGAACCCCCTGCTGGGGTGGAGGGGATGAGGCAGTTTTTGGATCACTTGAGGTTTCCGAGGGTAGATGAGGATCTGGTGGAAGGGCTGGGAGCACCAATTGAGATTGAGGAAATAATCGAGGGGCTGGAGGGCATGCAGTTGGGCAAGGCCCCGGGGCCTGACGGCTACCTGGTGGAAATCTGTAAGAAGTTTTCAGAGATATTGAGCCGACTGCTGGTGAGGACATTTAATGAAGCAAGAGAGAAGGGAGTCCTCCCCCCAATAATGTTGCAGGCCTTGATTTCATTGATCCTGAAACAGGAGATAGATCCGGAGCAATGCGGGTCATACAGGCCAATTTCTCTACTGAATGTGGATGCCAAACTGCTGGCTAAGATACTGGCCACAAGGATAGAGGACTGTGTCCCGGGGGTGATAGTGGAAGACCAGACGGGATTTGTAAAGGGCAGGCAACTCAAGGCCAATGTTCGAAGGCTTTTAAATGTTATTATGATGCCCTCAGAAGAAGAGGAGGTGGAGGTGGTCGTAGCGGTGGATGCGGAGAAGGCTTTTGATCGGGTGGAGTGGAATTACCTGTGGGAGGCGGTGAGGTTTGGGTTTGGTGAGGGCTTTATTGACTGGGTGCGGTTGCTTGATCAGGCACCAGTGGTGAGTGTGCGTACGAACCGGCTGAGGTCGGGGTCTTTTAAACTACACCGAGGGATGAGGCAAGGGTGCCCCCTCTCCCCGTTACTGTTTGCTCTGGCCATAGAGCCATTGACCATGGCGTTAAGAGCCTCTAGGAACTGGAAAGGGCTGGTTTGGGGGTGGGTGGAGAGGGTGGAGCACCGGATCTCGCTTTACGCAGATGACCTGCTCTTGTATATTTCAGACCCGTTGGAGGGGATGGGAGAAGGTAATGCGTATCCTGGAGGAATTTGGCAATTTTTCAGGATATAAATTGAACATGGGGAAAAGCGAGATGTTCGCGATCCAGGCAAGAGGACAGGAGATGAGAGTGGGAAAGCTGCCGCATAGAATGGTAGGGAAGAGCTTTCGGTAAGAGCTTTCGGTATCTGGGAATCCAGGTGACCCGGGAATGGGAGGCACTGCACAAGTTAAACCTATCCCATCTGGTAGAACAAATGGAAGGGGACTTTAAGAGATGGGACATGCTCCCGCTATCACTGGCGGGGAGGGTACAGGCCGTGAAAATGACGGTCTTCCTCCTCTGTTTGTCTTTCAGTGCTTCCCCATCTTCATCCCGTATTCAGGATAGAGTAGTCTCCAGTACCTGGGTGGGAGGGGGGAAGGTTTCAAATATTTTCCAGGAGCTTTCTGAGGCAGAGGAAAACTCCGGTGGAGGAGCTCAAGGGCAAGTAGGAGGACGAGCTAGAAGGAGAGATAGAGGCGGGCCTATGGGCAGATGCCCCAAGCAGGGTTAATACCTCCTCATCATGTGCCAGGCTTAGCCTGATACAATTTAAGGTAGTCCACCGGGCACTCATGACAGCGACCCGGATGAGCTAGTTTTTCGGCGTAGACGATAGGTGTGCGAGGTACGCGGGGAGCCCAGCAAATCATGTCCACATGTTTTGGGCATGCCCGAAGCTTGGAAGGTTTTGGCAGGGTTTTGATAAGGCAGTGACAACGCTGCTAAAACAGGGGTGGTGCTGAGTCCAGAGGTAGTGATCTTTGGAGTGTCGGAAGATCCGGGAGTTTATCGGGCGAAAGAGGCTGAGGTCTTGGCCTTTGCCTCCCTGGTAGCCTGAAGACGGATCTTGTTAATGTGGAGGGACTCGAAGCCCCCGAGTGTAGAGACCTGGGTTAGTGACATGGCTGGGTTCCTCAGTCTCGAGAAAATAAAGTTCGCCTTAAGAGGGTCAACGGTTGGGTTCACCCTGAGGTGGCAGCCGTTCGTCTACTTTCTACTTTCTTGGGGAAAATTAAAATGGCGGGGGGGGGGGGGGGTGGCGGCGATTGTTGTTTTATGTTTGGGGTGTGTGAAGATTGGGATGGGGGGGTATGTTTATTATACCATGTTGATGTCATTGTTAATGTTATTTTAATAAAATTTTCAAATACCTTAATAAAAATATTTAAAAAAAAAAAGACTAGCACATCTTGTGCTCAAAGGTTTCATGGAGAAGGCAGTGACTGCTGCTGGAAAAATGCCTACCAGAATCACAGGATCTTTAAGTGACCCAAGCCACAGGTTACTAACATGGTGATAAGTATGTGCCTCAATAGGTGGCGGGGCGAGAAGGTTGATCTTGAGCCTTCTCGCCCAGAACTTCATTCTGGCCTTGGTAAGGAGGCAGCTGGATTTCAGTACACCACCATCCGGCTGAGTTACATGCCTTTCAAGCTTCCAAGCTCGCTACCAGCAAGAGCACAAGATCCTTTCTGCCCAGCATTTCAATGATGACCTCTGAGAACTGATGAAAGGTCAGATAACCTGAGTCATAGAATCATAGAATTTACAGTGCAGAAGGAAGCCATTCGGCCCATCAAGTCTGCGCCGGCCCTTGGAAAGAACACCCTACTTAAATCCACGCCTCCGCCCTATCCCAGTAACCCCATCTAACCTTTTGGACACGAAGGGGCAATTTTGCATGGCCAATCTACCTAACCTGCACATCTTTGAACTGTGGGAGGAAACCGGAGCACCCGGAGGAAACCCACACAGACACTGAGAGAACATGCAGACTTTGCACAGATCCTTTAACTCTTTCTCTCTCCTCAGTTGCAGCTTGACTTGCTATATTTAAAAAAAAAAGTATTTTCTGTTTTCATTTATAGTCATTTTCATTGGTAGTGTATATTGGATTCACCCTCGTCATAGAATGCTAATGTTAGTATTCAGTTTAACACATGTTTCATTTTTAAATTAGGGAGGAGCAATAGGAAATGAATAAAACCTTGCATGAAAACTGTATTTTAGTTATTCAAAGTAAGATTTTCATGTAAAATAAGAATTTATTGCCTTACATTAGCCTTGTTTCACAAGCATGATCATCAATTTGCCCTCTGAAACCGAGAACAGCATGTGCAAAATCATATTACCCAATTCACACTGGGGAGATCATTGTTCTGCCACCAATGAATGAAAATAAAACATAATGGATTTTATTACTATGGTAAATTTATTTTCCATATTGGAAAACATGTCAGAGATCTTAAGGAAGTAACTGAGGACACAGCACCTGAAGGAAGTAACTGAGGACACAGCACCTGAGAGGTCAACAGGGCACAAAATTGTAACAGTACTACTTTCCGAATATAGCAAACGTTTGGACATTGTAATCAACTTCACCTTTTATTAAGGAAGCTGTAGTTTCTTGGCTGGAATTGAACTGCTGTTGGGTGTATGTGCGATCAGGAAGGAGTGTTCTTGACTTGTATAAACGTTTAATGTTTCTAAGAAAGGAGATTGAAGTTTATTTCTAATTTTGGTAGAACTTAAATACTCAGTGTGTAATTCAACTGAATGGGAAACAAGTCCCATAGAGAGCGCGTTTAGCCGCATGTTTCCGAGCATTGCAGCTAAATAAGGGCCCCCAAAAAGAACATGCAGGTGAGATCTCTCTCAGCCGCGTTTTCTACACTGAGGAGCTCCCGCCCACCTGAACCCCCCCCAATCAAAGATGAGAAAAAGCCAATCTCTGATTTTGAACTAGCTCAAAACTGGCAATATATTATGGCCCTGTAAGATTTTATTTATTTTTAATCTTGATTGTATGCGATCTATGCCTTCAATAATCTTTCATAACCAGAGCAAACTGCTGTTGAGCTGCAGTGCATAGTAATGACATCAACAGTTTTCTCTTTTTCCCACACTACTTGAGGCACAATGGGTTATCTGATAGATTTATTGTTCGACCTGGTCCATATTGTTTAAGTAAAGTAAAAGGACAAAAACAGATTTCAGCTCAAGGCCGCTGACAGAGACTGTTGGTAGGTTGTTTGTTTGGGAAAATGTTGCTGGATAAACCCCACATGAGAACCTCAATCAATAACTAATAGACTAAGGGCGGAATTCTTCGGCCGCGCCCGCCCGAGGTCGATGGACCTTTTAAATGGTTCGCAACCCACCCGTGGCGATCTTGCGGTGGACGGGGCGGAAGAATCCAGCCCTAAGTCTCTAAGTAATAAGCTAATTTAGGGTTTTCCTTTGCTTCGAGTAACTGAAACCCTGAAAAATGTTGCTGTTACCATGTGTGTGTTTATCTAACATATGATAATCCAAGTGTCTTTAAGAGTAAATTATTTACGTTATCTGAATGTGTTCACTGAATTATGTCTTGTTAACTTCAAATGCCAATGTCAACTGAGAGTCTGAGCTCAACTTATAAAGGATTAATTTTGTTTCTACAAGATTGACTTTTCCAAATTATTATTTGCAGACGCTGTTACGAATTTTTAGATTTGTTGTTGCAGGAATGGCAAACACATTCCTTGGAAAGGTAAGTTCATAAATAAAACATTAAAAGAATGACAATCTGTTTATTCAAAAGGTTTGGGGGAGGCATAAGAAGTTGGACATGGATGAAAGTGATACTTGTTAACCCCATTTGAGTAAATTATTTTTTCAAAGCTCATTTTATCTTTTATTTGGAAACTTTTCATAATTATTATGAAGCATTACAGAACTGTTAAATCATGGAGACCATGGGCGCGATTCTCCACTCCCACGCCGAAGTGGCCGTGCCGTCGTGAATGCCGTCGAGGTTCACGATGGTGCGGAACGGCCCCGATCCCGACCAATTCAGGGCCCGAAAAAGGGCTAGGATCGGGGCGTTCCGCAAGGCCGCGTCGTCACCGTGCGACGCCCAAATGACGCACCGCTGCGTCATAAATTGCGCGAACCGCGCACAGAGGACCCGGAGGAGAATTGAGGAGATGGCTGAGCCCTGAAGAGCCGCACCGAGGTTCCGGGATACGGACCTGGACACCCTGGTGGATGAGGTGGAACGGAGAAGGGACACCCTCTGGCCAAGACGTGGGTATCGCCAGCCATCCTGCACGATGAGGCGCGGCTGGCGGGAGGTGGGCACTGCAGTCAGTGCTGTGGGGCAGACCCCCCCCGGACGGGGGAGCAGTGCCGCAAGAAGCTGCACGACCTTAACCGGGCTGCCAGGATAAGTGCCATGAGGGTGCCCCCCGGCCGGGGGGGAAGTGGAGTTGAGGGGGGGGGGGTTGGGAGTGTTGGGGGGTACTGGGGCATCAGGGGCGATGTTGGGGGGGGGGGTCAGGGGGTTTGGGGGGAGGTCACAGGGGGTTGGGGGGGGCATTAGGGGCGATTTTGGGGGGGTCACGGTGCCCCCGATCTACTCGACCCACATGAGCCCCGGGACCCCCCTGGAGCGAACCCATGCGTGCTGTCTCCTGAACCAGCAAAAATGTTGTCAATATCTGCATGCCCTGATGATACCCGCCTAATGGTGATGCCTTATCTGACCCCCCCCCCCCCCCTCCTCCCCCAGGACAAGACAGCGCATAACCAGCGGGAGCGCATGAGAACCGGAGGGGGTTCTCCGGTCCTGCACCCCCTAACCATTCATGAGCAGAGAGCCCTGGACCTCGCTGGGGGATCCGCCACCCGGTAGATCGCGCCATGCCAGGTCGGAGGCGCAGAAGCAAGTGAGAGAACCCTGCATGTCCTCTCCACCCCCAACCCGTCATCGCCCCCCTCACACTCTGGCCACTGCACCCCAGATCCCATCCCCCCTCACACTCTGGCCACTGCACCCCAGATCCCATCCCCCCCTCACACTGTGCACCCACCACCACCATACACCCGGGCCACCGTGTCTAACGAACCCCGAATCTTATGTTCCCCAGGGCCATCGTCCGAACCTTCAGGGCTGTCTCGCCCAGGAAGCAGCGCAACGACACCCACCGCAACGGCACCCAGGGACGCATGCCAGAGGTTGGCAGTTGGTCGGACAGGAGGGCAGACCTCACAGTCTGGGACACCGGACTGGGACGCTGAGACCTCCGGGACAGACAATAGTGTGGGGCACAGGATGGACAGTCATGCCGAAGCCCACATCACGGCCACACACCCGCTGGATCGAACTGGAGGTCAAGACGACATGGCCCGCATGGAGCTTGCGCCGGGCCATGAGGGGGACCAGTCCACACCAGACTTCTTGACGGATGATGACCTCGAGCTTGCGGTACTGCTGTCTCCCACACCGTTCACCATCGCAGAGACACTCACCTCGGTTGGGCAGATAAGTGATGAGGCTCCCGGGTCACAGTCTGGTGCGCACCCCACAGCCGAGCCGGTACAGCAGGTGGAGTTTGGAGCAGCCGAGGGGCTGGACGGTCGGAGGGCAGCCCAGGCCCAGCAACCAGCTGCCACCCATTCGGTTCCCGGGTTCCTGGATGTAATTAACCCACCCGGACAACCGATGCGTATGGACACCCAGGGACTGAGTAACGGGATGAGGGCCATCTTCCAGGACCTGCACACGCAGCTGGAGGAGTCTATCCGCGTCCAGGAGCAGGGAGTGGTGCTGCTCATCGCAGCCACCCAGGCCGACGCCGCACGGGTGGCATCCGCGGTGGAGGCAATGGGTGAAGGGGTTTTGGCCATGGGTCAGGTTCTGCAAGGCGTTGGGCTTCACGTGCACGCGTCATCCATGGCCCAGGAGCGGGCTGCCCTCTCACAGGCAGCCATCTCACAGAGCCAACATGACATTGCCGCTGCTCTCCGGGCCCTGGCTGAGTCTCACCATGCCATGGCCCGGTCCCAGCAAGCGATGGCTCAGTCCCAGCAGTCGGTCGCGGAGAGCATAGACCACCTGGCGCACGTGATGGATGGCGTAGCGCACTCACAGGTTGAGATAGCACAGACCTTGGCAGGAATGTGGCATTCCCTGGGCCCCGTCTCGGCGAACATTCGGACCGTGGTCGATACCGCTGCAGGCCTCCAGGACTGGCCGCGCCAGGTGTCGGGGGTGCGACGGGGCATGTCTCCGAGCGCATCTCCGTCCCACAGTGAGGTCCGGGGGCCACTGGGCTCCCCGAGGGAGGAGGAGGTTCTGGGGCCCGTCCCGGTAGCTCCACCAAGGGACGTCCCGGTACACACGGCCTTCCCCCGTTCCGTCCCTGGCGCATCTGGTGGGGAGCGGGCAGGTCAGGGTGGCACCACGCCACCCAGCACGCCCGCAGAGCAGCCTGGCCCATCGAAGCCGGGCCGCCCCAGGAAACGCGTGCCGAAGGAGCCATGTCGAAGGGCGTGATTCACAGCAGTCCACCTCCACTCCTGCTGTACCATCTGGGAACACACCTAGTTGTAGTGGTAGGGCCCGTAAGGCAAAGTCGTTATGCACGTAAGAAGTTGGCACGGGTGCAGGGCACAGTTTAGTTGTAGGGCACCTATGTTCACCACACGAATAAACGCACTGTTAAATTTGACTTGTAAGACTGTGTGCTATGTCCGGTGCCAGGGGGCTCGGGAGGGTGCCCGATTGGCGTTGTGGTATATGAGCTGTTCAAGGTCTGTTCCGGATGTGGTGACTCTTCCCCCCCGCCCCCTCCATAATTGGACACCGTTGTCCTCGATACACCGACGCCAGCCACCCCACGGGCATGTGGTGAAATATCCGTCACGAAGGCTGTGACCACCGGAGTGCATGGTTCAGCTATAGCCATGAGTCAGACCTTGGCTGGCGAATCTGAGCACACAGCTCATCGCAGAGCGGGCTGTCATCATTCAACATGGCACTGATCACACCCGCTTACCTAATCATCAATGTTGTGCAATCCTGTAGTGCCGCAGTGGTAAGGTGATGTGGAATTGTTGCCGTGAACGGGGGGGGGGGGGCGAATCCCACCCCCCACAGTGCGTGAACCGTGCGGCCACCAACGGGCTGCGTGCCCGCTGTCCATGGCGGTGCCGTCGCGCAGCCTCCTGGGCGTAACGAGCTGCCGGGCAGTGTCTGCGTCCTGCGCCCCTCCCCCCACCCTGATGCGCCCCATCATCCTCATCCTCCTCTTCCCCCATCCCCCTCGTTTGCGTTGGCTCCGGTGCCGTCGGGTCCTCCCTCCGGCTCCTCCACCAGGTCATCTCCCCTTTGCATGGCAATGTTGTGCAGCGCACAGCAGACCACAACTATGCGACCGACCCTGTCGGGTTGGTACTGCAGGGCCTCTCCTGATCAATCCAGGCATCTGAAGCGCATCTTCAGCAGCCCGAAGCACCGCTCCACCACACCCCTGGTTGCTGCATGTGCCTCGTTGTATTGGCTCTCCGCGTTGGTGTGAGGCCTCCGTATTGGCGTCAGCAGCCATGACCTCAATGGATAGCCCTTGTCGCCCAGCAACCAGCACCTCAGCCGGGGGGGGGCATCCATCGAACATTGCGGGGATGAACGACTGCCAGAATGTAGGCGTCATGCACACTGCCGGGGTACTTTGCACACATGTGCATGATCTTCATGTGGGGGTCGCACACCACCTGAATGTTCATGGAGTACGCGCCCTTCCTGTTCGTGAACACGTCCCTGCTGTCTGCAGGCGGGCGCATGGGGACGTGCACACCATCGATGACACCCTGGACCATCGGTATCCCGGCCACCTTGGCGAATCCACGTGCCCGTGCTTCCTGCTGTGCTCGGTCCTCGGGGAATTGAATGTACCTGTCCGCGATGGCGTACAAGGCGACGGCCCTGATGCACCTGTGGACCGATGCCTGTGATATCCCGGAGACGTCCCCGCTCGGCGCCTGGAAGGAACCGGTCGCATAGAGGTTTAGGGCCACCGTCACCTTGACAGAGACTGGTATCGCGTGTCCTCCTCCATTCCACGTGGTGCGAGGTGCGCCACAAGCTGGCATATATGTGCGACTGTCTCCCTGCTGAACCGTAGTCTCCTGCATGTGATGTCCGGTAGGGCCTCGAACGATATTCTGTCACGGTACACCCTCGGCCTTGCTGGACACCTGTGGCGCCCTGGCACCACCATCAGTGGATCCTCCTGCTCCTCCTCCTCCTCCCCCTGCTCCCCCTCCAAGCACTTCCTCTGCATTCCTCGCCGTCTGGCAGTCAATGTTCCCCTCGGCATCCCCCTGTACATTGGGGTCCTGAGCGCCTGCGGCCTTCGTGTCGACGACGGGCCACTCCGCGGCCATCCCCTCTGCTGCACCGGCGACTGCTGCATCTGCAGCCACTGTGGGCCGTCCGACTCTATGCTGCCGGATGGCAAGCTCCAGAACTGCGGCTCCAACCACGGCAGTGAACGTCGCTGTCTGGTTGGCATACATGGTGACCTGCAGGAGGGTGGTGGGGGGCAGAGAAACAACATGTTACACGGAGGTTCTTCCACACCTTGTCAGCCGGGCTGCATGGGATCCCTGTGTGTCCCGGTGGCCTGGTCGTGCTGCAGACACGCAGCCAGCCTAACACCTGGTCACTGTCCGCGCCCAACGTGTGCCACCAGTGTGCCACTCGCCTGTGCCCATCAGCCACACGCACCCTGCGGCCGTGTCCTCGTCACCGTCCTGCCATATCAGGGCGGCTGACATGTGGCATCCGCGGATGGACGATACCATCCACACTCTCCTTCACCCCCCTCCCACCTGCACACTCTCCCGCCCCCTCCCACCTGCACTCCGCTCCCTCACCCCCCCTCCCACCTGCACACTCTCCCACGCCCCCCCATCCCACCTGCACACTCTCCCGCCGCCCCCTCCCACCTGCACTCCGCTCCCTCACCCCCCTCCCACCTGCACACTCTCCCTCGCCCCCCTCCCACCTGAACATTCTCCCACACTCCCACCTGCACACTCTCCCTCACCCCCCCACCTGCACACTCTCCCGCACCCCCCCCCTTTGGCCGCAGCCTTCTCAGGGAAGCTGACCCGGTCTCCAGGCGCTGCGGAACAGTCCGCTCACCTCCTCCCTGCTCAGCGTCAGCCAGCACGACTGGCTGACGACTTTAAAAAGCAGGTGTGAACGGCGACGGCGTGAACTAGGGTCACGCCGTCGGGACTTCGGCCCATCCGGGCCTGAGAATAGCAGGGGTGCCGGAGAATCGCCGTTTTGGGTGTCTCGGGCGATTCTCCGGCCTGCGGCCCGCGAAACTCGACCGTGCCGTTCCTGCCGCTTAGGAGAATCGCGGGAGGGCGTCGGACCGGCGTTGCGGGAAATTTTGGCGGACCAGGCGATTCTCCCAACCGGCGTGAGAGTGGAGAATCGCGCCCCATATGTATGCTAAATAATTTTAGAAAATGTTAATTTGATATTTTTGCACCTCGAAATTGAGAGTACAGCTACAAAAAGACCTTACTTGTTAAAAATATTTTCCCTAGATGTAAACCTCACCAACAGGGTCAGCATTTATTTATCATGCATCCCTAATCGCCATTGAGAAGATGGTGGTGAGCCAGCATTTTGGATCTCTGAAACCCATGTTGTGAATGTATCACCCCCCCAATACTGTTGACAATGAAGGAGCAGCAATCTATTCCCATACCAAGATGGTACATAACTTGCAGAAAGTGGTGTTCCCTGCAGTCCTCCTCCTCATTGGTGGAAGTGGCAAGGTTAGGAGGTGCTGTAAAGGAGGCCTTGTTGCAATGCGTCTTGTAGAAGGTACACTCCGCAGCCATGATGGTGGAAGTAAACGTTTAAGTTGATTGGTTGGATACCAATCAAGCAGGCTGCTTTGGTTCCGAATGGTGTTGAATTTGAGCATTTTTGGAATGGTACTTATCCAGTCCAGCAAAGAATATTCCATCACAGGGCAGCACGGTGGCGCAGTGGGTAGCACTGCAGCCTCACGGCGCCAAGGTCCCAGGTTCGATCCCGGCTCTGGGTCACTATCCATGTGGAGTTTGCACATTCTCCCTGTGTTTGCGTGGGTTTCGCCCCCACAACCCAAAGATGTGCAGAGTAGCTGGATTGGCCACGCTAAATTGTCCCTTAATTGGAAAAATGAATTGGGTACTCTAAATTTATTTAAAAAAAGAATACTCCATCACACTCCTGACATGATTTGTCGGTGGCAGAAAGGCTTTTTCAGTCATGAGGCGGTGAATTACTCCTAGCAGAACATCCAGCGCTGACCTGCTTTTGTAGCCATAATATCGAGGTGGCTGGTTCAGTTAAGCGTCTAGTCAGTGGGACCCCCAGGATATTGATGGTGAGAAATGCGACAATGGTAATACCATTGAATGTATAGGGAGGTGGTTCGACTCTCTCTTCTTGGCAAAATGCATTATCTGGCACTCCTGTGGCTTCAATGTTACTTATTAGCCCAAAACGGATATGCTGTTAAAGTCCTCTTGCATGTGGGCTTGAACTGTTCTATTGTATGAGAAGTTGCAAATGGAACTGAACACTGCAATAATCAGCAAACCTTCCCTTTTCTGTCCTTATAATGGACGGAAGGTGAAGATCGTTGGGCCTTTGCACACTGTCCAAAGGAATCTATGTAGTAATGCCCTGGGGCTCAAGTCGATAGGTCTTCAACAACCACAGTCATCTTCCTCTGTGCTAGGTATGAAATCAACTAGTGGAGAGCTTTCCCCTGATTCCATTCACTTCAATTTTGTTAAGGCTGCTTGATGTTGAGGACAGTCACTCTCCCCTGACTTCTGAATTCTAGCACTTTTGATCATGTTCATAACTGGATCCTGGAAGTGATCCTGGCAAAATCCAAACAGCACCGATGAGCAGGTTAGAAAAAACATTGAAGAGTAGAAAATTTACCAGCAGAGAGGTCATTTGGTTCACCTTGTTTGTGATGTCAAAAAGAGCCATCAAGCCTAATCCCAGCTCTTGGTCCATAATCCTGTAAATTATGGCTCTGCAAGTGGATATCCAGGTATTTTTAAGTGCCTTGAGGATTCCTGCCGCTACCACTTTGTCAAGAAGTGATTTGATATTGAAGTGCCGCTTGATAACACTGTCAAGACTCCTTCAGTGACTTTGATGATGGGCTAAGGGAGTGGCAATTGTGAATTGATTTTACTTGTCCTGCTTTTGTAGACAGGCATACCTGGGTAACTTTTTGCTTTTGCGAGGTAGATGCCTATGTCATAATCATACGAGGATAGCTTGGCTAAAAGCGCTTCTCGTTCTGGGGCACCAAGTCTTCACTACAGGCTGGATGTTGCCAGGCCCTTGGTTTTGCAGTGTCCGATGCACACAGCCATTTCCTGATATCAAATGGAGTGAATCAAATTGGTTAAAGACTGGCTTCTATGATGGTGGGGACTTCATGAGTGGATGAAGATGGATCACTATAACACTTCTGGCTAAAGATGGTTGCAAAGATTTCAACATTGTTCTTTTGCAATGACATGATGAACTCCATGATGTGGAGATGCCGGCGTTGGACTGGGGTGAGCACAGTAAGAAGTCTTACAACACCAGGTTAAAGTCCAACAGGTTTGTTTCGATGTCACTAGCTTTCGGAGCGCTGCTCCACCATCATTGAGGATGAGGGTGTTTGTGAATTCTCTTCCTCCCATTGTTTAATTGTCCACCAAGTTTCAGGGCAGGATGTGGCAAAACTGTGGAGCTTTGTGGGTCATGGAATCACATCACTCTGCCTATAGTATTCTATGAGAATGACAGAGAGGGATACTGGTTCGCATGCCTTCAGTCCTATCTTGTAGTCTCACCAAGTCTACAACTCATTTTTACGTATGCCTTACGCCCCTGGTTCTCCTCATTGAAAAAGTCTTATCTAGGTGCGGCACGGTGGAGCAGTGGTTAGCACTGCTGCCTCACGGCGTCGGGCCACTGTCCGTGTGAAGTTTGCGCATTCTTCCTGTGCCTGTGTGGGTTTCACCCCTACAACCCAAAGGTGTGCAGGGTAGGTGAATTGGCCACTCTAAATTGCTCCTTAATTGGAAAAAAGAATTGGGTATACAATTTTTTTAAAAAAAATATATATTTATTAAAGTTTTTTAAACAAAACAAAACAATTTTTTCCCCTTACAAACAATGAACCCCCCCCCCCCTCCCCCCGTAACAAAATAACACAAAATCATCCTGAGCAAGATACATGGTAAGGTGAAATATTTACAAAGCTTTATACACTGGCTCTTGCCCGTTCGTGCCAGTTTCTCCCACCCTCCATGTTATCCCCCGCTCGTACGTCCCCTCAAACAATCTCTCGTCCCCCCCTCCCCTCCCCCTCTCCTCCCCCCCCCCCCCCCCCCTCCCCTCCTCCCCCAGGGTTGCTGCTGCTGCTGACCGACCTTCCTCTAACGCTCCACGAGGTAGTCTAGGAACGGTTGCCACCGCCTGTAGAACCCCTGCGCAGACCCCCTTAAGGCAAACTTAATCCTTTCCAACTTTATGAACCCAGCCATGTCGTTTGTCCAGGCCTCCTGCTAGGGGGCTTTGCCTCCTTCGACATTAGCAAGATCCTTCGCCGGGCTACTAGGGACGCAAAGGCCAGAATGCCGGCCTCTTTCGCCTCCTGCACTCCCAGCTCGTCCACTACTCCAAATATTGCTAGCCCCCAGCTTGGCTTGACCCGGACTTTCACCACCTGAGATATTGCTCCCGCAACTCCTCTCCAGAACCCCTCCAGTGCCGGGCATGACCAAAACATATGGACATGGTTCGCCAGGACTCCCTGAACACCTTCCACATTTGTCCTCTACCCCAAAGAACCTACTCCACCTCGCCCCCGTCAAGTGCGCTCTGTGGACCACCTTAAATTGTATCAGGCTGAGCCTGGCACACGAGGAGGAATTAACCCTACCTAGGGCACCAGCCCACAGACCTTCCTCAATCTCCTCCCCCAGCTCCTCCTCCCATTTACCCTTCAACTCTTCTGCTAGCGCTTCCCCCTCTTTCATCTCTTGGTGTATTGCCGAAACCTTGCCCTCCCCGATCCATACACCCGAGATCACCCCGTCTTGAATTTCCTGTGTCTGGAGCAGCGGGAACTCTGACCTGTCGCCTCACAAAAGTCCTCACCTGCATATATCTGAATGCATTTCCCGGGGGTAGCTCAAACTTCTCCTCCAGTGCCCCTAGGCTCGCAAATGTCCCGTCGATGAACAGGTCCCCCATTCTTCTAATCCCGCCCGGTGCCAGCCCTGGAACCCCCCGGCCATCTTCCCCGGGACAAACCGGTGGTTAGCCCTGATCGGGGACCACACCGAGGCTCCCACTGCACCCCTATGCCGTCTCCACTGGCCCCAGATCCTTAACATTGCCGCCACCTCCGTGCTCGTGGTGTACTTTGATGGCGAGAGCGGCAACGGCGCCGTCACCAGCGTCCCCAAGCTCGTTCCTTTGCAGGACACCATCTCCATCCTCTTCCATGCCGCCCCCTCCCCCTCCATAACCCATTTACGGATCATCGCCACGTTTTCTGCCCAGTAGTAGCTCCCTAGGTTTGGCAGCGCCAGCCCTCCTCGGTCCCTACTGCGCTCCAAGTACCCTCTCCTTACCCTCGGGGTTTTGTTCGCCCACACAAACCCCACAATACTCCTACCTACTCTCTTGAAAAAGCCTTTGGTGATCATGATGGGGAGGCACTGGAACATAAACAAAAACCTCGGAAGGACCACCATTTTTACCGACTGCACTCTACCCGCCAACGAGAGCGGCAACATGTCCCATCTTTTGAAGTCCACCTCCATTTGGTCCACCGACCTCGTCAGATTCAGTTTGTGTAGGGCCCCCCAGCTCCTGGCTATCTGGATCCCTAGATACCGAAAACTCCCCTCCGCCCTCCTCAGCGGTAGGTCCCCTATCCCTCTTGCTTGGTCCCCTGCCTGTAGTACAAAAGCTCGCTCTTCCCTACATTGAGCTTATAGCCCGCAAACTCCCCAAACTCCCTCAAAGTCTGCATGACCTCCACCATCCCCTCCATTGGGTCCGCCACATACAGCAGCAGGTTGTCTGCGTATAGCGACACCCGATGCTCTTCTTCTCCCCCCCCCCCCCCCTCTGACCACCTCCCTCCATTTATTAGACTCCCTCAGTGATATGGCCAAGGGTTCGATCGCCAATGCAAACAGCAGGGGGGACAAAGGGCACCCCTGCCTCGTTCCTCGGTACAGCCGAAATACTCCGACCTCCGCCAGTTCGTCACCACACTCGCCACTAGGGCGCTGTAGAGGAGCTTAACCCAGCTAATAAACCCTCCCTCAAACCTACGCAACACCTCCCAGAGGTACTCCCACTCAACTCGGTCAAAGGCCTTTTCCGCGTCCATGGCTGCCACTATCTCTGCCTCTCCCTCCTCCGATGGCATCATTATCACGTTTAAGAGCCGCCGCACATTCATATTTAATTGCCTGCCCTTTACAAATCCCGTCTGGTCCTCGTATCACCCCCGGGACACTGTCCTCAATCCTCGTGGCCAGCACTTTTGCCAATAGCTTAGCGTCCACATTTAGGAGCTAAATCGGCCTGTACGATCCACATTGCAGTGGGTCCTTGTCTCGCTTCAGGATCAAGGAAATTGTCGCCTCCGACATTGTCGGGGGCAGGGACCCCTCCTCTCTTGCCTCGTTAAAGGTCCTCACTAGTAACGGGGCCAACAGGTCCGCATACTTTCTATAAAAATCCACCGGGAACCTGTCCGGCCTAGGGGCCTTCCCCACCTGCATGCTCCCCAAACCCTTACTCAGCTCCTCCAACACGATTGGTGCCCCCAAAGCAGCCACCTCTTGGTCCTCCACCCTCGGGAACCGCAGTTGGTCCAGGAATCTTCCCATCCCCTCTTCTCCCCCTGGGGGCTGGTATCTGTACAGCTCTTCGTAGAAGGCCTTAAATACCTTATTTATTTCCGTTGCACTCTGGACCACAGCTCCCCCACCATCTTTGACTCCCCCTATTTCCCTCTCTGCTGCCCTCTTACGGAGCTGGTGTGCCAGCATCCGACTGGCCTTTTCCCCGTACTCGTAGGTCGCCCCCTGCGCCTTCCTCCACTGTGCCTCCGCCTTCCACGTGGTCAACAGGTCAAACTCCGTCTGGAGCCGTCGCCTTTCCCCAAGTAATCTTTCCACCGGGGCCTCTGCGTATCTCCTGTCCACTCGCAAAATCTCCCCCACTAACCTCTCCCTTTCCATGCCCTCTGTCTTCTCCCTATGAGCCCTGATGGAAATTAGCTCTCCCCTGATCACCGCCTTCAACGCCTCCCATACCACCCCCACTCGTACTTTCCCGTTGTCGTTGGCCTCCAAGTACCTTTCAATACACCCCCTTACCTTACCACACACCACCTCATCTGCCAACAGTCCCACATTCGGCCAGTGCAGCAGCAACCCTGTTCCCCCCCCCCCCCCCCCCCCCCCCCCCCCGCTAGACCCCTGTCTAGCTTTTTTGCTTCCCCCATGTCACTCCCGTAAGTCAGCTGACGCCAGCTGACCCCGGCTTCCCCCGCCATCCCTTTGACCCCCCCGTGTGGGAATCTCCCCATCAGTAGATGTTCCTACGCTCCCCCCTCCCACCTTTCTTCCCGCGCGCGGGAGAAAAACCCCGCGCTTTCCAGAGCCTGCCCCGCCCCCCCGACGCAGCTTCTGTAGCGGCCTTGTCTCTCGTCACCAGCCCATGTAACCTTTCCTGCGTGTGCTTACCCCCCTATATACAACCGCCATCATACTTCAACCCTCAAATACCCCCCACCCTCGCAAACCCTCAATTAGAGTCCAACTTTTCAGTTAATATAAAGGTCCACGCCTCTTCAGGCGTTTCGAAGTAGTGGTGTTGGCCGTTATATGTGACCCACAGTCGCGCTGGCTGCAACATTCCAAATTTCACCCCTTTCCGATGCAGCACCGCTTTGGCCCGGTTGAAACCCGCTCTCTGCTTAGCGACCTCCGTGCTCCAGTCCGGGTATATTCTAATCTCAGCATTGTCCCACTTGCTGCTCCGCTCCTTCTTGGCCCATTTCAGGACCCCCTCTCTATCTGTGAACCGTTGAAATCTCACCACCATCGCCCTTGGCGGCTCGTTTGCTTTGGGCTTCCTCACCAGCACCGGGTGCGCCCCTTCCAGCTCCAGCAACCCTGGGGGGGCCTCCGCGGCCATCAGCGCCCCGATCATCGTGCCCGCATATGCCGCGGCGTCGGCCCCCTCCACTCCTTCTGGGAGACCCAGGATCCTCAAATTGTTTCTCCTCGACCTGTTCTCCAGGTCTTCGAGTCTTCCCGCCCACATGTTGTGTAGCGCCTCGTGCCGCTCCACTTTCACCGCCAGGCCCAAGAGCTCGTCCTCATTCTCACTCACTTTGTCCTGGATCTTCACCTCGTGGGCTTTCTGGGTTGCACCAAGTCCTTCAATTAATGCCAGCATCGGCGCCACCATCTCCTTGCGCAGCTCCTCGAAGCAGCGCTTAATGAACTCTTGCATCTCTTCTTTGTCCCCGGCCGCCGCCATTTTGTTTATTTTACCCTTCTTCTCCCGCTGCTCCAGTGCCGTTTTTTGGCCATTTCGCTGCGGGTCCGGTCCATACAGGTTAGTGGGGGGCCTCTCTCCTCTCTTCCCCACGGGTTGGCTCTGTAAAAAATCCCGTTGGGGCTCTTCTATCGAGCCCGAAAGTCCGTCTTCGCGGGAGCTGCCGATTCGTGCGGCTTAGCTCCGCATAGCCGCAACCGGAAGCTGGTATACTAATTTTTTTTAAAAGAAACCGTATTATCCACGTACCTTGATGATAATGATAGTGAGGGAACTGCCAGGTCACAAAGTTAGAAATGACAATGGAATGCAATTCTGCTGTTGATGGCCGGCTGTGCATTTCATGGATGTCCAGTTTTGAGCTGCAAGATTTGATCTGAAGATAACTCATTTAGCACGGTCATAGTGCCACTCAGAATGATGGAAAATGCTCTTAGTGCAAGAACAGGATTCATCTTCACCAGAAGTGCAGTGATCATTCCTTCCAGGACTGTTATAGGCAGCTGCATCTGCGACAGTTTGTTGAGGGTGAGGTTATGTAGATTTTTCCCTTGTCTTGGTTCTCTTTCCACCTTCTCCAAGTCTGACAGCCACTGTTGGTAATGGGGCATTGAAGCCCCTGACTGAGGGTTCATTCTGTGCCCTGTTGGTGATGTACTGGCATTTGCAAACACATTTAAACAGAAGCCAAGATTGTGGCAATTTTATGTAACCTAATTGTACTTTGTATATAAGATTAATTGCAGATCATAGTTGTATCCTTGTAATTGTATATAAAGTTCATCTTAAGAGTGAATTCCCAAACTAGACCTTTTTTTGCAATTTTTATTACAAACAAAACATCATCTCACCTTTCTACCTTATAATATCACTGCTCCCTTATATTGTTTGCACCAATTTACTGAGGGATATAATCTGAAACTTGTCTAAGGTTCTACCACAGTTTGTAACAGTTGGTTAAAACACAAAAGAAAAATATATATTTGGTAAAATTGAAAGCTGGAAGTTGAAAATTGTAAATATTTCCTTTTGTATTTTTAGCAAGATGACATCAATTTACACTTGGGTTCATTTTTTTTAAAATTCACAATCTTTCTGAAGAAATCAACAAATCTAGGTTAATGTATTGTGAACCCTCTGAACCTGAACCATGTTCAAATGCAGCCCATGTTAGAAAACTACCTGTCTCAAAGGATTAAATTTTAGAGCGTCACTTGAGCTCCCCATATCATCTGCATTCCCTCATTCCATATCTTAGCTAGTGCTGCCCTATGATAAGGCAATCTAATTCCATATCTTAGCTAGTGCTGCCCTATGATAAGGCACCAGAAGATATGTGTGCTCATGATCCACACTGGCTGTTTCCCTCGTTTCCTCTCTGTCTCTCTCCCCCCTCTCTCTCTCTCTCTCTCTCTTTCTGTCTCTCCTTTCTTTTTTTTAATCTTTCTCTCTCTCTCTCCTTTTTTCTCTCTCCCTTTTCCTCTCTCTCTCTCTCATTCTCTCATTTTCTCTCTCTTTCTCTCAATTTCTCTTTCTCTTTCTCTCTCTCTCTCTCTTTATCTTACTCACTGAGTCACTTCACTCTTTCTTGATGGATGGTCGGGGATTGAAGAAAAGTAAAAGTTGCTATAATTTGTATGTACGCAGTGTTGGCAAACCAGCCACAGCAATTGGAATAGATCGATTTTTACTCTTGTGACCATTTGCATCCCTTGTACAAAATGTAGTGGTTTAAGAGTAACAGATGCATCTTTATTTTCTGTTTTTTGCTTAGACATGTGACTGTCCTGGTGGAGACCATGAAGAAGGGCATTTCGGATGCTGATGCAGAAGCCAGACAGGAAGCAAGAAAGTATGGAACTAATACAGAGCTTTTCAAATTTTTAAGAAACATTAACTCAGTCCAGATTAGCATTGACCTTTTATTGAATTAAAAGGCAACCGTTAAATGCACCTGCCCTTGGAAAGAGCATCCTACTTAAGCCCACTCCTCCACCCATTCCCCATAACCTAGTAACCCCACCTAACCTATTGGATACTATGGGGCAATTTAGCATGGTCAATCCACCTAGCCTGCACATCTTTTGACTATGGGAGGAAACTGAAGCACCCGGAGGAAACCTTCGCAGACAAAGGGAGAACATGGAAACTCCACACAGACATTCACCCGAGGCCGGAATTAAACCTGGATCCCTGGCCACCATGCCGCCATGTAGATATGTAATATACAGAAGAAAACATGAGCTGCAATTGTAACCTACACTTCTTAAATCAATTTCAAGCTACTTTATTGTGGTAACTTGACCACAAAAAGGTAGTCTGAGCATATTGTTATTAAAATTAAGAAATAAAGTTTGCTTTAATACATAAAAATAACTCTGCTTAAAATACACTATGGACTCAAAACGGGAGCAGCTAGCTAAACATTTAAATAACTAACAGAATAGAATTAAATCTAATGACAATTAAATACGAATGTATACAGGTAGCAGCAACGACTAATGACATCACAGCACTGATTAATGACATCGGCAATGGATTTAAATAAGATGCATAATAATAGCACCTTAACACATTTTCCACACCACCCTCCTTTAAATTTGAATCCCCTTCAAAGGCAAAAATGTAATGAAACTAATGCCTTAATAATACTTCAGTCTTTCAGGAGCTTTGCAACTATGCTGTGATCTTCACAATATCACTGGTAACTCCATCAACTCTGGTGATGCTAGACTTAGTTCAACTGAACTTGTGGGCGCAGGGTAGGTTGAGTATCTGTGCATGAGTGTCCCTCTCCTGAAGTAGAGTCCACTGCAAGTCCTGGTACAATAGGAACCACTTCTTGTTGAACTTCTACAGCCGCATTTCCTTCTATTGAGTTATCCTGCGAACAATTCTTCCATTGTCCAATTTCATAACTAAAGATACTGGACCACTTCAGTTAAGAATAACTCCAGGTAGTCAACGCTGGTTACTGCCAAAATTTCTGATATCAACACAATCATTTGGGTTAAATCATCTCTACTTAGCATGATAATCATGCCTCTCCTTCGGCTTTTCTTGCCCCCTTCCCACTTTAGCTTTGATATTTGAATGTAGCAGATCCAAGTGAATCTTCGGTTTTCTACCTATCGATAATTCGGCTCGTGAGAGTCCCGTAGTTGTTTGTGATGTGATACAATATTGAATTTTCCTGAGTCAGTCATGCTCTAGTAGCGTAGGCTCATGCCCTTTTACTTCTAGGAGCCATGCTCTTGTTTCCTGGCTGTTCTATGCAATGTCTGTTCTATGCAATGTCTATCTCTCATGCTCCAAACAATGGCATAGTCTCGCCACTGTATGTCTGAAGGTTGATTTCTATCTGATCTTTCAGTTCTCTACAGTTCTATTCCATATGCTTCACCCGATGTCGATGCCTATGCATTTACTTCATGTATTTATTATATGTCCTACGTTTTCATGTATGGAACAATACATGAATTGCAGAACAATACTTTTGACTTTACCTTGGTACACATGACAAATCTAAATCTAAATAAGGGCTGGTGCCTGCTAGATGATATTCTCACTGATTACCAATACAGAAGCTCCTCTGTCCACTTCCTCCCTGATTTTCTGTTCGTTCGTCGACCTCCACTGTGGCATAAATAGGCTCTGCATGCCCCTCACTCAACAGTCCATAAGAAATAGTAACAGAAGTAGGTCGTCCGAGTCAATAGGATCATGGCTGATTCCTAACATCCACTTTCCTGCTTTCTTGCCCTTTCCTTGTAACCTTTGATTCCCTTACTGGGATCAAAAATTTATCTAGGCCTCAAATATACACAAGGACTCTGCCTCCACAGCTTTCTCTGGCAAAGATTTGCAATCCTCTAAGAGAACAAAATCCTCCTCATATCAGTCTTAAATAAGTATCCCTCTGGTCTGAAACTCTTCCATGAGAGGAAACATCCCCTCAGCATTTACCCTTAAGAATCCTATATGTTTTACCTCTCATTCTTCTAAATTCCAATGAGTAGAGTCCCAACATGTTTAACCGTTGCTCATAAGACAATCCCTCCATACCGGGGATCACCCTAGTGCACCTTCTCTGAACTGCCTCCAATTAAATAATATCTTTCCATAAATAAGGGGGCGCAAACTGTTCATAATTCTCCAGATGTGGTCTCACTAGTACCTCGTACAGTTTGAGCAAGACTTCCCTACTCCTGTACTCCAATCCCCTTGAAGTGAGGACCAACATTCCATTAGCCTTCCTGATTACCTGCTGCACCTGTGTGCTAGCTTTCTGTGTTTCGTACACACGTATCCCCCAGGTCCTTTTGTGTTGCAGCTTTTTGCAATTTTTCTCCATTTAAGTAATCGTCTGCTCTTTTGTTCTCCCTCCAAAATGAACAACTTTTACATTTTCCAACATTATACTCCATTTGCCAACTATTTGCTGACTTAACCTATCGGTCTCTTTGCAAACTGTCTGTTTACCTCTTGCAGCTTGCCTCTGCACCTGCTACTCCACCTCATTGAACATGTCGTAATAGTGCTCCCCTGCCTGGCCTCAGCTTTCCAAGTGATGTGCCGTCGAATAAGGCTTCCTTGCATTTGAAGTTCCCTACTCAGACTTCAGCTTTCACTTCACACCCTGGCACTTCTTCGCTAAATGCCCCTTCTTGTTGCACTAGTTAAAAACAGTGCCAAAAACTTAGAATGATTGACATGGTGTGACCCTCCACACATAAAATATTCCACTCTCTTTACCTTTTTACTTGCAGCTTATTTTTCTACTTGATGCAGTGCACCTGCTTGCATGCCGCCATTAGCCTTCTAAATAACTTTCGCATTATTGACAGCCATTTCCATACCCTGAGAAATTTCTAGGGCCTTCTTAAAAGTAATTGTGGCTTCTCCCTGCAAACAAAGTTAGCTACGGACTCTCCCGTCATCCGAAAATTAGTTTAGAATTTGAACGTTGTACAGTTACTGAAAGCTTAGGATTGTGGTGATTCTGAACGAATGCAGCTAAATCCGTAAATGACAGATCTTTCATCTTTCATTCTCACTCCACAGTATAAATATTTTCCACTTTCTCTGTCTGTTAGCTTTGACAAAGAGTCATCGGACTCGAAACGTTAGCTCTTTTCTCTCCCTACAGATGCTGCCAGACTTGCTGTGATTTTCCAGCATTTTCTCTTTCGTTCCAGATTCCAGCATCCGCAGTAATTTGCTTTTATCCGTAAATGGAATGCCTCCCAGTTTCCATGGTGTAGCTACATTTCTCACTAGCTTGTAAGTCTTCGTGCCACACACTGAGGAGAATTGAGCGCTTCGCTCTCCTGCGAACCCATTAACCAAGAAAGAGTGTTTCAACCTTTCCACATATCCAGTCCAGTTCTCATTCTCTTCCACAAACTCACAGATTGACCCAAACATAGCCATGGTGCTGCTAACTTGTGTTCCGTTGGTAAACTTAACAAAACTTTGTGTTGAATGTGGTGAAATTCTAATTTTTTTAATTCTCGTAACCAGACAAATAGAACTAAAACATAAAAAAGTAGTTAAGGCGTATTATTAATGAAATTAATAAATAAAGTTCATCTTCATGAATATATAAAAATAACAAAGTTTATGATATTCTGGACTCAAAAATGGGAGCAGCTAGCTAAACATCAAAATAACAGCACTTTATGATGACATCAGCAAGGGATTTAAATAAGAAGATGCATAATAATAAGACTCTATGAAACTAATTAACTGAAATTCTGCCAATTGAAAACAGTAAATGTTATGTCATAAGCTACAACAAAACTATTAACCCCGTACTAATTTAGACAATGCTGTTTAGTTCTCCTACTGGCAAAAAAAAATGCACAAACAGTTCTAAATCCCACAAAACAGGCGACTTCAACTTTGTTTACTAATCAATACTGAGGTAGTTCATTTAATTCAGGCAGTAGTTTGGGTACTTAAATTAGCCACATTCCTGAGTTTGAGAGAAGAATATTCAGCCAGGATTTCATTATCCTGGGTGTCCTACTTAAAGATCCTAATGTTTGTTTTGTGGCGCAGCCATGCTTTCTCACCATAAACAAACAACTTATTGACAATCGCCTTGACTTGTGCATTAAAATAGCAACTTCACTGAAGTACCACAGAGCTACTAGTGCCTGTGTAGACATACCTAAAAGAGAGTTTGCATCTTGAGAACAGGAGAAATGGAGGAAGAGGATGTATTTGTTTTTCTGCATGATTTTTCATTCCAGTTTTTAATTGTGATTAAACTAGAAATTGTAAATATTTACTTATTTACTCAACATTAGGAATTATTGTCTGGAGCAATGAATAATATGAGATTTGGATCTATTTATTTTATTACTTTTCTGTTGCTACATAGATTGTTTTATATTTGACTTGGATTTTCCCCCAGGAATTAGTACGGTAGAGGCTAACTCATAACATGCATACAGATGAGTACCTAATGTTCCTTTAAAATACGAAAACTTGTGATGCTTAATTTTTTTGCATAGAACTTATTGGAGTCTTCGAAACCACTTTCCTGCAGAAGCTGATGCATTGTACAACTCCCTGGAGCCTTCCTATCAAAAAGGTTTTCAAGCACATCTGAAGAGTTCCACTAGCGCTGCATCACTCCCTCATTCGGATCGGTCCTCTTCCAGCTCACAAGAGAGCCTTAAGTATGAAGGGTTTATTTTTAAAGCTCTTGCCTTGAAAGAAAATCACAGCATAACTCTCTAATTATATATAGACTGAAAGTTTTCTCCCAACGCTTAAGTTGTCTGAAGATTATGAGTAAAGATTACAAATTGAGCATGTTGAGTCTGTGACTATGTTTTTCATTGCTTGAAAAGTGTGATCAGTTGAATTTTGACACTGACTCACTCAAACTGTATTTTATATGGAACTCCAGTAATGGGGAATAATTGTGACTTTGATCAGAACAAAAATCTGTCTTTGATAAACTCCATGTAAATAAGTTGAGATTGTATCGGGATATTCTGATGATTCTAACTCCTTATTTGCAGCACTACAAATTATAGGTCTTTCATACTGAGAATGCATGCTGCTGGATAATAATCTTTATTTCTATCGTGATTGTGAATCCCTTTCTCCAGGTCCTGAAGTTTACATTCAAATATTTATTTTATCAAACTGCAGATTAACCTTTTGACCATCGATAAATTTGCTCTTTCAGGAATTTTGTAGCTCTGGAGGTTGATTGTATTCAACTCAATTTGTAAAAATATGTCCAAGATTTCTCCTCTAATCTTCTTAACATGGACTTTTCATAGCCTGGCGCTGTGAGGCAGCAGTGCTAGCGCTGTGTCACCAATGATACTAAATTATTTTAGTAGGGGAGGGAGATGGTGGAATGAAAAGAAAAAATGCTGGAAAAATATACCTAGTCTGGTAACATCTGTGAAAAAAAAAAGAGCTAATGGGTGGGATTTACCGGCTGTTCAAGCCGGCAGGAAATTTTGGTCCCACGCTGGCGGATGGGTTTCCTGATGACGAGGGGTGCTGTCAATGGGAAATCCCGTTGACAACGACGGGACCAGACAATCCCACTGTGGGTCGCCTCCCCTGCCGAAAAATACGTGGTGAAGTGGTTGGTAAATTCCTCCCAGTATTTCAGGTTGAGTGACCTTTCATCATCCAACATTTTTGCTTTTATTTCCGATTTCTCAGCATCTGCCATGTTTTGGTTTTGTATTGAGGAAGATGGTGAGCTGATGGGTGGAATTCAGAAAAGTACTACATTTGGTGCAGGATAGGAAAGATGCATATCTGGGGAACTAAATGTACCCCAGTGGGATAATGGTGTTTGGAAAAACGTTGCAGTAAGAATGGAAGGTTGTGATATTAACTGGGAGAATCCAGTGGGCAGGTTAGATAAAATGCTGAAGTGGCAAGTCGGTGGGCGATGTGAGGGTAATTATAACTGGAGGCCCAATTTCTAGAAGCATTAAGAGGTTTGGCTAATTCACATTTATCCAAGTTCAATTTTCTTTTGCAAATACCCGATCCTGACTTAAAACTACATTGCCATTCTTTCGCTGTCACTGGGTCAAAAACCTGGAACCCGCTTCCTAACAGCACAAAGGGTTTGCCCACACCAAATGAACTTCAGTGGTTCAAGAAGGCAGCCCACCACTACCTTCAACGCAATTAGGGATGGACAGGACACAGTCACATCCAATAACCCCTTCAGTCCAGGAATCAATCAGTGTCTTCTCTGAGCATCTTTTAATGCTCTTTTAATAAGAAAGGTATGATCTTCTTAAATAAGGACACCAAGACAACACACACTATTCCAGATTAAGTCTCACCAAGGCCCCGTGCAGCTACAGCTACACCTCCCTACTTTTGCATTTAACACCAATATTCCATTTGCCTTCCAAATCACTTGCTGTACCTCCATACTAACGTTTTGTGATTCCTGAACCTGGACACCCAACTTACTCTGTACTGTAGAGTTCAGCAGTTTCTCATTTAAATAATATACTGCTTTTTTAATTCTTGCTGCCAAAGTTGACAAGTTAAGATTTCCTACATAATACTTCATCTGCTCATTTTTCCCCGCTCACTTCGCTTATCTAATTCCTTTGTACAGTCTTCAACTTATTTTTCCTCTATCTTGATCATCAACAAATATAGCTACGATACATTTGGACCTTTCATCCAAGTCATTGATATAGATGGTAAATAATCAAGACCCCAGCACTGATCCCTGTGGCACTCCACTAATTACAGTTTGCCAACCCAAAAATTACCCATTTATCCCTACTCTGCATTCTGTTAGCTTACGAATCCTTTATTCATGCTTTCAAATTTCCTCCTGCATAATGAGAGCTCTTAGTTTGTGTAGTAACCTTTGATGCAACACCTCAACAAACACCTTTTGGGAATCCATCTATGCCATAGCTATAGATTCCCCTTATCTACTTTGCATTCTGTCTCCCTCCTTTTTTGAAAATACTTGTTATATTTGCAATTTTCCAATCAACGGGAATTTTTCAAGAATCTAACAAATTTTGGAAGATCACAACCAATGCATCTATCACTGCTTCAGCCATTTATTATAAGATCCTAGGATGCAGGTCATCAGGTCCAGAGGAGTTGTCTAACTTGAATTCCAATATTCTTCCCAGTATCTTTTCCCCAGGGATTGTGGTTGTTTTAACTTCCTCTCTCCCTTTTACCTCTTGATTTTCAAGTACTCGTGGGATTTTTTTTTGTGTCATCTGCAGTGAAGACTCATACAAAATAACTATTCAACATTTTGGCCATTCCCTTGTTTCTATTTATTAATTGAAATCTCAATTTTTAATGACCAACACTTAGTTACTCTTTTCTTTCAATATCCTTGTAGAAACTTTTATCTGTTTTTATATTTCTAGCTCACTAAAATGCTTTATTTTCTCCATTCCTTGTTGGTTTTTAAAACTTGTCCAACTTTCTGACCTATAACTAATCTTTGCCGTATTGTACTCATCTCTTTCAATTTGATACTATACTTAACTTCTTTAGTTAACCATGGATAGTACACCCTTTTCCTAGAGTATTACTTTCTCAATGAAATATATCTTTGTAGAAAGTTATGATCTTCTTAAATGTCTACTGTTCTAACTTTTAACCTATTTTCCCAATTTACTTGAGGTAACTCGAGTAAATTCTATGCCAGCAGGATTCTCCGTTCTGCTGGCAGTGCACCCCTGTCCGCAGGTTTCCCGATGGCGTGGAGGTTACAGTGGGAAATCCCATTCTCCAGACACTGGAATGGAGAATCCTGCTGCCAGCGATGGCGCGCCGCCGAGAAACCCGCAGCTGGGGAGGCGGAGAATTCACTCATCTGTCTTCATATCTTTGTAATTGCCTTTATTTAAGTTTAGTCTTAGACCTACACTTCTCGCCCTCAAACTCAATGTGAAATTCGAATCTGTCACGATCACTTGATGGGAGGCTGTTTCTAAAAAAATTAGCACATTATCAGGTTTAGAATAACCTGCTCCCTGGTTGGCTCTAGAATTTATAACTCTCAGAAATCATCCCGAATACACTCTTCCAGGCTACATTTGCCAATCTGACTTATTCAGCCTATATGACGATTAAAATCATCCATGATTATTGCAATACCTTCCTTACAGGCTTCCATTATTTCTTTCTGTACACACTATCCATGTACAGAAAGGGTTCAAAAGGGGTTTCTCCCACAGTACAAAAATGTGCAGGTTAGGTGGATTGGCCATGCTAAATTACCCCATCAGGTGGGGTTGCAGGAATAGGACGGGGGATTGGCCTAGGTGGGGGTGGTCTTTTGAAGGGTCAGTGCAGACTTGATGGGCCGAATGGCCTCCTTCTGCACTGTAGGGATTCTATGATTCTATGAAACAGCTTGGGCGAGATTCTCCACTCCCGCGCCGGTTGGGAGAATCGCCTGGGCCGCCAAAATTTCCCAGGACGCCGGTCCGACGCCCTCTCGCGATTCTCCCAAGCATCGGGAACGGCCCGGTCGAGTTTCGCAGGCCGGAGAATCGGCGGAGACAACCAAAATGGCGATTCTCCAGCACCCCCGCTATTCTCAGGCCCGGATGGGCCGAGCGGCCAGGTTCCCCCCGGCGCTGTCCACATCTGGTCGCTGCCGCCGTGAACGGTGCGTGAACGCTGGAGGGGGGGGGGGGGGGGGGGGGGGCGGCCTGCAGGGGGGCGAGGGGGGATCCTTCACCGGGGGGTACCTCAAATGTGGGGTGGCCCGCGATCGGTGCCCACCAATCGTCGGGCCGTCCTCTCTGAAGGAGGACCTCCTTCCGCGGCCCTGCAAGATCCGTCAGACATCTTCTTGCGGGGCGGACTTAGAGAGGACGGCAACCACGCATGTGCGGGTTGGCGCCGGCCAACCCGCGCATGCGTGGATGATGCCCGTTATGCGGCGCCGGCCGCGTCATCTATGCGGCGCCGCCTTTACGCGGGCGTCAAGGCCTTGCGCGTATAGATAACGCAGCCCCGATCCTGGCCCATTGTCAGGGCCTGAATCGGTCGGGATCGGGGCCGTTTCACGCCGTCGTGAACCTCGACGGCGTTCACGACGGCGCGGCCACTTCGGCGCGGGAGTGGAGAATCCCGCCCCTAATGTTTCAGGTCTATAACCTTTCACCTGATGCTATGTCTGCCTTACTACAAATTGTACTTTAGATACTGAGAGTACAGGAGTGTGCCCAATCTGACAAGTGACCGATGTACCAAATTTTAACACATTCCAGCACAACCTCACTGGGAGAGAAATTGGACCAGGACGGCTTTGTTTCTTATCGGCAGCTGAGGTGCATGTTTGTGTTGGTCATTTGTAGTTAGTATCAGAGCAGTTTGGCTGCTGCACTATAAGTACTGCATATTGTCACCTCCAGTATTAGTGCTTGGTAAATATTAGTGTTGTACATTATTGAACTCTGGAGTTTTAATGCTGTGCTTTGTTAGACATTAAAGCAGTTTGGCTGCTCTATTGTAAGCACTGCATGTTGCCACTTCTAAAATTAGTATTGGTGAATGTTAATGTTGTGGATTATTTGAGCTCTGGAGTATTGTTGCTTTGCCTTGCCTGTGTTCAAAGTGATAGCATTGTGCTTCAGCAAGTTTCACATGTTTTCAGACAAGGCACATTGGTAATGATTGTGAGTTCAGGTAATGTGCAGCAAAGATACTCCATTCTGCAGCCTATCTAGGAATGATTTGACCAAATTACACAATCCATGTAGCGTGGTGGCCAGTTACACATTCCCCTTCCTGACAGTGTCACTATATCAATTTTAGTAACCTTTTTTAAAAATGTATTTTATTACAAACATGTTTCAAAACAGGTTACAGTGAACAAACACCCCGGGAAACATGCTTCCCTACAATCAACTATCCAGTCTGAACAGGTATTTCCTCTTTTTCACCCCTCTCCCACGCGACGAACAGCCCCTCAAACTCAGTCACAAACATCCCCTACCTTTCCTCAAACCCCCCTGAAGAGCCCCATAACATACTTTATCTTCTCTAATCTCAGGAAGTCATACAGGTCACCCAACCAAGCCGCTATCCCCAGTGGCGATGCCGACCGCCATTCCAGCAAAATTCGTCACCATGCAATCAGAGAGGTGAAGGCCAAGACATTGGCCTTCCTCCTCTCCAGGAGCTCCGATTTCTCTTGAGACCCCAAATATCGCCACCAAAGGGTCTGGATCCACCTCCTCCTCCAGTATCCTGGCTAAGACATCGAACACTCCCGCCCAGAATCTTCCCAATTTTCCGCAACCCCAAAACATGTGTGCGTGATTCGTTGGCCTCCGCCCGCACCTCTCACACTCATCTGCTACCCCCTGAAAGAACCCACTCATTCTCACCCGAGTCATATGCACCCTGTGCACCACCTTGAACTGTATCAAGCTCATCCTTGCACATGAGGCGGTCCTATTTACCCTATGCAGTGCCTCACTCCATGCTCTCCAATTGATCTCCCCTCCCAACTCCGCTTCCCATTTCTCCTTGATCTTCACCACCTGCTCGCCTCCCTGCTCCCCCAGCCACTTGAATATATCCCCAATTCTTCCCTCCCCTTCCACATCCGGGAGCAGAAGTCGCTCCAGCAGGGAGTATCCCGGCAACCTAGGGAATCCCCTCCAGACCTTTCGCACAAAGTCCCTAATATGCAGATACCTGAACTCTCTCCCCCTCGGCAGCTCTATCCTCTCCCTTAGCTCCTCCAGACTGGCGAACCGTTCCTCCAAATACAGATCCCTCACCTTGACCAGCTCTACTTCCCTCCACCTCCTGTATACACTATCCATCCTGATTTTCGCACAGCGGAGTAAGCACCGACATCCCTTCCACCCTAAAATCTCTCCTTAACTGATTCCATATCTTCACTGTGGACTGCACCACTGGGCTCCTTGAATACCTACTCAGAGCCATTGGCAATGCTGCGTCACCATAGCCCTTAAACTAGACCCCTTACAAGATTCCCCCTCCATCCTAACCCACTCTACCCCTTCTTCTTCCCACCACCGCCGCACCTTGTCCACATTTGCCGCTCAATAATAATGAAGCAAGTTCGGCAACCCAATCCCCCCTGCTGTCTCTGCCTCTGTAGGAGAGTCCTCCCCACCCTCTGCACCTTCCCCTCCCATACAAAGTCAGAAATGATCGTTTACACTTTCCGAAAAAAGGCCTTTGGTATAAAGATCAGGAGAGCTTGAAAGATAAACAAGAACTTCGACAGAATTTTCATTTCCTACCACTTGGACCCTCCCTGCCAGCATTAAATGCAGTGTATCCCACCGCTTAAGATCCTCCCTAGCCTCCTCCACCAGCTTCGTTAAGTTCCACTTATGGAGCCCCGTCCATTCCCTCACTACCTGAAAGCCCAAATACCTAAACCTATCTCTCGCTACCGTAAATGGCATCTCCCCTAAATTAGCCCGCTGCGCCAGCTCATTCACCGGGAATACCTCGCTTTTCCCTATATTCATCAATTTTATTAACCTAACATTGGGTTGATAAGCATAACCGTAAATATTTAGGGAATGTTGGGCTCCTATTTCCTTGAACTTAGAAGGTTGGGGTTGATCTGATCCAGGGGTGTAAATTCACAATAACAGGATCTTTACAATGCACAATGAGGCTATTCAGCCCTTTGAGTCTGTACTGGATTGCTGAAGGACTATTTTACATAGTTTCACTCCCCTGCCCCTGCCTATCCCGATAACCTTGCACATACATTCTTTCAGAAAGCAATCCAGTTCCCTTTTGAATACCTTGATCACAGCTGCCTGCATCATCCTCTCAGGAAGTTTGTTCCAGACTCCAACCAACCTCTTTGTAAAAATGTTTTCTCTCACATAAAACTGCTTTTATCCCTGAATCATTCTTTTGAATCACTTCTGTACGCTCTCCAATGCCTTCACATTCTTCACCCAGAACTGGATTTTCTCCTCCAGATGTGGCCTAACCAGCACCTTATGCAAGGTCTCCTTACTCTTGTACTCAATGCCCCTTTTAATAAAGCCTGAGATACTGTAGGCGTCATTAACTGCTCACCCAACATGCCCTGCCGTCTTCAATGACTTCTGTAAATATACACCAAGATCCCTTTGTTCTTGCACTATCTGAAGAGTTTCTCTCTATTTTGTACTGTCTCTCCATGTTCATTCTGCCAAAATGAATTGCCTCATTTTTCTGCATTGAACTTCATTTGCTATTTGTCTTCCCAATCCACCAACATGTCCATGCCCTTTTGAAGTTCTAGACTATCCTCATCACAATTGACATCATTTCCAATCTTCTTGTCATCTGCACATTTTGAAATCATGTGCTGAATACCACAGTTTAGCTTATTAGTATATATCAGGAAATGCAAGGGTGCCAACACCAACAACTGGGGAATTTCATTACAAACTTTCTTCTAGTGAAAACAACAATTTATCACTTTCCTTTCACTCAGCCAATTTCTTACCCAAATGCCTACTTTCCTTTTTATTCTTCGAGCTAGAATTGTGCCCACAGGCTTGCTGTGTGACACTGTATCAAATGCCTTTTGAAAATCCATATAGGCAATAGCATTACCCATACCAACCTTCTGTCAATTCTTCAAAAGATTCCAGCAAGTTAGTTAAACATGATTCCCTTAATGACTGTATGAGACAAAGGAGCAGAAGTAGACCATTTGGCCCATCAAATCTTCTATCATTCAATGAGATCATGACTGATCTGATATGATAATCCTCAACTATATTTTCTTGCCTTCTCCCCATAATTCTTGATTCCCTTACTGAATTAAAATGTGTCACCTTGGCCTTGAACATAGTTAACAGCCCAGCTTCTGCAGCCCTCTGCAGCAAAGAACTCCACAGATTCACTGCCCTCTGAGTGAAGAAATTCCTCCTTATCTCTATCTTAGGGGCTTGAAGTTCCATATATCCTTGCTGGAAAGTGAATGGTATTTTGTGTTGAAATGGCGGTTGAACTTACTTGGTACCATTGTTTGAAAGCTTTGCCCCGAAAATTAGGTACAAAAGGCAACAACAGTTGACGAAAATACCAAGGCCAAGTAGCTGTCACTGTAAAATGTATACACCAATCTCCCTTTTTTTCTCCTGAGGTTCGTTTCTTTCAGCCATATCTGACTCGGAGCCAGATTCATCACTTCTCTTCAAGAACTTATCCATGGCAAACTGTGCTCAAACACGCCACATTAAACAATAAATGTTCTCAAGCAACAACTTACAAGCACAATTTCAGCTCTTTGGCCATGCCGAGCCGAACACTCCTGCTCCGAAAGTGTATCCTCGCACCCCCACCCCCCTAGCACAGTGTTACCAACCTTCAGCTGCCTTCTCAGATATTCGGGCTTCTTTTGGGGTCTCTTTGACTACTGGGGCTTTTCCCGATCCACTTCACTAAGGTTTCCTCCTTGCAGCCTTTTCTCTAATTGGAGCCTTTTTTTCCTTTCCTTAACATTAATGGTTCTTGTTTCTTGCCTCGGTCATCTTCCCTAACTGAGAACTTCATATTTTTTGCTTCTCCCTGTCTTCTCTCCTGTTTTTCACCTCTTCCTGGGTTTTTGCGCCGTTTTGAGTCTTCTATTTTTGCGCAGGCGCATGGGGCCTTCATCTTCAGCTTCGAGGTCAGCTGACCAACGTAAAGAATCCAAACTGCGCATGCGCGGGAGGCTCGAGGTTCTTCGGGACTTGCGAGATGCCGAGCTCAGCTGAAGACCAAGGTTAGTTTTAGTTTACAAAAGCAGACATGAATTAGTAGCTTTGAACCTTATTTGCGGCACACTTGGGCGATGTGCTGCAGCACGTTGGGAACCACTTTTCTGCACGATCTTCCTCCCAGCTCACAAGTTTTGTATAATTTGCAAATTTTGAAATTGTTCCCTCTGCACCCAGGTCTAGGTCATTAATATACATCAAGAAAAGAAACACTGACTCCTGGGGAACTCCACTCCAAACCGTCCTCGAGCCTGAAAAATGCCAATTCACCACTACTCTGTTTCCTGTCCCTCAGCCAATTTTATATCCATGTTACTACTGCCCCTTTTGTTCCAGGAGCTCTAACCTTGCTCACAAACCCATGCATGCTTTCCTTAATTATCTTGCGCTTATCGATGTGACTAGTGATTTTGTCCCAAACTATTATTTCCGGAAATTTCACTACCAGGAAATCAAAAATGACTGGTCTGTAGTTGCTGGCTTTGTCTTTGCATCCCTTTTTGAACAAGGGTGTAACATTTGGAATTCTCCAGTCCTCTGGCATCACCCCTTCAATCTGAGGAAGAATGGAAGATTGCCTGTGCAATTTCCACTCTCACTTCCCTCCATACCCAAGTGTTTGTTGAGTTTTTCGGGGCAGGTCTTTGCAGGGGATCAGTGATGGTGAGTGTGCCTTTTGCCAATCTTTAGGGGTCGACGGTGGGAACTGGAGGGATATAGGGTGGGTGGAGGCCACCATGCTAGCTGGGCAGGCTAGTTAACGGCAGTGAAGTGGGGGTTGCAAGGAGGAAGGCATTGGGTGGGCTGGGGTTGGTTTTTTGATTGAGCGAGGGGGAAATGGGGTTTCTGACATGGGTGTGGTTGGTGTGGCGCAGTTGGGAAGGGATCAATGGCAGTGAACATCCAGGGGTTGACCTGGAGGATCGTGTGACACGTGCTGGGGACTGGCTCAAAAAAGGATATGGCTGATTGGAAGGGGAAGGAGGCAGGGAGCCCCCCGACCAGCCTGGCCATGTGGAACATGAGCGGGTTGAATGGGCCGGTTAAATAATGGCGTGTGTTCACGCATTTGAGGAGTCTGAAGGCGGATGTGGCATTTCTGCAGGGGACCTGAAGTTGGGGGACCAGACGAGGCTGAGACAGGGATAGACGGGGCAGGTGTTCCATTCGGGGCTGGATATGAAGATGAGGGGGATGGCGGTATTGGTTAATAAGCGGGTTGCGCTCCAGGTATTGTGGCCAGTCGAGGGGTGGGGGGGAAGATATATGATGGTTAGTGGGAAGTTGGAGGGGATGCCCATGTTTCTGGTAAACATGGGAAGTAGGATGGCGTGGATTTTATGTGGTGGGTGTTAGGGAAGATCCCGGACTTGGACTCTCATCGGTTAATTATGGGGGGATGATGTTAACATGGTCATGGATCAAAGCTTGGACCGGTCAAGTCCCAAGTCGTCGAGGATGTTGGCAGTGGTGAAGGAGCTGAGGGGGTTTATGGAGCGCTGGCGGAGGTGGCCAACTCGGAGTATTCGCCGATTGTGTTTTCCGACCACGCGCCGCATTGGATTTGCAGGTGGCTCGTGGGTGGGGGCGCCTAACAGCCACTGTGAAGACTGGATGTGGATTTGCTGGCGGATGAGGAGGTGTGTGAGTGGGTGAGGGCTGCCATTGGGGCTATGTGGAGCTGATTTTTATCATTTTTTAACCGTTTTTATCAAATATATCTATCTCTTTCTTGAAACCATTTAATAATTCAAACTCCATCACACTATGGGGCAGCGAGTTCGACAAATTCACCACCCTCTGTGAGAAGTAGTTGCTCATCTCAGTTTTAAATCTATCGCATCTCAATCTATGGCCGGGATTCTGCGATATCGCGGCCAATCTGGTGAACCTCCTCAGAACTGCCTCCAATGCCACCACATCCTTCCTCAAATAAGGAGACCAGAACTGGACACAATACTCCAGATGTGGTCTCATCAACACCCTATACAATCGCAACAACACTTCCCTCTTATACTCCAGTCCTTTTGCAACAAACTCTAAAATTCCACTTGCCTTTATAACTACATGCTGTACCTGCATACCAACTTTCTGCGATTCATGAACACAGATACCCAGATCCCTCTGCCCAGATGCATTTTGAATCTGCTTTCCATTTAGATTTTTTTTGGCCAAAATGAATAACCTCACACTTATCCACATTAAACCACATCTGCCAAATTTTGGCCCATTTTCCTTGCCCATCCAAATCCATCTAAACTCTTTGGGCGGGATTCTCCGGGAATTGGCAGGGCAGGCAGAAACGGCGCAGTGGAGTGGCGGGAACCACTCTGGCGTCGGGCCGCCGCAAAGGTGCGGAATCTTCCGCACCTTCAGGGGCTACGACGGTGCCAGAGTGGTTTGCGCCCCGCTGGCCGACGTGGAAAGCCTTTGGCGCCGCGCCAGCCAGGAGCGTCAGCGTCTGCTGACGTCATCCCCGCGCATGTGCAGGGTGGTTCACCTTCGCACCGGCCATTGCGGAGACCTACACTGCCGGCGCGTTGGAATAGAATGCCCCCACGACACAGGCCCGCCCGCGGATCGGTGGGCCCCGCAGGCCAGGCCACCGTGGGGGCACCCACCGGGGCCAAATTGCCCTGCGCCCCCCCCCGAGGACCATGGAGGCCGCCCACGGAGCTGGGTCCCACCGGTAGGGACCTACCTTGATTTAAGCTGGCGGGACCCGTCAAAAACAGGCGGGAACTCGGCCCATCACGGGCCAGAGAATTCGGGCGGCCCCGGGACCTGTTGAGTCGCGCCTGTCCCCGCCATTCTCCAAAGCGGGCAGCGCGATTCACGCCTCGGCGACTTTTGGGGGGTGGGAGAATTCGGAGGCTGGCGGGGACGGGATTCGCGCCGACCCCCGGCGTTTCTCCGACCCGGCGGGGGGGTCGGCGATTCCCGCCCAAAATCTTCTCTTGACTGCCTGCTTTCCCACCTATTTTAGTATCATCGGTAAATTTTGTTATGTTATACTCTGTCCCTACTTGCAGATAATTTATATAGAGTGTAAACAGTTGAGGACCCAGGACTGACCCCTGCGGCACCCCGCTAGTTACGGTTTGCCAGCCAGAGAAGGACCATTTATCCTGACCGTCTGCTTTCTGTCAGTCAGCCCATCCTCAAACCAATCTGGTACTCTAATCCCAGTGCCCTGCGATATCACCTTCTGGGTACCCTGACATTGCCTGCAATACTTTTCTTTGAAGGTGACCCATTTTTCGGCCACCGTCATTTCTGCCAACATTTGCTTCCAGCTCACTTGACTCGGATCCATTTTCGTCCCATCGAAGTTGGCTTTCCCCAAATTAATTATTCCTGTTCTGGATTGTTCCTTGTCCTTTTCCTTGGGCAACCAAAACCTTATGAAACAAAGGTGACAGACCCCTAAATGCTCTCCCACTAGTATTTGATCCACTTGGGTGAACTCATTTCCCAGAACCAGGTCCAACTGTGCTTGCCCTCTCGTTGGACTGGAAACATACTGCTGCAGAAAATTATCTTGAACACTTTTCAGGAACTCTCACCGCTCTTGTCCCTTTGCTTTATTTCTATTCCAGTCTATGTTTATAAAATTAAAGTCCCCCATTATAATTACTCTATAATTCTTGCCTCTCTGTAATTTCTTGGTAAATTTGTGGTGTTCTATATACCATACCGATCAATGTTATTGAACCTTTTTAATTCCTTTCCCCTAGCCAGTGACATTCTGTCCTTGGTCCCTCATCATATCACTCTCGCTCTCGCGCTCTCTCTCTTTCTCCCCCTCTCTCAAATTCTCTGGCTTCATCCCTCTTGTGCTGTTTTCAAAGTGCTCTTGGATCTTTTCCATCACATGCGGTTTTGAAGCAGTCTTGAACCTCTCTCCTCTCGTTTTTTTGTTAAAAAACCTTTGGACCTCTCTCTCCGTGCTGTTTTTGAAGCTCTCTTGGACCTCCTTCCCCTTGCGCTATTTTTGAAGCTCACTCGGACCTCTCTCCTTTCATGCTGTTTTTGAAGCTCCCTTAGTCACGCTGCTTTTGACGCGCTCTCGTGCTGTTTTTGAACAATCGGCCCTCCTCTTTCGTGCTGTTTTTGAATTTCTTTTGGACCTCTTCGCCTTTCGCGTGGTTTTTGAAATGACTATGGAATTCAGTAAGGTAGATACAGTGACAATATTTTCAATGCAGAGGGAATCCAGAAGAAGAAAGCATAATGTTGAAATTAGTGTCACACAATTCAGGAGTGAAATCAAGAGACATCTTTTCATGTAAAAGGTCATGGAAATCTGGAACACATCTCAAAAGATTATGCTTGCTGAATTCATAGCTGTTTTCAAGATTTCAAGAAACAGGTTTTTGTTAGGTAAGGCCATCAAGTTACATGGAAAGAAGGCAGATAAATGGAGATGATAAATGATGCAGATCAGCCATGATTGGATTGAATGAGAGAGCATGTGTGAGGGGCTAACTGGACTACCATTTCTTTCAAAAGCCTGGCATTTAAATCACCATTTTATGTCACAGCAAATGGAGGTGGATTTTATTTACAATCATGCAGTTTGTGCACATGTCAGCAGAGGTATCCAGCGTGCACTCTGGATCAGTAGGACCTTAAATGTAGAACGGTTTCTCTCCATGCCATGTGAGGATTTGAAGGGACTTATTTTTTTTCTAAAAAGCTTCGAATGAGATTGCAATATCAATAATTTATTACCTGTATTTAGATCAATTTCATTGGCAAACTGCACTGGCTTCATTGTCGATAGGAAAGAAAACACATTTATAGAATTTATGGAAATTGAATCACTGCTTATTACTATTTGGTGAGCGATTGCAGAGCTCTGAGATGCAGGGGTATCTGGGTGCCTTTGTGCATGAATCGCAAAAGGCTTGTATGCAGCAGTTAATTAGGAAAGCGAATAAAATGAGTGCAGCATGGTAGCACAGTGGTTAGCACTGCTGCCTCATGGCGCTGAGGATCCGAGTTCGATCCCGGCCCCGGGTCACTGTCCATGTGGAGTTTGCACATTCTCCCCATGTCTGCATGGGTCTGACCCCCACAACCCAAAAGTTGTGCAGGGTAGGTGGATTTGCCGCGCTAAATTGCCCCTTAATTAGAAAAAAAAAAATTGGGTACTCTTTTTAAAAGAAAAAAGGAAAGATAATAAAATCATTTATTGCAAGAGGAAGTGAATACAGAAATAGGGAGGTTAAGCTTCAGTTATATGGAGCAGTAGTGAGACCTGTTGGACCAGGGTTTAGAGAACAAAGTGTATCATGGAGTTCACCTGACCCACACCTTTTACTGGATTGTGGTGTCATAATATACATCAGTACATAATGGTGCAATCACAGACACACACTGATGGACATGCAGTAGGACCAACCAGCATATATAACACCGCAGCCAATCACCAGTGAGAGCACAAGCACTATAAAGACAGTGGACAGGAGAGTTCCCGCTCATTCTAGCAGCAGCCAGCTCGGAGCACAGAGCTCACAGCCTGCATCACAGACATTCACCATGTGCTGAGTGCCTCACCATAGCTAGTGATAGGAAAGGGTCCACAGTTGAGCTGGTATTGCTTATACCCACGTTTACAGTATGTTAGCATAGTTGAACAGTTAATAAAATAGCGTTACACCACTTCCAGCATTGTTGGCTTGTTTGTGAATCAGAACACCCAACACGACATGGTACAAGGAGTGGCCGCAATCTAGCACTTGTGAGACCTACCTGCAACTTCTCAGCATTCCGGCATCCTACAGCATGGAGAACATCAACCCGCCACCGCCGCTCCGCATCGCTGGCAATCTCAGGGTAAATTGGAAGATATTTAAACAGCGCTTCCAGCTCTTCCTCGAGGCCACGGGCAGGGAGAATGCATCGGACACCAGGAAGATAGCCCTTCTTCTCTCCACGGCTGGGCAACATGCCATCCACATCTTTAACTCCCTGACATTCGCGGACGACGAGGACAAGACCAAGTACAAGACTGTGCTCCTCAAATTCGACACACACTTCAGTGTTGAAGTCAACGAAAGCTTCGAAAGGTACCTGTTCCAGCAGCGCTTGCAGGGTAAGGATGAGCCTTTCCAATCCTATTTAACACACCTCCGCATCCTCGTGCAATCCTGCGGCTACGGGCCCACCTCCGATTCCATGATACGCGACCAGATTGTTTTTGGGGTCATGCCGGACACCCTGCGTCAGCAGCTCCTTAAAAGTTAAGCAACTAACCCTAGCGACTGCCATCGAGACCTGTGTCCTGCATGAGAATGCCACCAGCCGGTACTCCTACATATAGGCAGCTGAAATGGCGCGGCAAGGGCCCCATGAGGCGGAACAGGTCCAAACGATCGAACACCTCCCGGGCCGCAGTCTGGAGGAGGGCGGCCATTCTGTGCGCTTTCTGAGGCCTCCTGCGCTTGTATGCGCCAAACAAGGGGACGGTGACGTGGAGGAATGCGATGCGCAGGCCCGCACCACGCAAGACCGTACCACGCATGCGCGGTGGCGCAATGAACGCACTGACGTCACGACGTGCGGCAACTGTGGCTCCGCCCACTTAAAGCGGCAATGCCCTACAAAATCGCGACAGTGCCTACGCTGTGGTAGGCTTGGCCACTATGCTGCCTGCTGTCGAGCAGCCGAGCCTGCCAACTCGCAACGATTTAACCAGCCTTCCAGGAATGTTTGGGCAATCTAACCCACCTTCACCGAGTCCAATCCTGACTTCATGCAGACCAGTGACACCGAGGACAGGGAGCCTTTTCGAGTCGCTGTCATAACCAAGAACAGGCTGTCCGCGAATCCAAAGCACCAGCCGCTGTTGGTACACAGCATTGATCCGGACGACGAGTGGTGTGCCACCCTGTTGGTCAACCGATCCCAGATCAGGTTCCGTTTGGACACTGGTGCTTCCGCCAATCTCCTCGCATGGTCAGCATTTCAAACCCTGGGGGTCAAACCAACAATTCTTCCATCCAATTGCCAACAGGTCGATCCCCGCTACCGGGTCATGCCAACTTGAGGTGACGCACAACGCGCGAAAAGTCACCCTACCTTCGAGATTGTGGGCTCCTCAAAGGACTCCCTGCTAGGCGCACAGGTGTGCAAGCTCCTCAACCTCATGCAGCGCGTACATTCCCTCTCTCCAGAGGACACGCCTGACTTCCAAGATGCGGACATCAGGGCGCAACTAAGTGCCATCATCACTCAACACCGAGATGTCTTCGAAGGCATGGGCACACTTCCCTACACATACAAAATCCTGCTCAAACAGGACACCACGCCTGTGGTTCATGCACCTCGCAGAGTCCCAGCACCCCTCAAGGACCGCCTCAAGCAGCAGCTGCAGGACCTCCAGGACCAAGGAGTGCTTTCCAGAGTGACGGAACCAACCGACTGGGTCAGTTCCATGGTGTGCGTCAAGAAGCTTTCCGGCGAGCTCCGGATCTGTATCGACCCGAAGGATTTAAATCGTAACATCATGCGGGAGCATTACCCTATCCCCAAGGGTGAGGAGATCACGCGCGAGATGGCTCGAGCCAACATATTCACCAAGCTGGATGCATCAAAGGGCTTCTGGCAGATTCAGTTGGACAAGTCCAGCAGAAAGCTGTGCACTTTCAACACCCCATTTAGCAGGTACTGCTACAATAGAATGCCATTTGGAATCATATCAGCATCTGAAGTGTTCCACCGCATCATGGAGCAGATGATGGAGAGCATCGAGGGTGTGCGCGTCTATGTGGACGACATCATCATCTGGTCCACCACCCCGCAGGAGCATATCAGTCGCCTCCAACGCGTTTTTAAGCGAATATGGGACCAAGGCCGGCGCCTCAACAGAGCCAAATGTTCTTTCGGCCAGACCAAACTCAAGTTTTTAGGAGACCACATCTCCCGGTTGGGTGTGCGGCCGGATGCGGGCAAGGTGGCAGCCATCGCGGCCATGCAGAAGTCGGCGGATAAGAAGGCGGTGCTCCGGTTCTTAGGAATGGTCAACTTCCTAGGAAAGTTAATCCCTAACCTTGCTTCCCACACCACGGCTCTCCGCAACCTAGTTAGGAAGACGACGGACTTCCAGTGGCTTCCCGCCCACCAGCGAGAATGGGAGGAGCTCAAGGTCAAGCTGACCACCGCCCCGGTATTGGCGTTTTTCGATCCTGCAAGGGAGACAAAAATATCAACAGACGCGAGCCAATCTGGCATAGGGGTGGTGCTCCTGCAACGAGATGACGTCTCGTCATGGGCCCCTGTTGCCTATGCGTCACGGGCCATGACCCCCACAGAGCAGCGCTATGCGCAAATCGAGAAGGAGTGCCTAGGCCTGTTGACCGGTGTCGACAAGTTCCATGACTACGTGTATGGCCTTCCCCAGTTCACTGTGACCGACCATCGCCCGCTGGTCGGTATCATCCAAAAAGACCTCAATGATATGACCCCTCGCCTACAACGCATTCTGCTCAAGCTCCGGAGATACGGGGTAAGGACCTGATCATAGCCAAAGCTCTGTCCAGGGCAGTCACCACTCCCTCCGACCCAGAGGGGTTCGTTTGCCAAGTCGACGCCCATGTGGCCTTCACGGCTGCCAATCTGCCGGCCACGGATGAACGCCTAACCCACATTCGCCGTGAGACTGCGGCTGACCCCCTGCTACAACGTGTGATGCGCCACATGACTGACGGATGGCTCAAGGGGCAATGCCCACAGTTCTATAATATTCGAGTTGATGTGGCAGTCGTTGATGGCGTCCTCCTGAAGCTGGACCGCATCGTGATCTCACACCGCATGCATCACCTGGTTTTAGAGCAGCTGCACGAGGGCCATCTCGGCATAGAGAAGTGCCGACGGAGGGCCCGAGAGGCTGTCTACTGGCCTGGCATAAATGAGGACATTGCCAACACTGTGCTCAATTGCCCCATCTGTCAGTGGTTCCAGCCAGCCCAACCACGGGAGACCCTTCAGCCCCATGAGTTGGTCATGTCCCCTTGGTCTAAGGTAGGCGTGGACCTGTTCCATGCGCTCGGCAGGGACTATGTTCTCATAGTTGATTATTTTTCCAGCTATGCACGACATCACGTCACCGACTGTTATCCGTGCCTGCAAAGAGACCTTTGCTCGTCACGGCATCCCACTCACTGTGGTGTCGGACAATGGGCCCTGCTTCGCGAGCCAGGAATGGTCTAACTTCGCCAGCAGGTACAACTTTGTACACGTGACGTCCAGTCCCCTGCACCCCCAGTCAAATGGCAAAGCAGAAAAGGGCGTCCACATCGTAAAGAGGCTCCTCTGCAAGGCTGCTGATGCAGGATCCGACTTCTGCCTCGCCTTGCTGGCCTATCGCTCGGCTCCACTGTCCACTGGCCTGTCACCAGCCCAGCTGCTGATGGGTCGCACCCTCAGGACCACTGTACCGTCCATTCACGTCCCAGACCTCAACCATGCTCCGGTCCTTCAGCGGATGCAACAGTCTCGCGGGCAGCACAAGGCGGCGCATGACGCTCGAGCGACTGATCTTCCTACTCTGGCGCCAGGTGACAACGTCCGAATCCATCTTCCGGAGGGTGGCTGGTCTGCGACTGCTGTGTTTCTTCGGCTGGTGGCCCACCGCTCATTCCTGGTTCGTCTGCCTGATGGCTCCATTCACTGCCGAAATCGGTGTGCCCTTCGTCTGGTTCCACGCTCGCTACGCAGTCCTCCACCGGTGTTGTCCCCGACTTGGACTTTGTAGAGCTTCCTCCTCACTTGGCCGTGGCCCGGCCCGATCCTCAGCCGGTGGCTCCTGACCCATCCTTGAGGCGGTCAACCTGAATTCGTCGCCCACCTCAGAGACTTGATTTATGAGCCTTACAATGTTGGACTCAATGCTTTGTTCTTTCATCCTGTTCCAGCATTTCACTAGTTTGTTTATAGCATTTGTTGTTGGTGTAACATCTTGTTTTTCTTTTCTCTGCACCAGGCACCTTCCTGTGTATATAGACTAGCCTCATGTACATAGTTATGTAAATACTGCACACACATGGTCAGATACATTCATTACAAGATCTTTATTCTCACATAGGCACATGTTCTTTGTAAAAAAGGGGGATGTCATAATATACATCAGTACATTATGGTGCAACACATATACACACTGATGGACATGCAGTAGGACCAACCAGCATACATAACACCGCAGCCAATCACCAGTGAGAGCACAAGCACTATAAAGACAGGAGACAGGAGAGTTCCCGCTGATTCTAGCAGCAGCCAGCTCGGAGCACAGAGCTCACAGCCTGCATCACAGACATTCACCATTTGCTGAGTGCTTCACCATAGCTAGTGATAGGAAAGGGTCCACAGTTGAGCTGGTATTGCTTATACCCACGTTTACAGTATGTTAGCATAGTTGAACAGTTAATAAAATAGCGTTACACCACTTCCAGCATTGTTGGCTTGTTTGTGAACCAGAACACCCAGCACAACATGTGGTATGGGGAGCACACGTCCCACTCTACAGGCGTAGTACAGCAGAAATGGAAAAGTATTTTTTAAAGCAAAACAATGTTTATTCTATGAGCTCAAGTTAACCTTTTTAAAACAGTGAACATTTTAGCAACCATTAATTCAAATACAACCCCCAAAGACTACAACACTAAGTAAACCTTTAAGCTTTCCTTTTTAACATCCATACGACTTAAAAACAAAACCTTTATCAGAAGCACATCAGGTTCAAGTCACTACTGAAAACATTTATAATTCTGAATTCACCAAATGATCAAGAGATAGTCTTTTGCTGGCATAGAGAACAGCAGTACACCTGCTTGGTCTGGATTCAGCTCCAACACTGAAAACAAAACTAAAACACCCTGCAGCAAACAGCCTAAAACGAAAGTAAAAAGCTGACAGACCGCCCAGCTCCACCCACTCTCTGACATCACTGCAGTAGTAAACACCCATTTCTTAAATGCACTCTCACTACAGATATTTATATACACACCCATTTATAAACACCCATTTCTTAAAGGTACTCTCACATGACAGACCACATCTGGAATACTCTGTACAGTATTGGTCATCTTATTTACAGAAGGATGTAAATGCATTCAAAGCAGTTCAGAGAAGGTTTATCAGACTAATACCTGGAATGGGTTGATTGTCATATGAAGAAAGGTTAGACTAGGCTAGGCTGGTTTCTGCTGGAGTTTAGAAGAGAAAGAGACAACTTAATTGAAGCCTTTAACATCCTGAGGGGTCTTGACCAGGTGGATGTGGAGAGGATGTTTCCTCTTGTGGGAGAATCTAGAACTGAGGGTCACTGGTTAAAAATAAGCATTTGCCAATTTAAAGCCGAGATGAGGCAAAAGAATATTCTGAGGGCTGTGAGTCTATAGAATTCTCTTCCTGAAAAGGCAGTGGAAAAAGAGCCTTTGAATATTTTTCAGGCAAGGGTGGATAGATTCTTGATAGGCAAGGTGGTGGTAGGTTATTGGGGGTAGAGGGACGCAGATTTGAGGTTACGATCAGACTTATTAAATGGTGGCACAGGCTCGAGGGACTGAATGGCCTACTTCTCCTTATTTGTATGTTCAATTTATAACAGGTATTTTCTGATTCATTTTATAGTTTAAAGAAATGTTTTTATAAAAACTTGAAACACTGCCTAATTACTTAATTTTTCTTCTGTTGGTTTTGGTTACTGAAATTTGTTAAAACTGTCTATATTAATAAATATGCTAACATTGCACTAAATCTTTGGCTTTTCTCCTTATGCATGTGAGTAAAATGCACAGCAAGTGATCTATTTCCATCAATTTAAAAATAAACAAGAACTTCATGGTTAAATGCCTTGAAGCAGTAAAATCTCGGCAAGAACATGTGAAGAGGACACTCAATGGAACACATACCACCTCCAAATTAACTGAACAATATTACATCCATCACGGGCACGATGGGCTGAAGGGCCTCTTTCTATGCTTTAAAACACTATGGCTCTCTGACAATTGTGCAGCTCGTCCTTGGGACTTTTACCTGCTTAGTTGGTGCTCTGTAACGACAAAGCAGAAAAGAGCTTTTTATTAAGAGCTCCCATCTCATTGAAGAGGTTTCAGGCCAATCCACATTCAATAACCTGCTCTGAAAACTGTGAACATCTTGACAGTTGTAATAAATTTCACCACAGAACCGGAGGCTATCCACAACATGCTTAAACAAAAAGTCAGTTTTCCCTAACCCCCAATGTTAACAAATTCTCAAAAGAAATTCTGGATCCAGATCTAAATACGTGCCAAAAACAAATGGGTTCTTCCTTGAACTGTATAATGTGTACCAAGTTTTGTTGAAATCTGCCCGATAGTTTTTGACATTGTCTGTCTGTCTGTCTGTCAACAATGCAATGAATGAAAATATTACCTCCACCCTAACTAGCAGAGTTTAGGCCCTGAGTATTGCAGTTGTTCAGGAAGTTGCGGATGAGTCGGGGCATAAGCTGATGGAGAAGTAATGGTTGAACTTTTTCATTCAAAAGTGACCTAAAGCGGTTTTGTTGCTGATATCCTACTCCCTGTGTCTCCTCTCCCCCTCCCCAACCAGGCTATTAGAATTTAAATCCCGTTTCTCTCAATTTTGGCAAATTCCTGAAATCCCCTTCACTACCAGGCACTGCCCTTCCTCAGTTTTCCGGAACTTCAGGACACCCAAGTCGCAGGTTCTGCACCCTTTCTCATTGTGACCTGTGCTTTGACCCAATATTCCCTTGCTGTTAAGTTCTGAAGGAGCGACCACACGGGAGCATAAGGGAAAATAACATAAGTTTAATGAATATGCATATTCACTTTACATCCATTCCCAAAGAGACTTCCACGCACTGGCCCACACCAGGGTAAGGGTGTTTACATCCGAGTTGATCCCACCTATTGAGGGAAGCCCTGCTCCTAGCGGGGAAGTTCATTCTTTGAGGGTCACGGGGAACCTGATGGGTCTGGTCCCGGGACTCTTGTGCACGTTATAACACTCACATGAGACATTCCTCCCCAGTGATTTACAAATCTCCCAAATTCCCCTCCTAATTATCTTTCGACTTTCCACTTGACTGTTCCTGGAACTCTGCAATGTCTCCATCCCTCAAAATACCGTTCAACCTTCAGATCCCATCTCAGTGTTGCCAGAATGCTGAAGAACACCAATTTGAAATTATTGGGGAGAAATTAAGTGTCAAATAATTCAATCCATGAAAGTTGGAATTCTGAAATCTGCTGTAATCAAAATGGAATTTCATTTATTCAGCTTTGTGACAATCTAGCAACCATCACAAATCAGTGAAAATGATGGGTTAGCAGAGGATAGCACAGTGATTAGCACTGTTGCTTCACAGCACCAGGGGCCCAGGTTGGATTCCCTGCTTGGGTCACTATCTGTGCGGAGTCTGCACGTTCTCCCTGTGTGTCCTTCCTCCGTGTACTCCGATTTTCTCCCACAAGTCCCGAAAGACGTGGATGTTCGGTGAATTGGACATTCTGAATTCTCCCTCAGTGTACCTGAACAGGTGCTGGAGTCTGGTGACTCGGGGCTTTTCAGAGTAACTTCATTGTTGTGTTAATGTAAGCCTACTTGTGACAATAATAAAGATTATAAGCCGAGAGTTTATGATGATAAAATCATTTTATGCTAATATGTCAAAGATACAGGTAATAAGACATTGGTTAGCTAATGGGAATTATTTTAATTTTATTTTTCAAGGTGTTTAAGAGAATAATGTATTTTGAGGTGAAGGGGACATGTGGCAAACATTTTTTTTGTGTTCTCTGTCTGGAGTGATGTAAGCTATTTTTGTTTCTTTCCAGTCGTGCCTTTCCTGCTAAATGGTCAGTCGTAAGTGGAGGCGCATCAAGAGGTTAGTCTTGTGTTTAAAAATTCAGAAATAAATTTATTGAATGTAGATTGTGAACAGTGTTGAACCCCCAGCCGTATCATTTTTATTTGTGCATATTGTACAATTTGATCTCTTACATCCTAGCTTGGAGAAGGGGACATTATTGTGTTAGCGTAACTTAAATATTTGTTATGTTTGCTTTGTTGATCCACATTACTGTACTTCATTTGCCTCCTTCGGGATAGGGTGGAGGTGTGGGCTTAAGTGGGGTGCTCTTTCCAAGAGACTCGATGGGCCTCCTTCTGCACTGTAAATTCTATGATCCTACAGCTTCCATTTTTTTACACTTGTGGAAATAAACTGGTCTACCAGTGGCATATTAAAGTAACTGGGGCGGGATTCTCCTCCAGCAATGCTGGAATCATGGAAGCATGATCGGGCAGAGAATCACCCGCCTACCGAAAATAGAGGCCGGCCCCGGGAATGCTAGCTCCGCTGCCTCAAATGCATTCTACATGGCATGTACAGTAAACATCTTTGGCATATCAATAACTGGCCCGCCCCGGTATTCTCCAATGCTCCACCTCCGCCACAAGGAATTAGGTTCACTTGTGGTATTGGGCCGGGGAGGGGGGGGGGGGCGGGGGGGGAAATGTATGTGGTGCGGAGGGCAGAGTGCCGGGGGTACGGCTGGAGGTGGGGCAGGCCGGCGCCACCGCGTAGCCCGTTGGGCACGGGTCTGCACGATGTGAACATATCTGCCTTTCAACCCCTGCGCACAATGCATGTTTGTATCCAACCAGGAATGGTTGGCATCTGCCTTGCCACTGCAGTCCTGGGGGATGCACTGTGGCTGTACGAACAGGGTCTGCTCGGGGATGGCCCTGCAGCAGCGGAGCTTGCCCCAGAGAAACAGGAACCAGCTGGTGAGGATGGAGAGCCAGCCACCCAACAGGCACAGGAGGATGGGAAGGAGGTGCCGCATTGGGTCTTGTGTGTACTGGCAGCGCCTGTCCTTTGAGGACCTGTTGGAACAGGCGTGTCGTCGAAAGCTCTGAGTAGGGATCCGTATGGTCTTCGGATCACGATATGCCTGGAACCATGAGGTTATGGGGGAGGACACCCACTCCCGGTGGCCGTCAAGGTGACAGTTGCCCTGAACATTTTTGCAACGGGGTCCTTCAAGGTGTCTGGGATCTTACAATAAATCAACGTCAATGTGGACCAAGCCCACCAGGTTTCCCTGGTCAGCGGGGTGCACCGCCAATGCCGGGATGCCCCAGGTACAGGGGGTGATCGATGGATCATATGTCCCCTTACGAGCACTGGTGCATGAGGGATGGACTTTACAAACCGAACGGGGTTCCATTCCAGGAACGTGCAGCTGGTGTGTGACCACGAGATGCACATCATGCATGTCTGAGCCCGATATCCAGGCAGCATGCCTGATGCCTTCATCCTGGCACACAACGATTCCTGACACCTTTGAGACACGTCCCCCCTGGGTGAGGGGTAGGCCCTTGGGTGACAGGGTGTAGGACCGCTCTGGAGGGGCCATAAGTATTCTGCTAGGAGAATCTTTCACACCGTGGTGACCTGCAGCGCCCTCCACAACATCGCGCAGCTGAGGGGCGACATGCTGGAGGAGGGTGATTAATGCAAGGCCTCGTCCGATAAGGATGGGGAGAAAGGCCAGGATGGGCAGGGCATGGCGCCCGGGCAGCCACAAAAGGTCGAACAACGTGTGCGCCATGGATGCCGCACGCGGGACGATCTCATCGCTTCCAGATTCACCGACTAGGGGGGCCGGGCCGACAACGGCACAAACATGCTCCAAATACACATGTTTAATATGAATATTGCCCAAAAGTCTGAATGTAGTTTGTTATTCCCGGGGCCCCAAAACCTGAAATGGGACTTATCCAGAACACACATTCAGACAAATGCACAAGATTTAGCATGGATCACATTCTGATAGACCATGGGTATAAATTTCCTGATCAACATATATATAATAATAATAATCGCTTATTGTCACAGGGAGGCTTCAATGAAGTTAATGTGAAAAGCCCCTAGTCGCCACATTCCGGCGCCTGTTCAGGGAGGCCAGTACGGGAATTGAATGCGTGCTGCTGGTCTTGTTCTGCATTACAAGCCAGCTGTTTAGCCCACTGTGCTAATCCAGCCCCTCATATGTTGGCAAAACGCAATGCTAAAATAATCACTGTGCAGGGTCTTTGCAAAAACTTGTATAGACTGTTTTACTCAGTTCATCTCGTGCAATGAGAAATCTACTACAGAAGAAATTAACTATTTTGTAAAAATACATTTATGGGATAGGAGTGCCGCTAGCTTGGCCAACATTTATTGCCCGTCCCTAGTTGCTCTTGAGAAGGTGGGGGTGAGCTGCCTTATTGAAACACTGCCTTTCCGAAGGGGTAGGTACACCCACAGTGCGGTTAGGGAGGAAATTCCAGAATTTTGACCCAGTGACAGTGAAGAAATGACGATCGATTCCAAGTCAAGATGGTAAGTGACTTAGAACATAGAACATGGAACATTACAGCGCAGTAAAGGCCCTTCGGCCCTCGATGTTGCGCCGACCTGTGAAACCACTCTAAAGCCCATCTACACTATTCCATTATCGTCCATATGTCTATCCAATGACCATTTGAATGCCCTTAGTGTTGGCGAGTCCACTACTGTTGCAGGTGGCGGTGTTCCCAGGTATCTGCAGCCCTTATCCTTCTGGCTGGTGGCGGCCATGGGTTTGGAAGGTGTTGCCTAGGGACTCTTGAAGAGTTCCTGCAGTGCATCTTGTAGATAGTACACACTACTGCTACTGTTTCTCGATGGTGGAGGAATTAAATGTTTGTGGAAGGGGTAGCGGTCAAGCAGGCTACTTTATCCTGGATGGTGTTGAGCTTCTTGAGTGTTGTTGAGTGAAGCAGGAGTCCCTGCTTCCACCACCTCCGGCAGCGAGTTCTAGGCACCCACTACCCTCTGTGTAAAAAAAACTTGCCTCGTACATCTGCTCGAAACCTTGCCCCTCGCACCTTAAACCTATTCCCCCTCGTAATTGACCCCTCTACTCTGGGGAAAAGCCTCTGACTATCCACTCTGTCTATGCCCCTCATAATTTTGTAGACCTCTTATCAGGTCGCCCCTCAACCTCCGTCGTTCCAGTGAGTACTCATCTCGGCAAGTGGAGAGTATTACACCACACTCTTGACTTGTGTCTTGGAGATGGTGGACAGGCTTTGGGGAATCAGGAGGTGAGTTACTTGTCACAGGATTCCTCGTCTCTGACTTGCTCTTGTAGCCGCAGTATGTGACTAGTCCAGTTAAGTTTGTAGTCAATGGAGGGGGCAGCACAGTGACGCAGTGGTTAGCATTGTTGCCTGACGACGCCGAGGTCCCAGGTTCGATCCCTGTCCTGGGTCACTCTCCGTGTGGAGTTTGCACATTCTCCCCATGTTTGCGTGGGTTTCGCCCCCACAACCCAAAGATGTGCAAGGTAGGTGGATTGGCCATGCTAAATTGCCCCTTAATTGGAAAATGAATTGGGTACTCTAAATTTATTTTTAAAAAATTTTTAGTCAATAGTAACCCACAGGATGTTGATCGTAGAGGATTCAGCAAGGGTAATGCCATTGAACTTTAAGGGCGAAGGTTCGATCCTCTCTTGTTGAAGATGGTCATTGCCCGGCACTTGTGTGGCACGAATGTTACTTGCTATGAGTCTGTAGATTGTGGGTCACTCGCAAATCAATTTCTTGCCGAATGAATTTGCTGGCAAAGATAATGCTGGTTGAAGGACATGCTATCAAGCTTATGTAACACTCTCATCACATTCAGTGGCCATTTTGCAACATGTACTCCTGTCCAAAACAAAATTGTAGGCTACAATACTCTCCTGAAACAAACATAGGAACAGGAGTTGGCCATTCAGGCCTCCAGCCTGTTCTGGCCCTCGGTGAAAGTACGACTAACCTGTAGTTTAGCTCCCTCCCACCTGCCTTGGCATCATGTTTATTTTTACCCTTTTCAACAAAAATCTTTTGATCTCTTACTTAAAATTATTAATTGAGCTTAACACTTCTAACACTCGACATGAAGCATATTACCTAACATCTTTCCTGAATGGCCTGGCTCTGATTTAAGATTAGGTTTTCTTTTTTTAAAACATTTTATTAATGTATTTGTAATTTTATAATAATAACAGTAACAACGCAAATCCAAATAAAGAACAAAGAAAAGTACAGCACAGGAACAGGCCCTTCGGCCCTCCAAGCCCGTGCCGACCATGCTGCCCGACTAAACTACAATCTTCTGCACTTCCTGGGTCCGTATCCCTCTATTCCCATCCTATTCATGTATTTGTCAAGATGCCCCTTAAACATCACTATTGTCCCTGCTTCCACCACCTCCGGCAGCGAGTTCTAGGCACCCACTACCCTCTGTGTAAAAAAACTTGCCTCGTACATCTGCTCTAAACCTTGCTCCTCGCACCTTAAACCTATTCCCCCTCGTACTTGACCCCTCTACTCTGGGGAAAAGCCTCTGACTATCCACTCTGTCTAGGCCCCTCATAATTTTGTAGACCTCTTATCAGGTCGCCCCTCAACCTCAGTCGTTCCATTGAGAACAAACCGAGTTTATTCAACCGCTCCTCATAGCTAATGCCCTCCATACCAGGCAACATCCTGGTAAATCTCTTCTGCACCCTCTCTAAAGCCTCCACATCCTTCTGGTAGTGTGGCGACCAGAATTGAACACTATACTCCAAGTGTGGCCTAACTAAGGTTCTATACAGCTGCAACATGACTTGCCAATTCTTATACTCAACGCCCCGGCCAATGAAGGCAAGCATGCCGTATGCCTTCTCGACTACCTTCTCCACCTGTGTTGCCCCTTTCAGTGACCTGTGGACCTGTACACCTAGATCTCTCTGACTTTCAATACTCTTGAGGGTTCTACCATTCACTGTATATTCCCTACCTGCATTCGACCTTCCAAAATGCATTACCTCACATTTGTCCGGATTAAACTCCATCTGCCATCTCTCCGCCCAAGTCTCCAAACAATCTAAATCCGGCTGTATCCTCTGACAGTCCTCATCGCTATCCGCAATTCCACCAACCTTTGTATCGTCTGCAAACTTACTAATCAGACCAGTTACATTTTCCTCCAAATCATTTATATATACTACGAACAGCATAGGTCCCAGCACTGATCCATGCGGAACACCACTAGTCACAGCCCTCCAATTAGAAAAGCACCCTTCCATTGCTACTCTCTGCCTTCTATGACCTAGCCAGTTCTGTATCCACCTTGCCAGCTCACCCCTGATCACGTGTGACTTCACCTTTTGTACCAGTCTACCATGAGAGACCTTGTCAAAGGCCTTACTGAAGTCCATACATCCACTGCCCTACCTGCATTTTTGTGACCTCTTCGAAAAACTTATCAAGTTAGTGAGACACGACCTCCCCTTCACAAAACCGTGCTGCCTCTCTCTAATACGTCCATTTGCTTCCAAATGGGAGTAGATCCTGTCTCGAAGAATTCTCTCCAGTAATTTCCCTACCACTAACGTAAGGCTCACCGGCCTGTAGTTCCCTGGATTATCCTTGCTACCCTTCTTAAACAAAGGAACAACATTGGCTATTCTCCAGCCCTCCGGGATATCACCTGAAGGCAGTGAGGATCGAAAGATTTTTGTCAAAGCCTCAGCAATTTCCTCTCCAACCTCCATCAGTATTCTGGGGTATATCCCATCAGGCCCTGGGGACTTATCTACCTTAATATTTTTCAAGACGCCCAACACCTCGTCTTTTTGGATCTCAATGTGACCCAGGCTATCTACACACCCTTCTCCAGACTCAACATCTACCAATTCCTTCTCTTTGGTGAATACTGATGCAAAGTATTCATTTAGTACCTCGCCCATTTCCTCTGGCTCCACACATAGATTCCCTTGCCTATCCTTTAGGGGGCCAATCCTTTCCCTGGCTACCCTCTTGCTTTTTATGTACGTGTAAAAAGCCTTGGGATTTTCCTTAACCCTATTTGCCAATGACTTTTTGTGACCCCTTCTAGCCCTCCTGACTCCTTGCTTAAGTTCCTTCCTACTTTCCTTATATTCCACACAGGCTTTGTCTGTTCCCAGCCTTCTAGCCTTGACAAATGCCTCCTTTTTCTTTTTGATGAGGCCTACAATATCTCTCGTTATCCAAGGTTCCCGAAATTTGCCGTATATATCCTTCTTCCTCACAAGAACATTATAGTCCTGAATTCCTTTCAACTGACACTTGAAAGCCTCCCACATGTCAGATGTTGATTTACCGCCCCCAATCTAGGTTCTTCAGTTCCCACCTAATATTGTTATAATTAGCCTTCCCCCAATTTAGCACATTCACCCTAGGATCATTCTTATCCTTGTCCACCAGCACTTTAAAACTTACTGATATTGTGATCACTGTTCCCGAAATGCTCCCCTACTGAAACTTCTACCACCTGGCAGGGCTCATTCCCCAATACCAGGTCCAGTACAGCCCCTTCCCTAGTTGGACTGTCTACATGTTGTTTTAAGAAGCCCTCCTGGATGCTCCTTACAAACTCTGCCCCATCTAAGCCCCTAGCACTAAATGAGTCCCAGTCAATATTGGGGAAGTTGAAGTCTCACATCACAATAACCCTGTTGTTTTTACTCTTTTCCAAAATCTTTCTACCTATCTGCTCCTCTATCTCCCGCTGGCTGTTGGGAGGCCTGTAGTAAACCCCCAACATTGTGACTGCACCCTTCTTATTCCTGATCTCTACCCATTTAGCCTCGCTACCCTCTGAGGTGTCCTCCCGTAGTACAGCTATGATATTCTCCCTAACCAGTAGCGCAACTCCGCCACCCCTTTTACATCCCCCTGTATCCCGCCTGAAACATCTAAATCCTGGAACATTTAGCTGCCAATCCTGTCCTTTCCTCAACCAGGCCTCTGTAATGGCAACAACATCATAGTTCCAAGTACTAATCCAAGCTCTAAGTTCATCTGCCTTACCCGTAATACTTCTTGCATTAAAACATATGCACTTCAGGCCACCAGACCCGCTGTGTTCAGCAACACCTCCCTGACTGCTCTGCCTCAGAGCCATACTGGCCCTATTCCCTAGTTCTCCCTCAATGGACTTACGGTTGCGGTGATGTGGAGCTAAGCCGCACATTTCGGCAGCTCCCGCGATAACGGACTTTTGGGTTCTCCAGAGGAGCCCCAACGGAACATTTTTGATTTAATCCCGTGTGGAAAGGTGAAGTAAGGTCCCCCCTTACATTGTATGGCCGAGATTAGCAGAGGAGCGGCGGGAAAAGTGGCTCTGTAGCAGCGGCAAAAACGAGGGGGAAAAAGCAAGATGGCGGAGGGTGGAGATCGAGCAGCATGGGGGCCGGACCAGCAGGAGTTCCTTAAGCGCTGTCATGCTTCAGGAGACACATCTGAAGGTGGCAGATCAGGTCAGGTTAAGGAAGGGATGGGTAGGACAGGTGTTCCATTCGGGGCTGGACGTGAAGAATAGAGGGGTGGCAATACTGGTGGGGAAGCAGGTGTCGTTTGAGGCCAAGAACATAGTAGCGGACAATGGAGGCCGATACGTGATGGTGAGCGGTAGGTTGCAGGGGACAGAGGTTGTACTGGTGAATGTATATGCCCCGAACTGGGACGATGCTGGATTCATGAAACGGATGTTGGGGCGTATTCCAGACTTGGAGGTAGGGAGCTTGATAATGGGTGGGGATTTTAACACGGTGCTGGACCCAGCATTAGATCGTTCCAGATCTAGGACGGGGAAGAGGCAGGCTGCGGCCAAGGTGCTTAGGGGGTTTATGGACCAGATGGGGGGGGAGTAGATCCGTGGAGATTTGCCAGGCCTTTGGCCAGAGAATTTTCTTTTTTCTCCCACGTACATAAGGCCTACTCCCGGATAGATTTTTTTGTTCTTGGCAGGGCATTGATCCCGAAAGTGGAGGGAACGTAGTATTCGGCCATAGCCATTTCAGACCATGCCCCACATTGGGTGGAGCTAGAGCTGGGGGAGGAGAGGACCCAACGGCCATTGTGGCGGTTGGATGTGGGACTGCTGGCAGACGAGGAAGTGCGTGGGAGGGTGCGGGGGTGCATCGAAAGGTATCTGGAGGCCAACGACAACGGGGAGGTGCAGGTGGGAGTAGTATGGGAGGCGCTGAAGGCGGTGGTCAGGGGAGAGTTAATCTCCATCAGGGCTCATAGGGTGAAGAGTGAGGGCAGGGAAAGGGAGAGGTTAGTGGGGGAGATTTTAAGGGTGGACAGGAGATATGCAGAGGCCCCTGATGAGGGACTACTCAGGGAGAGACGAAGTCTCCAGACGGAGTTCGACCTGTTGACCACAGGGAAGGCAGAGGCACAGTGGAGGAAGGCACAGGGGGCGATATATGAATACGGGGAGAAGGCGAGTCGGATGCTGGCTCATCAGCTCCGTAAGAGGATGGCAGCGAGGGAAATAGGTGGAGTCAAGGATGGCAGGGGAACTACGGTGCGGAGTGCGGGGAAAGTGAATGAGGCATTCAAGGCCTTTTACGAGGAGGTGTATAGGTCCCAGCCCCCATGGGGAAAACAGGGGATGCGACGATTCTTGGATCAACTGAGGTTCCCGAGGGTGGAGGAGCAAGAGGTGACTGGTTTGGGGGCGCCAATTGGGGTGGAGGAGCTGGTTAAAGGACTGGGGAGCATGCAGGCAGGGAAGGCCCCGGGGCCGGATGGGTTCCCGGTGGAGTTTTATTGGAAGTATGTAGACCTGTTAGTCCCGTGGCTGATAAGGACCTTCAATGAAGCAAGGGAGGGGGGGACCCTGCCCCCGACACTGTCGGAGGCGACGATCTCTTTGATCTTGAAGCGGGATAAGGACCCACTGCAATGTGGGTCGTATAGACCGATCTCGCTCCTCAATGTAGATGCTAAGTTGCTGGCAAAAATGTTGGCTACGAGGATTGAGGACTGTGTCCCAGGGGTGATTCACGAGGACCAGACGAGATTCACAAAGGGCAGGCAGCTAAATACTAATGTGCGAAGGCTCCTAAATGTGATAACGATGCCATCGGTGGAGGGAGAGGCGGAGATAGTGGCAGCCATGGATGCGGAGAAGGCCTTTGACCGAGTAGAGTGGGAGTATCTCTGGGAAGTGTTGAGGAGGTTTGGGTTCGGGGGAGGGTTTATTAGTTGGGTTAAGCTCCTGTATAGAGCCCCGGTGGCGAGTGTGGTCACGAACCGGCGGAGGTCGGAGTATTTCCGGCTGTATCGAGGGACGAGGCAGGGGTGCCCCCTGTCCCCTCTGTTGTTTGCATTAACAATTGAACCTTTGGCCATGGCGTTAAGGGAGTTGGGGAAATGGAAGGGGGTGGTTTGAGGGGGAGAGGAACATCGAGTGTCACTGTACACAGATGACCTGTTGCTGTATGTGGCGGATCCAGTGGAGGGGATGGTTGAGGTCATGCAGATCCTAAGGGAGTTTGGAGACTTTTCGGGCTTTAAGCTCAAAGGGAAAGAGCGAGCTCTTTGTGGTGCATCCGGGGGATCAGGGAAGAGGGATAGATAACCTACCGTTGAGGAGGGCGGAAAGGAGCTTTCGATACTTGGGGATTCAGGTAGCTAGGAGCTGCGGGGCACTGCACAAACTTAATTTGACACGGCTGGTGGAACAGATGGAGGAGGATTTTAAAAGGTGGGACATGTTGCCACTCTCGCTGGCGGGCAGGGTACAGTTGATTAAAATGGTGGTCCTCCCGAGGTTTCTTTTTGTTTTTCAATGCCTCTCAATTGTGATTACCAAGGCCTTCTTTAAGAGGGTAAGCAGGAGCATTATGGGATTTGTGTGGGCGAGTAAGACCCCGAGGGTAAGGAGAGGGTTCCTGGAGCGTAGCAGAGATAGAGGAGGATTGGTGTTGCCGAACTTGGGTGGCTACTACTGGGCAGCCAACGTGGCGATGATCCATAAGTGGGTGATGGAGGGAGAGGGGGTGGCGTGGAAGAGGTTCGAGATGGCGTCCTGCAAAGGAACGAGCCTGGTGGCGCTGGTGACGGCACCGCTGCCGCTCTCCCCGACAAGGTACACCACGAGTCTGGTGGTGGCGGCAATGCTAAAGATCTGGGGGCAGTGGAGACTGCACAGGGGTGCGATGGGAGCCTCGGTGTGGTCCCCGATCAGAGATAACCATCGGTTTGTCCCAGGAAGGATGGATGGGGGGTTTCAGAGCTGGCATCGGGCAGGGATTAGAAGATTGGGGGACCTGTTCATCGATGGGACGTTTGCGAGCTTAGGGGCGCTGGAGGAGAAATTTGGACTACCCCCGGGAAATGCCTTTAGGTACATGCAAATGAGGGCGTTTGTGAGGCGGCAGGTGAGGGAATTCCCGCTGCTCCCGGCACAGGGGATTCAAGACAGGGTGATTTTGGGCGTATGGGTCGGAGAGGGCAAGGTGTCGGCGATATATCAGGAGGTGAAAGAAGAGGGGGAGGTTTTGGTAGAGGAGCTGAAGGGTAGATGGGAAGAGGAGCTGGGGGAGGAGATTGAGGAGGGGCTCTGGGCTGATGCCCTAAGTAGGGTTAATTCCCCTTCCTCGTGTGCCCTGCTTAGCCTGATACAGTTTAAGGTGATTCACAGAGCGCATATGACAGGGGCAAGGCTGAGTAGGTTCTTTGGGGTGGAGGACAAATGTGGGAGGTGCTCAGGAAGCCCGGTGAACCACACCCATATGTTCTGATCGTGCCCGGCACTGGATGGGTTCTGGAGGGGTGTTGCGAGGACTATATCTAAGGTGGTGAAAGTCCAGGTCAAGCCAAGTTGGGGGCTAGCACTATTTGGAGCGACGGACGAGCCGGGAGTGCAGGAGGCGAAAGAGGCCGGTGTCCTGGCCTTTGCGTCCCTGGTTGCCCGGTGGAAAGACGCAAAGCCCCCCAGTGTGGAAGCCTGGATAAATGACATGGCAGGGTTCATCAAGCTGGAGAGGATAAAGTTTGCCTTGAGAGGGTCTGCGCAGGGGTTCTTCACGCGGTGGCAACCGTTCCTAGACTATCTCGCGGAGCGTTAGATGGAGGCCGGTCAGCAGCAGCAGCAACCCAGGAGGGGGAGGGGGGTACGTTTCTTTCGGGGGGGGGGTAGAAGGGTGGGCGGGGAAGGGTTTTTTCCTTGGGGCACTTGAGTAAGGAAGTACATAAACATATGGGAAAGTCGATATGTGCAGGAGGAACCCTTTGTACAAAGTTCTGTATTATGTTGAATTGATATGTTTATGTCTTGCTATGCGACTTTTCTTTTTTTTTACGGGGGTTGAATGGTTGAAAATTTTTGTTGAAAAATTCTGAATAAACATTTTTTTTAAATTAATTAGTAAATTAAATTTAAAAGTTTTTTTTAAAAAGTTGCTGTTAACTATATGTTTCCTAGCACTAGATTTCTACTATAAATGTGAAAGCTAAATACAGTACTCTCCGATATCTGGCTTAGATACCCCTCTAAATTATAATTAAGTAATAAGTAATTATGTTTAATTCGCTTAACAATGCTTAATTTTTTTAATTTTGTGTAGATTCCCAACCAGCCAATCAGGTCACAGCTTTACTGTGATGTCACGACAGTTCTCTTCCCCCCCCCCCCCCCCACACACACACACAATTTGAACTTGATTTTCTCAAGACTGAGAAACCCAGCCATGTCGCTAACCCAGGTCTCCGATATCGGGGGTTTCGAGTCCCTCCACACTAGCAGTATCCATCTCCGGGCTACCAGGGAAGCAAAGGCCAAGACGCCAGCCTCTCTCACCCTCTGGACTCCCGGATCTTCTGACACTCCAAAAATCGCCACCCCTGGACTCGGCACCACCCGTGTTTTTAGTACCATGGACGTGACATCTGCAAAACCCTGCCAGAATCCCCTAAGCTTCGGGCATGCCCAAAACATATGGGCATGATTTGCTGGCCCCCTCGCACACTTGTCCTTTACCCAAAAAAACTTGCTCATCTGGGCCACCGTCATGTGTGCCCGGTGAACTACCTTAAATTGTATCAGGCTGAGCTTGGCACATGATGAAGACATATTGGGCGTGATTCTCCACTCCCGCGCCGAAGTGGCCGCGCTGTCGTGAACGCCGTCGAGGTTCACGACGGCGCGAAATGGCCCCGGTCCCGATCGATTCAGGCCCTGACAATGTCATCTACACGCGCCAGGCCTTGTCGCCCGCGTAAAAGCGGCGCCGCATAGATGACGTGGCCGGCGCCACATAACGGGCGTCATCCGCGCATGCGCGGGTTGGCCGGCGCCAACCCGCGCATGCGTGGTTGCCGTCCTCTCTAAGTCCGCCCGCAAAAAGATGGCGGACGGATCTTGCGGGGCCGCGGAAGGAAGAAGGTCCTTCAGAGAGGACGGCCCAACGATCGATGGGCACCGATCGTGGGCCACCCCACATCTGAGGTACCCCCCGGTGCTGGATCCCCCCTCGCTCCCCCGCAGGTCGCCCCCCCCAGCGTTCACGCACCGCTCACGACTGCAGCGACCAGGTGTGGACGGCGCCGGGGGGATCCCGCCGTTTTGGCCTGGCCGCTTGGCCCATCCGGGCCTCAGAATAGCGGGGGTGCCAGAGAATCGCCATTTTCGGTGTCTCCGGCGATTCTCCGGCCTGCGGCCCGCGAAACTCGACCGGGCCGTTCCCGCCGCTTGGGAGAATCGCGGGAGGGCGTCGGACCGGCGTCCCTGGAAATTTTGGCGGCCCAGGCGATTCTCCCAACCGGCGTGGGAGTGGAGAATCGCGCCCATTGACTCTACTCAAGGCATCCGCCCACAAACCTGCCTCTATCTCTCCCCGAGCTCATCTTCCCATTTGCCCTTTAGCTCCTCTATTGGAGTTACCTCTGACTCCATGAGTTCTTTGTAGATATCCGATACCTTCCCCTCTCCCTCCCCCGTTCTAGAAACTACCCTGTCCTGTATCCCCCGTGGCGGTAGGAGCAGAAAGGTCGAAACCTTCGCAAAAAATCCCGTGCCTGAGGATACCTGAATCAGTTTCCTGCTGGCAATTCATATTTCTCCTCTAAATCCTTCAAACAGGGGAAGCTCCCATCTATGAATAAATCCCCCATCCTCTCGATCCCTGCCCTCTGCCACCTCCGAAACCCCCCCCCCCCATCCAGCCTTGCCGGTACAAACCGATGATTGTTACAAATTGGAGCCCAGACCGATGCTCCCTCCACTCTCATATACTTCCTCCACTGCCCCCCAGTCTTCTATCCTTGAGGCCAAGATTTTAGCCAACAGTTTAGCATCAACATTCAATCGGGAGATTGGCCTGTATGACCTGCATAACTCTGGGTCCTTCTCCTGCTTCAGGATCAGTGAGATCGTTGGGGGAAGGACACCCTGCTTCCTTGCCTCATTAAATGCCCTCACCAGCAGCGGGCCCAGCACCTCAGAAAACCTCTTGTAGAATTCCACTGGGTAGCCGTCCGGTCCTGGGGCCTTACCCGACTGCATGGCCTCCAACCCCTCTGCTATTTCTTCAATTCCAATCTGGGCTTCCAACCCTTCCTCCACTTTTGGAAACTTCAACTCACCCTGGAACTGCCTCAACCCCAGCTGGGGGTTCCAACTCGTATAATCGGCTATAAAACTCATTAAACACCCTGCTGGGTCCAAGACCGTGTTCTCTCCTCTGTCCTTCACTCTTCCTATCTCCCTGGCCGCCTCCCTTTTCCTCAGCTGGTGTGCAAGCATTCTGCTGGCCTTTTTTCCATACTTGTACATCGCCCCCCCTCGCCTTCCTCAATTGCTCCACTGCTTTCCCTGTAGATAACAGACCAAACTCTATCTGTAGCCTCTGCCGCTCCTTCAATAACCCTGCCTCCGGGGCCCCCGAATATCTCCTGTCGACCTGGTGTATTTCCCCAAAGAGCCTATCAATCTCTGCTCGCTCCACCTTTTCCCTATGTGCCCGTATCGAGATTAACTCCCCCCTAACCACTGCCTTCAGTGCTTCCCAAATCGTTGCTGCCGAGACTTTCCCCGTGTCATTTATTTCCAGATAGTTCTGGATTATCATAGAATTTACAGTGCAGAAGGAGGCCATTCGGCCTATCGAGTCTGCACCGGCTCTTGGAAAGAGCATTCTACCCAAGGTCAACACCTCCACCCTATCCCCATAACCCAGTAACCCCACCCAACACTAAGGGAAATGTGGGCACTAAGGGCAATTTATCATAGCCAATCCACCTAACCTGCACATCTTTGGACTGTGGGAGGAAACCGGAGCACCCGGAGGAAACCCATACACACACTGGGAGGATGTGCAGACTCCGCACAGACAGTGACCCAAGCCGGAATCGAACCTGGGACCCTGGAGCTGTGAAGCAATTGTGCTATCCACAATGCTACCGTGCTGCCCACATGGACTCCCTCACCCGCCCACACCATCCCTCAATCTGCTAACAGCCCCACGTCCAATCTCCATTCCGGGCGCTGACCACCCTCCTTGCTCACCCGTAAATCCACCCAATGTGGGGCATGGTCCGACACAGCAATCGCCGAGTACTCGGTATCAGCCACTCCCGCCAGAAAAGCCCTGCTCAAAATTAAAAAATCGATCCAGGAGTACACTTTGTGCACATGGGAGAAAAAAAACTCCTTCACTCTTGGCCGTCCGAACCCCCATGGCACTACCCCGCCCCCCCATCTGCTCCATGAACCCCTTTAGTTACTTCGCCACGGCTGGCACCCTCCCTGTCCTTGACCTCGACCGGTCCAACCTTGGATCAATGACCGTATTAAAGTCCCCCCCCCCCCCCCCCCGTCCCCCCCGATCAGCTTAATTCCACATCGTCCCAGTTTGGTACGTATATATTCACAAGCACCACCAGCATCCCCTACAGCTTCCTGCTCACCATGATGTCCCTGTCTCAAATGCCACCCGTTTGTTGATCAGGATCGCGACATCCCTAGTCTTAGAGTCCGACCCCGAATGAAACACTTGGCCGACTCACCCGTTCCTCAATCTGGTCTGATCTATTACCCTCAGGATTTGTCTCCTGTAGCAATGCCACACCCGCATACAGTATCCCCCGCCCATGGCGCCAGACATACAACTCCTATTGTCCTCCCTCTTTCCCCCCCCCCCCCTCCTCCCCCAAGGTTCAGTGTCCTCAAACACCTGCTAGCCTTTTATCTTTGACAAAATCTATCGCCTCATCCGGAGATTCTAAGTAATGTTCTTGACCCTCATAGGTGACCCACAAGCACGCTGGATATAACATTCCAAACTTCACCCCCTTCTTGAAGAGGGACGATTTTACCCTATTAAATCCAGTTCGTCACTTTGGCCAGTTCCGCACCCAGGTCCTGGTAGATGTGCAACTCACAGTTCTCCCACTTGCAGCTCCGTGTCTGCTTGGCCCACCACAAAATCTGTTCCTTGTCCAGGAACCGATGCATTCACACCACCATCGCCCTCGGCAGTTCATTCACTTGCGACTTCTTCGCAAGCGCTCTATGCGCTCAGTCCACTTCCAAGGGTCGAGTAAACCCCAACCCCCCATCAACTTTTCCAGCATACTTGTAACATATGCCCTTCCGTCCGATCCCTCGCTGCCCTCCGGGAGGCCGACGATTCTCAGGTGCTGTCTCCGGGACCTGTTCTCCAGGTCCTCCACCTTCTCCTGCAGCCTTCTCTGGTGGTCCCTCATCAGCCCCACCTCCGCCTCCAACGCGGTTAAATGGTCCTCATGCTCAGCCACCTTCTCCTCCACCTTCTGGATTGCCAGTCCGTGGGCTTCCAGCCCCTGTTCCACCCGATAGATCGTTACCTTAATCGGGTCTAACTCTTCCTTCTTTTGCTTGGTGAAGCTCTCCTGAATGAACTCCACCAGCTGTACCGTTAACCACTGTGCCACCAAACCGGGATCATGCCCCTCCGCCATGCTTTCCCGTGCTGCAGGTTCTTTGCTCGAATATTTCTTCTGGTCCACGTCTCCATATATGGTGGGGGATTTCTCCTCACTGTCTCACTCTTCACCGATTTTTCCAATAAAATCCTGAAAAATTAGGGTGAAAGGGTCCAAAAGGTCCGTCACGAGCGGGAGCTACCAAATACTCGACATCTCACTCCATGGCCACCACCATAAATCAAGATTAGGTTTTCTTGTTCTATAATCCCACACAAGAGAAAAATGTTTCTGTCTACCTTTTAAAAATCCTGAAAACATCAATTAAAGCTGCCCTTAACCTATATTCTGGAGAATACAGTCCTTTATGTAATATCTCCTCATCATCTATTCCTTGGAACTCTGGCAACGTTCTGGTGAATCTCTGCTGCACATCTTCCAAGACTCATATATCCAGATAGGGCTTAACGAATGCTTTTGTGAAACTGCAGCAAATCTTCACACACAGACTTGTGGACCCCTAAATCTTTTTGGATCTCTATTGTCCTCGCTTTTAACTCATTTGGAAAGCAGTCTGTGTATCCTTTTTTACTCCAGAATGGGTGATCTCATCATAAGCTTTGTTGAAATCCATCTGCCATAATTTCACCCACTCAACCTATCAATGTCAATTTGTAATTTTTAGACCCCACCTATACTATCTACCATGCCACTTATTTTTCTGTCAACATACTTGAATACATGGTTCTCTTGTGCTATCTAGATTATTCACAAATATAGTGAATATTTAAGGCCCTGGTTCAGATCCTTGCAGGACTTCACTCGTCACTTCCTATCAATTCGAGTGCATATCCATTATCCCTAACCTCTGTCACCTCTGGCTAACTAATTTCCTAACCAGGCCAGTGGATTCCCTTCAATTCCATGAACTTTAATTTCAGCTAACAGTCTATTATGTGAAATGTTATATAATGCCTTCTGGATGTCCACATGAACTACATCAAAACATTTGCCATCTGCTGCTCAGTTACTGCCTCAAAAAATTGAATTGTTTTTTAGACATGACCTATTCTTTGCAAATCTCTGTACAAATTTCTTTGATCAGCTCAAATCCTCTCAAGTGCTCAATTACAATGTCCTTAATAATAGATCCCAATAACTCTTCCACAACAGATGTAGACTCATAGGCCTACAATTTCCTGTTTTTCTCTCACCTCACTTAAGGAGTTGTTTATTCCTTAGATTTGACAACAAGATCCATTACCGCACAATAAATTGCTCCACAATTGTTGATCGCTTTTCGGGTTGCATTTAGACTACATCTAAATGTAAATTTAAATGTAGTTGAAAAGGGCGGCACTGTGACACTGCTACCTCACTGCACCAGGGACCCGAGTTTGATTCTCACCTTGGGTGACTGTGTGGAGTGGGCCTTTCTCCCTGTGTCTGTATGGGTTTCCTCTGTGTGTTCGGGTTTCCTCCCACAGTCCAAAGATGTGCAGGTTTGGTGGGGTTATGGGGATAGGGCAGGAGAGTGGGCCTAGGTAGTGTGCTCTTTCAGAGGGTGGGGGAAGACTTGATGGGCCGAATGACCTCCTTCTGCACTGTAGGAATTCTATGGTACATCTGCTATTAAAATATCCTTCCTGGCGGCATGTGGCGCAGTGGATAGTACTGGGACTGCGGCGCTGAGGACCCGGGTTCTCCCCATGAGGGTGGGTTTAACCCCTACAATCCAAAGATGTGCAGGTTAGGTAGATTGCCATGCTACATTGCCCCTTAATTGGAAAAAAAAATAATTGTGTACTCTAAATTTTTTTTTTAAATCCTTCCATAGCAGAACTATTTTTAAGGGACAGATGGAACTGAAGTTGTTAAAGCAATACTAGTTGAAAAGATGTACTTCAACAGGAATATCTCTGAAAAGCAGGATTTAAGAGTCCACTCCTTCCTTAGCCAAAAAGCTACAAAGCCCAGTTTTGTCTCAGCCCTTTACGTATTTGTGTCCAGCTAGCAAGACTGCAGTTTCCCTGGAAGGACATAATGATTGGAGGACCTTTTTCCTGAATAGCTACAGAATTTACAAAGGTGGTTAGGGAGGGAAGCCCAAGTTTTTGATCCATTGACAGTGATGCAACAGTTATGTTTGTCTAAGTCAGGTTGGTATGTGACTTGGAAAGGAACATGAAGGTTGTGGTCTTCTAATGTGGTCTGCTGCTTAGATCCTTTTGTAGCACCCCAACCACTGACTTGGCTGAAATTATTTGACTGAGCACAGTACGGGCTCTTCAATGTAATTATTCTTTCCACTGCTATGTAATATGGATTGTTGATTTTGTTTCTCAAATGGGCAGGTGGCTATTTCCTTCTGATACAACTATTAAATTATAATTTGAGAACACTCCATTATATTATTATATTCCTGAGTGATGTCTACCCTTGATAATTTTATTGTTTGGTGAATTGTATAATTTTTTTGAGTGCTTTAGAACCAGTATTGCATTTGAACTTTTAGTAACACTAAATCTCAGAATGGTTCCTTTTCCTTGTTTGTTTCAGGCCTGAGCGCCAAGTCTACAGCTACTCCGGGTGGTTTGCAGCGTTCTAGAAGTGACATAGATGTGAATGCTGCTGCATCTGCAAAATCACGGCATACCACGGGACACACAACAGCAAGCCGCTTAACTGCATCTAACATCCCTGCAGGAGCCTACGCTTCACTTGGTAAGATTTATTCATACAAAGTTTTCTCCAAAGCTTTCTCTTTTTCCCACTGGTAGATAGAAACGTAGAACGCAAAGGTTTATGGCACAGGAGGCCATTTAGTGCATTCTGTCCGAGCCAGTCAAAACAGTCGAACAGCTATCTTGTCTCATCCCACAGTTCTTGGTCTGCAGTCCTATAGGTTATGGCACCTCAAGTATGTATCCAAATGTGTTGCAAATGCGATGAGGATTTCTACCTCTACTGTCCTTTCAGGCAGTGAACTCCAGACCCCAGCTACCCTTTGGGTGAAACAATTACTTCTCAACTCTCTAATCCTTCTACCAAACTGTTCCGTTTGGTGCTGTTCCACCGTTCGGGTCATCGATCTTTCCCCCTCCTGGTTCGCCTGGGTCTCTGCCTCGCCTCATGGGGCCGCTGGTCCGTTCGCCCATTGTTCTTGCCCCTTTCCTTCGCTGCTGCTTCTAATTTCTCGCCGTCCCTCGATCTATTATTCGCAGGCATCCTCTTTTTTGTCTTTTACGTTCAGATGGGTTTTAGGAGGCTTTTTGGGCAAAAATCTCCAGTAAATTTACTGTATTGGGTCCAACTGGGAGGAGAGCCACCTGATGTGCGTCCGTTCAGCACATCGCCGCCACCGGAAGTGACTCATGTTAGCCACTGTAACTGGAGGGTTAGAATATAGTGAATCGGAAACGCGCTGCAACTATACAAAACTGGAATGCCCATGTCTAGTGTACTGTTTATTATTAAGAAGGGTATATTGACCTTGGAAAGAGATTCACTAGAATGCTACCAGGGCTCCAAACATAAAATTATGAGGCGAGATTACATAAATTAGGTTTATATTCCCTATAATCTAGAAGGGGAAGGAGTGACCTGATTGAGGTTTTTAGGATTTTGTGAATAATTCATATGGGTAGCTAGAGATAAACATTTGTTCCTGATGGGGAAATCTGGAGTAAAATCTTCATTTAAAAATCATAACTGGTTCATTCGGGAGAGAAATTTGGAAACATGTTTCTTTCATGTAACAGGTGGTAGAAGTTTGGAACTCTATCCCACAAAAAGCAGTAGATGCCAACTCAATTTATACATCTGAGACCAATGTGTTTGTGCTAGACAAAGCTATAAAAGGATATGGAACCAACACAAGTGAAGGGAATTAAGCTGCAAATCAGCTGATCTCATTGAATAGTGGAACAGACTTAAGGGGCTGAATGGCCTATGTATGTTCCTGTGCACAAATGTTTTTTAAAATCCTTATTTTTTTTAAATGGTTGCTTGTTTTTAATTTCGCCCCTTTCCTACTCCCGAGTGCCAGCAAAAAATCATGGGCTGGATTCTCCGTTTTTGGGATGTCCCCACACCGTCGTGAAAACTGTGGTTTTTACGCCAGAAAAACTGGCATCAAAAGGCCATAGATTCACAGCTTTGCAGGGGGCTAGCAGGTAACTGTCGTGGAGCTCGCATTTCCAGCTGTTGATATGCCCCCCCCCCCCCGCACTTCCGGGTCAGTGGCTGTGCATGCCGTTGGCCTCCAACGGCCGTGCCGTGCTCCATCGCGGACTCAGACCCCGGACCTGGACAGCGGAAATAGTGCCCCCGATCGGCCGCTCGCCTGACCCGGACCGCCTGCACGAAAAAACCCCAGTCCCAAATGATTCTCTCCCTGCCCTCCAATTGGCCCTCCCCCAACTGTGGCGGCCCCGGACTGAGTCAGCAGCCGCCACGTGGGTATCACGGACAGTGGGACCAAAAGTGGTCCACGTCGTCGGGAATTCGGCCCGACTTGGACGGAGAATAGCGGGGTGGGTGGATAATCGGGGCTGCATTCTCCCTGAGTACGCCGCTTTTCAGGGGGCGAAGAATCGCGGAACTGGAGACGGGCCCGATTTCATGCGGGAAACTGGATTCTCCACCCCGTCGCCAAACACTATTTTGGCGTCGGGGTGCGGAGAATCCAGCCCCATATCTTATCCTGCTGCAACCTCCTGTGCTATCTACTAGGTATGAAAGAACAGCCTAGATTGCTCTGCCCATTTCCTCCTTAGCTTTCTATGATACAACAGGAACTCACCCTTTTTGTGCAGCTGATACAGTGTATGGAAAATCACAGATCACACGTTTTGATATGGCTTTGGGGCTTCAGTGCATGATGACACATTGCCTTTTTTATTCTTTCTTCAAACTTTTCCCAAGAGGGTGAAAAAGTTAATTTATGGCACCAAAATAATAGGATGTAATGTAATTGAGAGTATTCAGGCAAAGAAGAACATATTACATTTTTTGAGAAGTTTGAGAAAGCCTGGGAAACATAACCTAATGGATGAATTTGTGAAAGTGTGCCATGATGGACTTGAGTTATCATTGATTTCCAGACTTAGAACCAGCACTAATCGACAGAAAAAGCTGAAAGTCTATTAGTAAAGTTGACTGATGTCATTAATTTAAGTCAAACGGATGAGTGGTGAGCTGCAGAAGTGTTAGTCCAGCTGATGGACTGTTCAACCTTAATGGTGGTGGGTTTTTTTGCTGCTGTTTCCAGCTGGTATACTCTTCCACTGGTGACAGTAGACCACTACTGCAATATTGGTGATTCCCACCAGCAGTGATTCTGGAAATGCATGATCCAAACGAGTGACAAGTTTCATTATGTCTCAAGCTTTGTTTAATCTTGTGGCAAGTAATGTACATGCTTCGAACAACACATATAGTCTCTTACTTAATAACTTTGATATTCTTGCTTTCATAAAATGGTTACAGCGCAGAAGGATATCTTTCAGCCCATCATGTCTATGCTGATTGTCTGAAGGGGCAATTCACTTAGTGCTACACGTCTGTCATGTCTCCATTACCTTGAAAATGTTTCCGTTCTAAATAATGATCCAGTTGCCTTTTGAAAGCCTCAATTAATCCTGCCTTCACCACACTCTCAAGCAGTGCAACCAGATCCGAATCACTCGCTGTGTGGAAAGGTTTTTCTTTGTGTTGCTTTTGCTTCTTTTGCCAAATACCTTAAATCTGTCTGTCCTGGTTCTCAATCTTTCCACCATTGGGAACAATTTTCTCCCTATCTGCTCTGTCCAGACCCCCTCATAATTTTAAATCTCACATCTCTTCTAAAACTTCTCATCTCCAAGGAGAAGTCCCAAAGCTTCAATATTTCTATGTAACTGAAGTTCCTCATCCCTGAAACCATTCTCTGAATCCTTCCTGCACCCTCTCTAGTGCCAGAACTGGACAGAATATTCTGGTTGAGGCAAAATCAGTGTTTCTTAATGGTTTACCGTAACTTGCTTGCTTTTGCACTCTTATGGCCCAGGATGCCATATGCTTTAACTGCACTCTAAACCTGCTCTGCCACTTTCAGTGATTTATGCACCAATATACCAGGTTCCTCTGTTCCTTCACCCCCTTCAGAATTGTACCCTTTATTTTATATTGTTTCTTCGGTGTTCTACCAACCAATATGGATCCTTCATTGCTCTCTGAATTAAATTTTAACTGCCACTGGTCCACCCATTTAACCAACATCTCTCCTTTTGAAGTTCTGCCATATTTTTCATGGTTCAACATACTTCCAAGGTTCGTACCATCTGCGGATTTTGAATTTGTGCCCTGTACACCAGCGTTCAGGACATTAATATTTGTCAGGATGAGCAGAGGTCCCTGGGGATTTCCGCCATAAACCTTCCTGTCTGAAAAATTACGATTCACCAATATTCTTTGTTTCCTCTCACTCAGCTAATTTTGTACTGCTGTTGCTATTGTCCCTTATATTCCATGGGCATTAACTTGCTCAGAAGTCTGTTTTGCGACACTATATAAAATTCCTTTTGGAAGTCCATGTACAGTACATCAAACAGTAAACAAACCCTCATCAACTCTCTCTGTTACCTCTTCAAAAAAAATACGCAAGGTAATTAAACATGATTTGCTCTTAACAAATCCACATTCGCTTGCTTAAATATGTTTTCAATTTTAAAAAAAAATAAACTTTTTATATGACTATAAATATTGTGTTGTTAGCTATCCTGTTTCTGAATGCCATAAGTTAATGTTTCACCTCTGGTAATTATTTATTGTACATGAAATATAACATCATAACTCTTTCCTGTTCTTTGCTTGCACTGTTACAAAGATGATGCATCTGACAAGGCAGATGGTAAGAAAATTGCCTACCTGTCTTTCTTTAAAACCCTGTTTTAGAGCTATAACTGACATGTTTTAAAACGCTTGTAGGTTTAACTGCTAGATTTAACATTATATATTGTCATGTCTCTTAATTGGAAACCTGAGGAGTAGTCATTTATGTTAGCTTGCTCAAATGTGGAACACGTGGTCAAGTTGCTTTCTTGAAAATTGTCCCATTAGGAGACGTACCAACAAGCTGCTGTATGGTATAATACATTTGTTAAAAATATGCAATTCAAAATTAACGACTTGCAATTTTCCTAGCAAACTTGTAAATCCCAAATTGTCTCATACTTACTTTCAGTCATTGTTTTTCATGATTGCTTACATGTTCACCAATAACCCCTGAAGCAAAATGAAGGCGCATTCATAAATTCATCAAGTAATTGTCAAGAGCTATAATCATAATATTAACTTGTACTAAGATTGTGTACGTTGTTATTTTGGACAGTTTTCCTTTTTAGGAATTGCATCTGAAGATGGTAAGCGCCGAGAAATTGAATTCAGTTTTTTTTTTTTAGTTGGAAAACTGACCACGAAGATATCAAATTATTATTTCAAAAAGAAAAATCATGAATGTCCTTTTGGAAAAGAAACTTGCTGCAATTACCTAGTCTAGCCTATATGACTATCTTTGTGAGGTGGAGAGAGGGGAAGGGCATTCTTAGCGTAAAGGAGGTTTACGCATTTCCAAGCATTTTTAACATCACAATAATTTCTCAAATCTGTTACCAATTCCACATTGAGTTATTGTGACCCAGATGACTAATTTAATTGAACTTGAGAGATTTTGAAAATAAACGTTCATGAGAAAGCCTTGTGTTCAAAATAAACTTTCAAAGATTTAATCCTGTTTGGAATTATTCTGTTTGTGGATCAGTGGCTATGTGTTCAGATAACTTCTGACCACAGTCATGAAGTTGTGCTTAGATAGGCATAGATGTTTAATTTTTAAGTCTCCTTTATTGGGAGCTTTGTGGCCCAACACACAGCTGTTTCACACCTGTTTTGAAATATTATGTTTCTTTTTACTAATCCGTTTTGCTTCCTAAATTAGATTTCTCTTTAGATTCTCCATTCTCTTTCTGTGTTCACATTCCTAGTTTATAGATACATTGCCTTCTCTTGTTGGTTTCAAGTTGCTGCTGAAGTACAGTGGCAGAATTGTTCAAAGACTGTACAAGGGGTTGGTTGGTTGGCAAAGACACAGTTTCTGCAAGTGGGGGCTGGCTAGGCCATGCTCTGTGGCAACACTCAGGTACTCAGACTTGTTCTCTGTCCCTCTAATTGCCACAAGATCTTGTGAGTTTCTTGTGTACATGCTATGTGGATGCTATAGTCATCCATCAACCAGTACTCCCAATTCTTCTGTGCTGTCCTTAAGAATAATGTCATTTGCTCTTATCTTTCTCTGCACTGCTTTTCTTTTCCTCAGTCTTGTCACCTTCCACATTAAATCACAATTTTCTCCTATCAACTTATTCCTCAATCTATCCAAATCTTGTTTGCATTAGTTTGTTCTCTTCAGAAGGATGCAGTCTCAACCTTCTACTCTCCCTCACTGAACTTCACTTTATTTGTGTCCCTATTCAATCAATTTCTAACCCACTTTATTAATTGATCTCAAACCCTTCATTCCATGTTTTTCAATATGATGAGCTAATGTTTGTGCAAAACTTGATCAAAATATTCTAATTCATGGCATTCCTCAGTTCCTTGGTCTTTTGAAAAGCTCCAGTACATTTGTGCATTATCCAGTTAATATTCATTCATTCTTACACTCTTCTCATTTATAATTCTGATTTCAACCTCTACTATATCATGACCAATGGGTTTTAGGTTATTCGATACTATTTTGGTTCAGGTATGCATCCCTTTAAAGGTTTGTGTGTTATTGTAAATAAATTGTTTTTGACCAGACTTTATATTTTTTGCACTTTTCCTTTTTATGGGAATATTCATCAAAAATAGTTGAAAAAAAGTTAATTTATTCATGGAGCAACACATCAATTGTGTCAATAGTTTTCCTTTTCCAACTTATTTTTTCTCTTTCTAGGTCGCATTCGTAACAGGCAGCTACTCTCAGGAACGGCCACTGGTGCTAGTGATGCTTCTGATTCTAGAGGGCGAAGTCGTACGAAAGTGGTGTCTCAATCCCAACGTATGTATCTGACGTGCTGCCAAACAGTGTGATGGAACCTATCTCGTTTCATAAGTCAGGGCACAGCAAAGTGTTTATAAAGAACAAAAAGAACAAAGAACAAAGAAATGTACAGCACAGGAACAGGCCCTTCGGCCCTCCAAGCCCGTGCCGACCATACTGCCCGACTAAACTACAATCTTCTACACTTCCTGGGTCCATATCCTTCTATTCCCATCCTATTCATATATTTGTCAAGATGCCCCTTAAATGTCCCTATCGTCCCTGCCTCCACTACCTCCTCCGGTAGTGAGTTCCAGGCACCCACTACCCTCTGCGTAAAAAACTTGCCTCGTACATCTACTCTAAACTTTGCCCCTCTCACCTTAAACCTATGCCCCCTAGTAATTGACCCCTCTACCCTGGGGAAAAGCCTCTGACTATCCACTCTGTCTATGCCCCTCATGATTTTGTATACCTCTATCAGGTCGCCCCTCAACCTCCTCCGTTCCAGTGAGAACAAACCGAGTTTATTCAATCGCTCCTCATAGCTTATGCCCTCCATACCAGGCAACATTCTGGTAAATCTCTTCTGCACCCTCTCTAAAGCCTCCACATCCTTCTGGTAGTGTGGCGACCAGAATTGAACACTATACTCCAAGTGTGGCCTAACTAAGGTTCTATACAGCTGCAACATGACTTGCCAATTCTTATACTCAATGCCCCGGCCAATGAAGGCAAGCATGCCGTATGCCTTCTTGACTACCTTCTCCACCTGTGTGGCCCCTTTCAGTGATCTGTGGACCTGTACTCCTAGATCTCTTTGACTTTCAATACTCTTGAGGGTTCTACCATTCACTGTATATTCCCTACCTGCATTAGCCCTTCCAAAATGCATTACCTCACATTTGTCCAGGTTAAACTCCATCTGCCATCTCTCCGCCCAAGTCTCCAGACAATCTAAATCCTGCTGTATCCTCAGACAGTCCTCATCGCTATCCGCAATTCCACCAACCGTTGTGTCGTCTGCAAACTTACTAATCAGACCAGTTACATTTTCCTCCAAATCATTTATATATACTACAAAGAGCAAAGGTCCCAGCACTGATCCCTGTGGAACACCACTGGTCACAGCCCTCCAATTAGAAAAGCATCCCTCCATTGCTACCCTCTGCCTTCTATGGCCTAGCCAGTTCTGTATCCACCTTGCCAGCTCACCCCTGATCCCCTGTGACTTCACCTTTTGTACTAGTCTACCATGAGGGACCTTGTCAAAGGCCTTACTGAAGTCCATATAGACAACATCTACTGCCCTACCTGCATCAATCATCTTAGTGACCTCCTCGAAAAACTCTATCAAGTTAGTGAGACACGACCTCCCCTTCACAAAACCGTGCTGCCTCTCACTAATACGTCCATTTGCTTCCAAATGGGAGTAGATCCTGTCTCGAAGAATTCTCTCCAGTAATTTCCCTACCACTGAAGTAAGGCTCACCGGCCTGTAGTTCCCGGGATTATCCCTGCCACCCTTCTTAAACAGAGGAACAACATTGGCTATTCTCCAGTCCTCCGGGACATCCCCTGAAGACAGCGAGGATCCAAAGATTTCTGTCAAGGCCTCAGCAATTTCCTCTCCAGCCTCCTTCAGTATTCTGGGGTAGATCCCATCCGGCCCTGGGGACTTATCTACCTTAATATTTTTTAAGACACCCAACACCTCGTCTTTTTGGATCACAATGTGACCCAGGCTATCTACACCCCCTTCTCCAGACTCAACATCTACCAATTCCTTCTCTTTGGTGAATACTGATGCAAAGTATTCATTTAGTACCTCGCCCATTTCCTCTGGCTCCACACATAGATTCCCTTGCCTATCCTTCAGTGGGCCAACCCTTTCCCTGGCTACCCTCTTGCTTTTTATGTAAGTGTAAAAAGCCTTGGGATTTTCCTTAACCCTATTTGCCAATGACTTTTCATGACCCCTTCTAGCCCTCCTGACTCCTTGCTTAAGTTCCTTCCTACTTTCCTTATATGCCACACAGGCTTCGTCTGTTCCCAGCCTTTTAGCCCTGACAAATGCCTCCTTTTTCTTTTTGACGAGGCCTACAATATCACTCGTCATCCAAGGTTCCCGAAAATTGCCGTATTTATCTTTCTTCCTCACAGGAACATGCCTGTCCTGTATTCCTTTCAACTGACACTTGAAAGCCTCCCACATGTCAGATGTTGATTTGCCCTCAAACATCCGCCCCCAATCTATGTTCTTCAGTTCCCGCCTAATATTGTTATAATTAGCCTTCCCCCAATTTAGCACATTCATCCTCGGACCACTCTTATCCTTGTCCACCAGTACTTTAAAACTTACTTTATGTGCAGAAAGGATGCATTAGTGTTGAACTTGCCCTTTAAATATTGAATGATCTACTAAGTTTTGAACAACTGTTCTATGTCTCAGGTTTAACACCAACGGAAGATAACAAAGGTATATTTGCTGTTGTTTATATATGTTTGTTTTTCTTGTTTGCATGTTCTGATGATTTTATGTGAAGCTAAGTGTTGTAATAAGTTTGTCAAATTTCTTCCTTAAAGTAGTAGACAGCCATGAGCAGCAAATGTGTCTTAAATATATTGCTGTTATTTTTTGAGATTTACCATGAAACTTTGCAAATGTAAGAAAAGGAAAGCAACATTTGGCTCCTTTTATGCAGGGATTCACCATAAGGGGGTGGTGTTCCATTTCTACCCTTTTGGACATTTCATCTTTGTCTTACAGTATAGTTTTACATTTTACAATCTCAAGATAGCAATAGGGGGAAATGCCTGTTTATGAAGTATGTTTCTTATATGCTAGAAACATTTTCACAAGTAGCGCAGAACATTGAATTATTTATGGATTTTCCATAGTTAACGCTGCAAAAATGGCATTCAAATCTGAATGGCATGTGACAACTAAGCCATTAAGTGAATTAGCGAGGACTAAAAATACTATTTTGCAAATAGTTGTTGTTTGTGTTAGAATCTTAAATGAAAAATACCCTTGTACAAGTATAAGAGCTATCATAATACTTGCACTATTACGTGTTTGGGTTCAAGAGGTTTGTATGTCACAATAAACTTGTTTTTGTGGGTGATATAGTATAATGATACTCTGTGCTTTGTGTATACGACTTCATGCTAACTTACCTTTATATGTGTTGTTAAGAGAGAAATGTTGAAAAGCTGGTTCCCAATAGAAAGGGGAAACAAAATGTCAAATTATCAATGTATTTGTTAGTATTTATAGATTTAATATAATAAAACATCCCAAGGCACTTCACAGGAGGGTTATTATGCAAATATGTAGCAGCAATCCACAAAGTGTCATTAGGGCAGAGCTTGGTTGAAGAGGGAGGTTTTAAGGAGTTGTGAGTTGTGAATGTAGGAAATTATTATATACTATATTTTGTTGTAGTAGTATTATTAAAAACCCTGGTTCAAATATATACAGGCAGTATGTCTGCTAAAACCATTTACTTGTTTACAATAAATGGCTAATATTGTTAATGTTCATGAGGGATTGTTTAGTCTGAGCTAAGTAGGTCATGGGACATGCTAGCTAGAGGGGACTGGAGAATACCTTATGCTTGGGACACATTATGTAATTAATGGGAGGAACCAGGTCTGTCAATAGTTTTGCACTTTGCTATAGGATTTTAGTCTGACAAGACACGAGGATTTTCAGGTTGCATCTGAAAGCGTCTCTCTCCAAAGGTCTGCACAGAGACGCAAGTAACCCTGATTATCACTTTATTTATAATTGGCGTTTGAACTGTATTAGATTGCTTAATTGGAATATTAGGTGTGGATAGGGAGTTAAAGTTTTTTTTCCTTTTATTTAACAATCATTTTAACTTAAATTGGAAAGCTAATACTGTGCTGTTAATATGATTGATTCTGTATTTAAATTAAAGTTTGTTTTGACATAAAAGATGCATATTGGTCAGTGTTATCACTGCAGTGATTTAGTATTCTTCCCTCACAGTCTTGCAGATTGTTGAGGTTCTCGTATGGGAGTCCTAACAGAGCGTTTTAAATGAGGATCGTGAGATAGCAAAGCGGTGAGGTTTACAGAGAGGGGATTACAGAACTTCGGGCCTTGATAGCTGAAGGCATTGTCACCAGAGGAGGAGCGATTAAAATCGGAGATGCACAAAAGGCTATAAATAGATAAATGCAATTATTGCAGAGGGCTGTGGGGCTGAAGCAAATTTACAGAGATATGGAGGAGCAAGGCCATAAGGGAGTTGAAAACAATGATGGGAATCTTAAAACTGCATTACTTGACCAAAAGTCAATGTACGTCACTGGGGTGATGAAACGGGACGTTGCGCAAATAGGGCACATAGTTTTTGATAGCCTCACCTTCATTGAGGACAGCCTGTTGGAGGCCAGCAAGGAATGTGTTGGAATAGTCAAGCCTAGAGGTAACAAAAGCATGGATGATGATTGAATGATGAGTGAGTGTTGATACATCACTGCCATCCTTTATTTTGTGCTGTCTTTGATTGCATAATTTCGGCTGTTGTCACCTATGGAATCACTGATGGTGTCTGTAACCTAGGCTGAAGCATCATTGCATGGAATAAATCGAGGCCCCATCTGCCTGTTTAAGCCAATGTTAAAAATCCCATGCAATATACACAATAAAACTGGTAGTTCTCTTGAAGTGCATTGCGCCCTCAACCAGTTCTACAGAAAAATCCAATAATTATTTCATCACTGATTATAGGATGTTGCTGCTACAAGGTGGTTGCTGTGGTTATTGCATAAGTCACTGCACTCCAAATAGTCATTCATTGCGAGAGGTCCTGTGTAATTTTGAGAAAGAACCATATAAATGCAACTATTTAATTAGCTTTTGTCTAATTTTATATAGTTTAAGATTAGGTAATTTGATTCCGATGGATGCAACTCTTAAGAATGATTTTACCCTTAGCCTGAGCCACTGAAACTGATGCTGATTCCACAACCTATACCATGGTTAAGGTTGGTTTGCAGCACAAACCAGAGGTTAAAACGGTGTTTACTTCTGTGGATTGGCACAAAACTACGGCATGCAGCAGATATGACCATTGTAATTAGAGGTGTATTAGAACACTAATGTAGTGTTGGAAAATTGAATTTACGAATCCAAGCACACTAGCCAAGGTGAGTGGAGAATCAGGAGGATATAGAAACAGGGAATTAGATTAGTGTGACCCTTCAGAGCACCATATTTCATGTAATTTTACAACTCTTGGATAATAACTTAATATTTGATTGAAATGCATGAAAACTTTGAATTGTGCCACTTACCTCAGAAAATATTGCCTTCCATTTGTTCATATCTTATACTTATGGTAAGAGCCCTAAATAGACACAAATTTCCTTGTTGAATTTCTAACTTGAGGCATTTTTCCTTTACATTCTCTCTTTTACCCAGCCTGATACAGCTTTTCAGCTCTTTATCCATTATCTCATTGATTATGGCACTTTTAAGTGGCTATTCAATAGTTTTTTTTTTTAAAACAATGAAGACTTTTGCCTCCACCACTCTCAGGAAGTGAGTTCCTGCCCCTTACCATCTTCTGAGTGAAAACATTTCTCAACATCCCTCTAATCCTTCTGCCAATTACTTTAAAGTATTGGTCTTTGGTTATTGTCCCTGGTTTTTGACCTGTCTGTTAAGGGAAATGGGTCTTTCCTAACCACTTTTTCTGCAGGCCACTCATAATGTAATGCTCCTCTCTTCTGTTTCAATACAAAATGACCCTAGCCTATTCATCTTTCTGAACAACTGAAATTCTCTATTCCTGGCACCTCCTGGTATGTAGCATTAGTGTCTTGTCTGTGATCATTTTGATATGAAAACTTTCATATGTTATAGCTGTCACACTACATTAAACTTAGAATCCATGAGCATGAATGTTGGAAAGCAATGTTGTGACAAACACCCAAAGTTTTGGAAAGTTATTCAAATGAATGACTCAGCAGATTTCTGTTCAAATTTGCAATTATTCAATTTTTGCTGCAAAGATTCATTCAAATCGGGCAGAAATTAACGCAGTTTCATAACCTTCAGTTGCAAGTTGCATAATTTCAGATTAAAAATATCTTGAATATGTCTTCCAAGTACTGTAATAGGGATACAATTTTTTTTGGTTAGCTACCATCTCCATTACTCAATACTATATTTGTTAAACCACAAGTAAATACCTAGATTTTTTGCTTGCTACTTCAGCTGCTGACTACTACTTATATCTTTAATTTCTGAATAATTTAAAATCTTTTTTTTTGGAATTTGCTCGTGTGAGTGCTACAACCTCTAGCCTGTGTAGAAGGCACCTTGGAAAACATAGTTTGATCAGTTGCGATGATGGGGAGGGGGATAAGCATTGCAACATTAGTATACTGATTTTGTTTTGAAGCCATAAAGCTTACCATTTACTAATAATTTCTTCCTCCAGAATACATTTGAAAAAACTGCATTTAATTTAATTTTCTTTACCGTGCATGAGTTCTGAATGGGACTTTATTTGCATTGTTCAATTGGCATAGTTACAGACAACTAAGGTGTTTTGACCTCATACAGTAACCCTGTAAAAATCCACCCTTGAACTATTTTTAAAAATCTGACTTCTCACATGACTCGTATAGTTTCATACTTTCTTTGTGTCCATTCAAAAGATGCATTTTGCATAGTCACATGCATGAACTTTAGTATTTTGGTATGCAGTTCTACTGTGTTGCCTACATTTTGATCCATGCTTGTTTTCTTCATGGAGTAGCTGGAGGAAAACAATCCTTCAATTTACTTTTCACTGGTAAAACTAGTGTTATCTTATTCTCCGTGTTTGCAAATACACACTGTGGTCATGGGAATAGTCTATTACTCTGAAATAACCTGAAACTGCAAGAACTGACTAAACTCATTCCAAGTGTGTTCCACACATCTAAGCATGAAGGTGTCCTGAGGCCAGGATTGTGAAGTGGATGCTTGAACTGTTGTTTGAATTGCCAGTCCATTTGTCATTGCTTGTTAGTTTTGTACCACCATGATCCTGATGTAATAAAATTCTCAGGGCGGAATTCTCCCAACCCACCTGTGGCGGGTTTAGTGGTGGGCACAGAGAATCTGGTGGGAGCCACAAAGTAGGCGTAAAATGATGTTGCAATTCTCCCAATGGTGGGTCACCGTCTGGTTGGCAGGTGGCGCAAATGCCATCTTCATTCATTTGTAACAGCTGCCTGCCTGTGTCCTGTCAGGCTTTCCAATCTTGTGTCATGCCAGGGGTGAAATCATGTTGACGTCAAACCCGATTGCTAAAGAGTATGATAAACAAGGCGGTCCTCAGCTCGCCAGAGACCTTGAGATGAGTGCAACACTGCCACAGTGCTGTGCTGCTCCTGATGCACTGTTCACCACTTTACAGGGGCACACTGGTTTCTGCCCTCCATCTCCATGCAGAGCTGGTCTTCATGGGCAGCACCGTACTGCAGGCATGGCATCATCTCGGTTCAGTACTGCGTCTGGGGTTGGGAATATAGGGACCCCCCCCCCTCCTGGTGCCGCACAGCAGTGTCTATCTGGACAGCCCGGTGATGTGGGACTCATGCAACCAACGCAATAAAGGTCCAAAGTGTGAACAAGAGTAGAGTGTGAGGGGAGGTGGGTGCGGCTCTGGTGGCCTGACGAAGACAAGGGAGGCAATGTGGAAGGAGGGCTGTGGAAGGAAGGGAGTAAGGGTGAGGGCTCACATTGGCAGGCAGAGGTGCAAGTCGGTGGATGGATGAACAATGGAAGCCAGAGGGAAGAAAGAGAGGATGGAAGCTAGACTCCCAACAAGGCTGCATGAAAAGCTCACAAACAAGAGGGTCAAAAGAAAACAACACTGCTTTGTGATGAACGGTTATTGAAACACTGTACCCTTGTCATCATGTAAGGTGATGTCCCCTTTATGACCGGGCTTGGAACCCTGGGGAACTTCGGCTCTGCCCATCTGTGAGCCGTATATAAGGGGCCGCCTTGTGGGCAGTGCAGCAGTTAGCGCACGTCTCGGCTCTAGCCTAGTTCTTAGTTTATTAAAGCCTTCTTTACTGTTTACACTCTAAGCGTCGTTATTGAGGGTACCGCAATTTAATAAACTAAACTACTTCATGATGGGCGCAGGCCTAAAACCCGAGAAGCTCAACCTGGAAGCACGGACACCGGAGGCCAAGGAAATTTTTAAATACTTGCTTCGAGGCCAACCTGGACTCCTCAGAGACTCCCATCCTGGGGCCACGCAAGCTGCGCCTACTCCACGCCCGAGTGAGACACAGAATCTCCGCCACGCTCGAAAAGGCGATGACTTATGAAGAGGCGGTCGAGCTACTCCGCAAGTGGTTCGTCAAGCCTATCAAGGAGGTGCACGCCAGGCATCTGCTCTCTACCTGCCGGCAGCGCTCGGGGGAATCATGCTACTTCTGCGGGCAAGGCCAGCACCCACTCCCACGCTGCCCAGCCCGCTCCGCGATCTGCAGCGACTGCGGGAAGAAGGGGCATTTTGCGAGGGCCTGCCTGGCCAGATCCAGGGGCCAGAGGAACAAAGAACAGCCAGCCCAAAAATCAGGCTCTCAGGCCTGCAGGCCTCACAATGCGGCTGTGCACCAACCCGACACGCCCCCTTCTGACGCGTCATCAGCCTCGTGCGAATCATGGGAGCGGCCATCTTGTCGGTGGCCATCTTCTCGACCCGACACACGCAGCCGGCGGCGGCCATTTTACGAGTCCGACTCGGCTGTGGACTCCGACTACTCACGAGTGGAAGCGATCACCCTCAACCAAACTCGGCCAAAACAGCTGTAGAACTCTATGATGCAGGTCCAGGTCAACGGGCGTGACACTGCATGCCTCTTCGGCTCCGGGAGCACGGAGAGCTTTATCCATCCTGAAACGGTAAGGCGCTGCTCCCTGCGCACCCATCCCGCGTCCCAAACCATAGCCCTCGCATCCGGGTCCCACTCAGTACAAACCAAGGGGTACTGTATCGCGGATCTCACGATCCAGGGCGCCAAGTACACCCGTTTCAAATTTTATAACCTTCCCCACCTCTGTGCCCCCCCTGCTGCTCGGACTGGATTTCCAGTGCAGCCACCGAAGCCTGACACTGAAGTTCAGCGGACCCTTGCACCCCCCTCACGGTATGCTGCCTTGCGACACTGAAAGTCGCACCCCCCTCGCTATTCGCGAACCTCATTCCCGACTGTAAGCCCGTCGTCACCAAGAGCCGGCGGTACAGTGCCCAAGATATGACTTTTATCAAGTCAGAGGTCCAACGTTTACTGGGAGAGGGGGTCATCGAGGCTAGCAACAGCCCTTGGAGAGCACAAGTGGTGGTAGTCCAGTCCGGGGATAAGAAACGGATGGTCGTGGATTATAGCCAGACCATAAACCGATTCACGCAGCTTGATGCGTACCCCCTTCCTCGCATCGCGGAAATGGTAAATCGGATCGCCCGATATAGAGTATTTTCCACGGTCTACCTCCAATCTGCCTACCACCAGCTCCCCATCCGACCAAAAGACCACACCTATACTGCCTTCGAAGCAGCCGGCCGGCTCTTCCACTTCCTCAGGGTCCCCTTTGGCGTCACAAATGGGGTCTCCGTCTTTCAAAGGGCGATGGATCAAATGGTGGAGCAGTGAGGTTTGCGGGGTACATACCCGTACTTGGACAATGTAACCATCTGCGGCCATGACCAGCAGGACCATGACGCTAACCTCAAAGTTCCTCCAGACCGCCAGAGCCCTTAACCTGACCTATAATGAGGAAAAAATGCGTTTTCCACACAACCCGGCTAGCCATCCTCGGCTATGTCGTGGAAGACGGGGTCCTAGGTCCCGACCCCGACCGCATGCGACCCCATAAGGAACACCCCTCCCTTGCAGCCTCAAGGCCCTCAAACGTTGCTTGGGGCTCTTCTACTACGCCCAGTGGATCCCCAAGTATGCGGACAAACCCCGCCCACTCATAAAGACCACCACTTTTCCCCTCTCGGCTGAGGCTCAATTGGCCTTCACCGCATCAAAGCCGATATCGTCAAGGCCGCTGTGCGCGCGGTGGACGAAACTATCCCCTTCCAGGTAGAGAGCGATGCATCAGACATCGCCCTGGTTGCTACCCTCAATCAGGCAGGCAGACCAGTAGCGTTCTTCTCCTGGACCCTCACCGCCTCCGAGGTTCGACACACTGCAGTCGAGAAGGAGGCACAAGCCATTGTGGAGGCTGTGCGGCGCTGGAGGCACTACCTAGCCGGTAGGAGGTTCACCCTCGTCACCGACCAACGGTCAGTCGCCTATATGTTCGATAACACGCAACGGGGCAAAATAAAAATGATAACATTTTGAGGTGGAGGATCGAACTCTCCACCTACACGTACGATATCTAGTATCGTCCAGGGGAGCTCAACGAGCCCCCAGATGCCCTGTCCCGCGGCACATGCGCCAACGCGCAGGACGACCGCCTGCAAGCCATCCACAATGACCTCTGTCACCCGGGGGTTACCCGGCTCGTCCATTTTATCAAGCCCCGCAACCTACCTTACTCAACCAAGGAGGTCAAGGCCATGATCAGGGCCTGTCAGAACTGTGCGGACTGCAAAACGCACTTCTGCCGGCCAGACAAGGTTCGGCTCGTGAAAGCCTCGGGGCCCTTTGAGCGACTGAGCGTGGACTTCAAGGGGCCCCTCCCGTCCACCAATCGTAATGCCTATTTCCTCACCATTATCGATGAGTTCTCCCGTTTCCCATTCGCCATTCCCTGCCCCAACATGACCTCAGCCACCGTGATTAAGGCACTGCACAGTATCTTCACTCTGTTCGGTTTCCCCGCTTATATCCACAGCGACCGGGTACATCGTTCATGAGCGATGAACTGCGTCAGTATCTGCTCAACAAAGGCATCGCCTCAAGCAGAACGACCAGTTATAACCCACGGGGAAACGGGCAAGTGGAGAGGGAGAACGCGACAGTGTGGAAGGCTGGCCTTCTGGCCCTACGGTCGAGAAGTCTCCCAACTACCCGCTGGCAGGAGGTCCTGTCCGATGCCCTACACTCCATTAGGTCGCTCCTCTGCACGGCCACGAATGAGACCCCGCACAACCGATTGTTTGTCTTCCCCAGGAAGTCTATCTCCGGGGTCTCGCTTCCACCTTGGCTGACGGCTCCGGGACCTGTTCTTCTCCGGAGGCACACGAGGAGCCACAAAACGGACCCCCTGGTCGAAAAGGCCCAATTACTCCACGCCAAACCCAGTTACGCCGACGTTGAGTACCCCGACGGCAGGCAAGATACGGTTTCGCTCCAGGATCTAACACCCGCTGGGTCCCCCACTACAGACGCCCCTTCCCGCTCCCCTGCAGGACCCGGCGCCTCCTACAACATACCCCCTCCCGGCCCCACCCCCTGTTGGTGAGCACCTACCGTGAGGGACCCCTCGCGCCCCCCTCCTTTACACACCCCGCCGGCGCCGGCACTGCTACCCCTGGCCCCGCCTATTCTCCCTGCACCCTGTTCCCCTGCCCCAACCCGGACCGAAGTTCCGACCGCCGTGCTCCCAGATGTACCCTCAACCAGGACGTCCGTGTCCACCGCACCACCGGCCGCCGCACCACCGCCCGAACTGAGGAGGTCGATGAGGACGATCCGGCCACCGAGACGGATGGCCCTATGATGGCACTTCACCCCCGCCGGACTCTTTTTTTAAACAGGGGGTGAATGTGATGAACGGTTATTGTAACACTGTACCCTTGTCATCATGTAAGGTGATGTCCCCGTTAAGACCGGGCTTGGAACCTTGGGGAACTCCGCCTCTGGCTCCGCCCATCTGTGATCCGTATATAAGGGGCCGCCTTGTGGGCAGTGCAGCAGTTAGCACACCTCTTGGCTCTAGCCTAGTTCTTAGTTTATTAAAGCCTCCTTTACTGTTTACACTCTAAGCGTCGTTATTGAGGGTACCACATGCTTATTGGAAGGGCATGCATGGGAACTTCAGATATGATGGGTCAAAGTCCACCCCGCAGGTGATGGGCTCGAGCGGAGGATGGTGAAGTTGCTATCCTTTCCCCTCTGGGTTGCTGACATCCTACACAGTCTGGTGAAGACAGGTGGGCTGGACAGAGTGATATGAGTATGCTGGACTGGTATTTAAGTACGGCACCGTGACCTTGGAACCTGTCAGCGAAGGGCAGGCGGACAAATCAGCTGCTGACCCGCCAGGAGAGATGGAGGGGAAATCACGTATGCATAATTAATTAGGTTCCGAGCATTGAAATTGGTGCAGGACCCACCATTCTGGTCAGTGGGGTAGGCATCGCCTGAGTTGCACATCACTGCATTTCGTCTCAAAGTGTGAGAATTCCGCCCTCTTTTCAAATTCTCATTAACATTTATTGGTTTTTAGGCTTTTATTTCTTGTCTTAAACTTTTTTAAAAATTTATTTTACTGTGTTCTTTCCATAAATGACTATCTGTAGGTTTCTATGTACCTTTACTGGAAATATGAGAAATGTTTATCTATTATTTACTTAATTACAGTAGAATAGTGTGCAATGATGCTTGACTTAAAGTATCACCTGCTCATGTCTCTTAATTTTATCTGTGTTATGTGTGAGTCACATTTTGAGAGTTCTTCAGCATGCTGGTTTGACACTTCTTTTGTCTTGTAATGAAATGAGCAAAGCTTTTTTTCCTCAATTTGTCATTTATATAAATCTACTTTGTTCCTTTCCTTATCATGGGCTTCCAAGCAATCAAACACAAAAATTAGTTTTTTAAATCCTAATCATGCCTTTACACTTGTTCAGGATCACAGTCAGCCAACCCAAATGGTGGTAAGATTCTCTGGATTTTAGTTGTGGTGTCTGTGGTATGCTTATCAGTTTCATGCATTTCTGCAGCCAGAAACGTGTGTATGTGTGTGCATTTCTTGTGTGTGCATTTATCAATATAATGTGTTTTTTATACATGTTTCCATCATATAAATATGGAAAATACTGCAAATCTGATGTGAAAACAAAGTGCATGAAAAAAACAATTAGTCCATCACCATCTTTTGGGTTGTGGAATGGCCAGAGCCACGCTTTTCAGATTTTACAAAGCCGGAAGATAACCAAATTCCTTTATCAGACTGAGTAAAACAAAGAGGGGAGGGCACTATAGCAGATTGAAAGTAAAAATGAACTATGAAGTGACTATTGCCAATAATGTTACACAATTAGAAGTTTTGCGCACCTTCTTGCAAAATTTTTAAGGCCATTGTTGCGAGCATTCTATTTTGTTTTACTCCTCCATATCTTTGTTTGTTCCCTGGGAAATTTGTTTGTTCCCTGGGAAATTGTTAACTGTGTTTCAGTAATCTTGGCCTCCTGTAACTTAGTTCAGGTGTATTGATGTGAATTTTAGTTAATCCATTACTTGAAGACCACCTACTTCATTAATTTGAACCCTAATGTTAAGCTACAAGTATAAAGTGCATTGTGTTCATTTATTTTATTGGTTATGAATCTTTTTTTCCCATAATTTAAATGTTAAGGGTTGCTAACTCTGAAAGTGACATGGTGGGCGGGATTGTCCAGTCTCATCAGTGGCAGGACCAGTTGCACGCGAGAATGGAAAATTTGACATTCCAGCCAAAACTCCATTCACTCTCAGCACTGGAAAACCTCAGCCGCGAACGAAGATGGAGAATTTCGGCCAATGTTTTTATTTCCAACAATCTAAAATTTGCAAATGTCGTTTTTGTGTGGCTTTTACTAAGCAAAGCCTGGTGCAGTGAAACTCTGGGAGATTTTTGTATGCAATTACAAAGTTCTGTAAATGATCCAAGTATCTAGCTTTGACAGTCCTTACTTAAATGGCAGTACTGCAACTACACATTACTTGCACAACCAGGTTAGCTTTCCTTAAACTGCACATTTCATTTGTTCTGCTCATATCTTCAGCCACCTTGTATGTAATGGTGGCAATTTTAAAGAATCTCTTGAATCACAGCAAAGTATGATCATTTGGATGCATCAACTACATAAACAAACATGGTTCTAGTTACCCAAATGCCAAACACTGTGGTTGCAGGAAATCTGAAATAAAAGCAGAAAAGCTGCAAATACTTTGCAGATCTGGAAACATCTGAGGAGAGAGAAACAGAGTCTTAGGTCTTAACCTTTCAGGTCATGACCTGAAATGTTAACTTTGTTTATCCCTTCACAGGTGCTGCCAGCCAGACTTGCTGAGTACACTTCTCACTTTTTCTGTTTTCATTCAAATTACTTGTCTAAACAACGCAGCTACTGACTGTTTTCTGCATATTTTTCTTTCAGCTGCCAGTCGCTCTGGTTCTCCTGGAAGAGTATTGAGTAGCACTGCACTTTCAACTGTGAGCATTGGATCGCAGCGGGTCATACCTACAGGAGTTCCAGGGCAGAAACGCAGTAAAATACCCCGTAGCCAAGGATGCAGCAGAGAAGCAAGCCCATCTCGATTGACTTTAGGTAAGAAATTGTTACTCTTGTCTGTTCAGCCATATTCCAATTTTATGTCACCTCCTCCTCTTTCTTAACTCCCGAGTGCCAGACCTTTGGGACGTCCCTGACTCCACCTGCTGTGGATCTTCAGCTGTGAGGTGCTCACCAGGGGTGACCCAGAAGCCTGCCTACTGCTCATTCCCACCAAGGTGCGAGGATTAACACCGGTGGACGGTTCGGGTAACAGCTGTGATGCCTCTTCAGTGCTGGTCTCCGCGATGTCTCCCTTGGAGCTGCTGGAAGCACTGCATCTCCAGAGGGCATTAGGATGGTCCAGGCCGGTCGACTGATTGACCTACAAAGGAGGGGATGGCATTGGTGCAGGGCATGGGGAACACTGGTAGGAGTATGGTTACTCATGTGAGGCTTGCGCATGGCTGGATGTGTTGCAGGTTCTCACTTCCTCCAGGGGGAACGCCCCCCACCCCCACCCTTAAACCTCCCCAACTGAAGCTTGTCTGTCAGTGCCCCCACTGGGGGCTGTACTTACCTGTCTGCCTCTGACAGGGACCATCCGCCAGGTCCCCGTTTGTCCAGTCCTGTTGTAAATACTACGTACATATATGCTGATGGCAGTTGTCTTTTTTCTCCTTTTTGTATTAATTCTAGAAACGCCACTTTGCCATCTGTCTGTCAAAAATTAAGAACCGCTTCAGTTCAACCTGAGCAAATCACCCTTGAATTCAAGTCACATTTTTTTGTTTTCACATCAGCAAAATGATTCAAATTGCAAGTGATAAGTAAAGGGGGTCCTGGGGAGGAGAGTAGTTGTACTGATCTGGTGATCAAATCAGTTCCCAAGGCAGTCCCACAATTTTGAGTTCAGATTATGTTTTGAAATCCTGATGACTTATTGTCGTGATAGTATATTACTTTTTGATGTTTAATACACCTGCAGCACATTGAATTAAGTATCCTATGTAACTAGAATTATCGAACCAAATGTAGTCAATCCAAATTAAGTTATATTTAGATTAGATATATTGGGGTTGGTTAAAGCAGAATGTATTACACGGTAGCTCGATATGCATGAAGAGGACATTAGTAGCGTTGTAATAGTTGCAAATTATAGCTTTTGGTTCATTGTATAATAAAAGCTTTGCGTAAGTTTGGTTCCAGTGGGAAAGTATGGTTGACATCGACTGAATAGACTGGAGTCACTGTTCTAAGATATTTAAGGATTTGCATTCAAGGATGATTTACGAATACCAAATCAATGAGATCTAGGAATATCAAATCTTTTTTGTAATTCTAATATGTCTTTTGGATTTGAGATGGCAGAAATAGTCAAATTATCGCAATCCTTTCCCCCACCTTTTTCAAAAACAATCTAGTGGTCAATTATTGGATCCAATATTGGATAAATCATAACCATAATTTATCCTGCATACAGGTTTTCCATTCATTCGTCCTGTATTCCTTCACTGTAACTTTTATTCCTTGGTGACACTCTATTTTAGTTACACACTTTGACATGGGTAAAGCCCTAGACAGATATATGAACGGGCAGGGAACAGAGGGAAGTAGATCCTTGGAAAATAAAAGACAGGTTTAGATAAAGGATCTGGATCGGCGCAGGCTGGGAGGGCCGAAGGGCCTGTTCCTGTGCTGTAATTTTCTTTGTTCTTTGTTCTAAAGCCTCTCGCTAAAGTTGAGTTTTGTTACTTATGCATTGGTGGGAGATGTTGGCCTTGGACACAACAGAAGGTGATTAGAATTCTTTATTCATTGAAAAATTGACTGAGTGGCTACCCAAGTGGCTTTCAAGATATTTGTTTGGAGGGGCTGGTGAAACTTAAACATTTAAGATTCAACAGTCACCTAACTGGATTTCTGCTCTCTAATTTCAAAGTTTGAATTTTCATACTTTCCTGACCTGAACATTTCACGCAAGTTGTTAGTGGGTGAACTTCTGGTAAACCTAACTTTGGTATTAATTACTACTGTTCTAGAGGATAAGTGTTCTTATTTATGTTTGTCCTCAAATCAGTAGGATTCTTAAACATTGACAGCGGGATTCTCCGTCAACGGGATCCTCCGCTTGGCTGGCAGCGCACTCACGGCCGTGGATTTCCCGATGGCGTGGGGGTGACAGTGGGAAACCCCATTGGCTGGCTGCTGGGACAGAGAATCCTGCTGTCAGTGGGGGCGCATCGCGCCAGAAAACGGGTGTGGTGGGACGGAGAATCCCGCTCCTTAATGTCAGGTATCTCCGAATGATTAAGTATGCATCATGGCTAATGTCTTAACATGGCTGTATACTTAAATGATATTACTTAAAATAAAACCTTGAGGCTTTGGTCGAGGAACTGAAATGCATCATAGTTCCAAGCTCGATGTACAGGTTGATCAGACCTTATGTGTGTATATATTTAAATGCTCACTTTTGTTTTTGTACCTTTTTCTGAATCCCTCTACATGATAATCCACACATTCCTGTATTATATGATTATACAAAAGTTAAACTGTAACCCTCTATCAGTTGAATTTTAATGACGTTCTCCCCTTGTCCCTTGCTAATAAGTCATTTTGTCCTCAGACTATCCAGTGGGCTTTAGGTTTACTACTCGAGATTTCAAAGTAATTAATCTGAGAGTAACAACATACCCAAATGATTTTCCGAATGCTATTAATCTTGGTGAGAATTATGGCAAGAACATCATAGAATCCCTACAGTGCAGAAGGGATCTGCACTGGCCCTCTGAAAGAGTACCCTACCTAGGCCCAATCCCCCACCCTATTCCCATAACCCCACCTAACCGTTCAACACTAAGGGGCAATTTAGCATAGCTAATACACCTAACCTGCACATCTTTAAATAATAGGGTAAATGGAGCATCCAATGATAATTCAAGCCCATATTCTGTTTTTATTTGTTAAATGCCAGGGGGCAAGGCCAGCTAGAATGTGGCCAAAGCTGTGAACTATGAATTTAAAGAAAATGACATTTTATTCTGAAATATGCCCAGAGTCCTGTCCTAACCGGGTAATAATCCAACCATGCTTCAATTTTTTTGTTTGTTCGGAAGAAGGTTACAATTGTAGCTTAGGTGTTTTATGGAGCTTGTGTCACTTTACCTTTTTACTAAACTGAACATCAGCTCATCAAATTCTGTGTTTTAACCTGGTCATTGCTTTCAGTTAGTAGGAGGTCAAATGTAATGAGTCATTAAATTAACTGTTGGTGGTTATTGCCCACTGCTTAAAAATGCAGGCCATAAGTATATTAAAATGAACCATGAAGACCTCATTTTACATTCATGCTTCAAGTTTTTTAATCTTAAAGCTAAAATTTTGACAGTAGATATTTGATGATTGCGGGTAGAACATTTCAGCATCTTTATTTCAAATAATTGTGCTGCTCTATACCCCATCCTGATCCCTGCTAGTTCGAGGCAGCCGTATCCCTCGACCTAGTGTGAGTCAGGGCTGCAGCAGGGATGCCAGCCGTGAAAGCAGCAGGGACACCAGTCCTGTTCGGTCCTTTACTCCGCTTGGTAAGTAGGAGTCATTACTTTAATGCATGGCTACCCATTTCTCTTCCATTGCCATCCAACTAGTGATTCTTTTTGCTGCACTGTCGTTTTCCATTTAGTATCTACGTTAGAATATCCTCTTTTTATTCACTTCTAGTCATTTAACCTGCAACATTGAGCGCTTTAATTACTTCATGGCTGTGTATCAAGAAGTGTCATTGCATTTGCCAATTGCTTTGGGGAATTAGTATCTTGCTTGTTGAGGTGCATGTTAAATGTCTTCCAGCCAAGAATTTCTCCATGATTTTTATGTGATACTTTTGTCAGACAACTAACTGACAGTCTGACAGCCTCATCGGTTTAGCAGTCATCAAACTGAAAATCTGTGCAATTTTAAAACTATAGCATGCCAGTTTCCAATGTTGAATGTTATAAAGCGGAAAATAGAGATCTGGATATAATGAGAAATTAAGGCTGTTTAATTACATAAATCTGATCATCAAAGGCTTTCATAGGCTTTAAAAATTGGAAAGATTGTGTATTTACAAGTAACTAGTCAGTCTGTTGAGCAAAAACACTGCCATTCCTTCTCTATTCATTAAAAATTAAAGTAGTTATTCTGCTTTGAAAGATTTTTAAAAGTACTCATTTTGATCTGCTAATAAAAGCAACCATAAATCGATTATTACTACTGGTATTTGTTTCAGGCAATTGTTTTCATGAGTCGTCAGAATCAATTCCTGATTCACTTATTTGGAATACCAAACTAGCTCTTAATATTTAGAATGGATTTAATTTTGTCTTTATAGAACAGCTGAGTTAATTGAAACAATGTTAATTGACATGATAAATAAAGTCAATCAAAATAACTTTCCTCAGGAGGCCAGAATTTATTGTGATCATCAAATGAATAGTCCTATCATTTGTTCGACTTGCCCATGTACATTGCTTGAGCATTTGTGCTGTAAGTTACAGTTTGAAATGGTGTGGCACCCTCTAGGTCTGGAGACCTGGAGCCTGTGTGAACAGGGCAAGCAACATTGTATTTTTACATAGAATTTACAGTGCAGAAGGAGACCATTCGGCCCATCGGGTCTGCACCGGCCCTTGGAAAGAGCACCCTGCCCAATGTCAACACCTCCACCTCATCCCCATAACCCAGTAACCCCACCCAACACTAAGGGCAATATTGGACACTGAGGGCAATTTATCATGGCTAATCCACCTAACCTGCACATCTTTGGACTGTGGGAGGAAACCGGAGCACTCGGAGGAAACCCACGCACACACGGGGAGGATGTGCAGACTCCGCACAGACAGTGACCCAAGCCGGAATCAAATCTGGGACCCTGGAGCTGTGAAGCAATTGTGCTATCCACAATGCTACCGTGCTGCCCAATCCCCTTAACGAATGGGTTGGAGAACCATTTTAAGCAACACTGAGTCTGAACCAAGAGTGCAAGTTACAATAATTAATTCAGTCAGATCAGGTACAAAAGGTAAAATAAAGAGAACAAAATAAAGAATTCAGAGAGACAAAAAGAGAGAAAGTAAAAGTTAAAGGGCTGGATTCTCCATTTCAAACAATAAGTGCTGACGCCGGACTGAATCAGTGGTGGACTACGACCATGGAATTGGCACTGGCCCTATGCAATCCAAGATATTAATAGGCTGGCATCAGTGCCACGTGAAACGAGAGCAATTCCAGTGAAAAGCCGTGTCCGATTTGCTGGGGTAGGGATTGACATTCGAGAGGCTGACAAGCTACAGCTGCAGCTGCCTTTAAGCACTCCACTCCCGACACACTCATTCCAGCGAACAGGATGGCAACACGAAGAGCAGCACCGTGGTTCACAGATGCAGAGCTCCAGACCCTGCTAGATGTTGTGGAGGAGAGGTGGGGCACCCTCTACCTTGGGGTGGGTGGGAAATTGCCACCTGCCACTGTACACCTGGGCGTAGGTGACAAAGGCCATGAGTGCCACAGGCCCCACCACCAGGACCGGCCAGCAGTGTCGCAAGAAGCTGCATGACCTGTTCAGGAGGGCCAGGGTCGGTGGTCCCAGGGAGAGGGCAGTCACCGAGGCGGTGATAGGCATTGGAGAACCAAATGAGCCCGCAGACTTGCGGTGTGCTTACGGCACACCTGTCAAACCCCACATCACCCCACCTCCCCAAGCCTCCACCGTAAAAGCTGTCTCCAACATCCTTCACCATCATGTTAGTGAAAAGGTTCTTGGGGAACAATCTGGGGTGCACCTCAGACGTGCAGCGGTACATCAGGTGGAGGTCCGAACCCATGAGGGGCTGCGGACGGTTGAAGGGCAACCCGACCCCCAGGACTAGCTCCCGTCCATATGGGTTTGGGCTTCTGGAAAGGGCAGTACCATCGATGCTGGAGATGCAGACAGAGTTGGGGTCTACATGAGGGGTTGTCAGCAACCATCCAGTGCCTGCAGGTGCAGGTGGAGGGGCAGGAAGTGGTGTCGACCATGGGTGCCAACCAGGTCAACACCGTATGGGTGGCGTCCGAGGTGGAGACATTGTGGGCAAAGGATCAAAATGTCCAAGGTCTGGGGCACTTTGTGCAGGCGATGGTTGAGGCGCAGAGAAGGGCAGCCCTGTCACAGGCAGCTATGTACCAAGGTCACCTGGACATTGCAACGATGCTCCAGAGCCTGGCCCTTTCTCAGCCGGTCATAGCATTTCCCAGGAACTGGCAGACCTGAGCCAGTCCCAGAGGGAGGTGGCCCAATCCCTGTGCTCCATGGGTATGAGCATTGAGACCCTGGTGGGCCCCTAGGACTGCCAATGGCAAGGTGCCGCCGGAGCTTGTTCTGTCTGCAGCCCGTCCCAAGGGGTAGCCAGGGGGAGATCAGGGAACCCGAGAGAGGTGGTGGTGATGGGGCCCTGCCAGTGACTCCCCCACAGGGGAGGTACTGGAACATAGCAGCGCCTCGTACTCCCACACTTCCTGTCCCTGGTGCATCCGATGGGCAACGAACAGAACAGGGTGACACCACTTCACTGGGATGCCCAAGAGACTGACTGCTGGGCCCATCCAGGACCAACCACTCCAGAGGATGGCCGCCAAAGGAGATCCAGGTCACAGGGCGGGAAGCGCAACAGGCCGTCTCAACCCCTGATTGTACCGCCTCGGGATCCACCTAGACATAGTATTAGGACCCAAAAGGCCAGAAAGTTAGACACCAGCTAAATTGGCACGGGTGCAACACACAAACCTGTAGATGGCTTCATCTGTCACAATAAACACCTGTTCACCCATGTTTCAACCTGCCTCGGTGGTCTGTCAGAAGAGTGTGAGGGCTGGGCTAGGCTGGCTGGCTGCAGAGAAGGCGCTGGGGGGAGGGGAGTTGGAGATGGACAGCCGTTGGAGGAGGGCACAGTGCGGGGGAAGGTGGGGGTGGTGTGCGGAGGTGGGACAGGATGTGCACGTTAACGTCAGCCAGGCGCCCTAGTCTGTGAACCTGGAGGTGATGAACCTGGCGCACACGTTGTGCAGCCTTCTATGCCTACCCCAGCCCCATGTCCTGGCCCTTCCCCGCATCCTCATCAGACGTGGCCTGCCGTTCATCCCCCTCCTCCAGCATGTTGCCCCACTGCTGTGTGATGTGGAGGATGCCACAGGCCACCATGATGTGGGAGACTCTCCTATGGAAATACTGGCGGGACCCTCCAGAGCGGTCCAGGCACATGAACTGCATCTTCAGGACGCCAATGCACCGCTCAATCATGCCCCTTTGGGCGGCGACTCTCCATCCTCACCTGTTGGCTCCTGTTCTTCTGGGACAGGTTCCACTACTGCAGGGCCCTCCCTGAGCATCTCCTGCTTGTACAGCCTCTGTGTGTCCCAAGGCTGTGGCAGCTGGATGATGGCAACCATTGCTGTCTGGACTCAGAAATCCATTGTCTGCAGGGTGTGAAAGGCAGCCATAGAACATAGAACATAGAAAATATAGCACAGAACAGGCCCTTCGGCCCACGATGTTGTGCCGAACCTTTGTCCTAGATTAATCATAGATTATCATTGAATTTATAGTGCAGAAGGAGGCCATTCGGGTCTGCACCGGCTCCTGGAAAGAGCACCCTACCCAAACTCAACACCTCCACCCAACACCAAGGGCAATTTTGGACATTAAGGGCAATTTATAATTGGCCAATTCACCTAACCTGCACATCTTTGGACCGTGGGAGGAAACCGGAGCACCCGGAGGAAACCCACACAGACACTGGGAGGACGCGCAGACTCCGCACAGCGACCCAAGCCGGAATCGAACCTGGGACCCTGGAGCTGTGAAGCATTGTGCTATCCATAATGCTACCGTGCTGCCCTTAAGAACAAATATATCATTTTACCGTAATCCATGTAACTATCCAATAGCTGCTTGAAGGTCCCTAATGTTTCCGACTCAACTACTTCCACAGGCAGTGCATTCCATGCCCCCACTACTCTCTGGGTAAAGAACCTACCTCTGATATCCCTCCTATATCTTCCACCTTTCACCTTAAATTTATGTCCCCTTGTAATGGTTTGTTCCACCCGGGGAAAAAGTCTCTGACTGTCTACTCTATCTATTCCCCTGATCATCTTCTAAACCTCTATCAAGTCGCCCCTCATCCTTCTCCGTTCTAATGAGAAAAGGCCTAGCACCCTCAACCTTTCCTCGTAAGACCTACTCTCCATTCCAGGCAACATCCTGGTAAATCTTCTTTGCACCTTTTCCAAAGCTTCCACATCCTTCCTAAAATGAGGCGACCAGAACTGTACACTGTACTCCAAATGTGGCCTTACCAAAGTTTTGTACAGCTGCATCATCACCTCACGGCTCTTAAATTCAATCCCTCTGTTAATGAACGCGAGCATACCATAGGCCTTCTTCACAGCTCTATCCACTTGAGTGGCAACTTTCAAAGATGTATGAACGTAGACCCCAAGATCTCGCTGCTCCTCCACATTGCCAAGAACTCTACCGTTAACCCTGTATTCCGCATTCATATTTGTCCTTCCAAAATGGACAACCTCACACTTTTCAGGGTTAAACTCCATCTGCCACTTCTCAGCCCAGCTCTGCATCCTATCTATGTCTCTTTGCAGCCGACAACAGCCCTCCTCACTATCCACAACTCCACCAATCTTCGTATCGTCTGCAAATTTACTGACCCACCCTTCAACTCCCTCATCCAAGTCATTAGTGAAAATCACAAACAGCAGAGGACCCAGAACTGATCCCTGCGGTACGCCACTGGTAACTGGGATCCAGGCTGAATATTTACCATCCACCACCACTCTCTGACTTCTGTCGGTTAGCCAGTTCGTTATCCAACTGGCCAAATTTCCCACTATCCCATGCCTCCTTACTTTCTGCAGAAGCCTACCATGGGGAACCTTATCAAATGCCTTACTAAAATCCATGTACACTACATCCACTGCTTTACCTTCATCCACATGCTTGGTCACCTCCTCAAAGAATTCAATAAGACTTGTAAGGCAAGACCTACCCCTCACAAATCCGTGCTGACTATCCCTAATCAAGCAGTGTCTTTCCAGATGCTCAGAAATCCTATCCTTCAGTACCCTTTCCATTACTTTGCCTACCACCGAAGTAAGACTAACTGGCCTGTAATTCCCAGGGTTATCCCTAGTCCCTTTTTTGAACAGGGGCACGACATTCGCCACTCTCCAATCCCCTGGTACCACCCCTGTTGACAGTGAGGACGAAAAGATCATTGCCAACGGCTCTGCAATTTCATCTCTTGCTTCCCATAGAATCCTTGGATATATCCCGTCAGGCCCGGGGGACTTGTCTATCCTCAAGTTTTTCAAAATGCCCAACACATCTTCCTTCATAACAAGTATTTCCTCGAGCTTACCAATCTGTTTCACACTGTCCTCTCCAACAATATCGCCCCTCTCATTTGTAAATACAGAAGAAAAGTACTCGTTCAAGACCTCTCCTATCTCTTCAGACTCAATACACAATCTCCCGCTACTGTCCTTGATCGGACCTACCCTCGCTCTAGTCATTCTCATATTTATCACATATGTGTAAAAGGCCTTGGGGTTTTCCTTGATCCTACCCGCCAAAGATTGTTCATGCCCTCTCTTAGCTCTCCTAATCCCTTTCTTCAGTTCCCTCCTGGCTATCTTGTATCCCTCCAATGCCCTGTCTGATCCTTGTTTCCTCAGCCTTACATAAGTCACCTTTTTCCTCTTAACAAGACATTCAACCTCTCTTGTCAACCATGGTTCCCTCACTCGACCATCTCTTCCCTGCCTGACAGGGACATACATATCAAGGACACGTAGCACCTGTTCCTTGAACAAGTTCCACATTTCACTTGTGTCCTTCCCTGACAGCCTATGTTCCCAACTTATGCACTTCAATTCTTGTCTGACAACATCTTATTTACCCTTCCCCCAATTGTAAACCTTGCCCTGTTGCACGTACCTATCCCTCTCCATTACTAAAGTGAAAGTCACAGAATTGTCACTATCTCCAAAATGCTCCCCCACTAACAATTCTATCACTTGCCCTGGTTCATTACCCAGTCCTAAATCCAATATTGCCCCTCCTCTGGTTGGACAATCTACATACTGTGTTAGAAAAGCTTCCTGGACACACTGCACAAACACCACCCCATCCAAACTATTTGATCTAAAGAGTTTCCACTCAATATTTGGGAAGTTAAAGTCGCCCATGACTACTACCCTATGACTTCTGCACCTTTCCAAAATATGTTTCCCAATCTGTTCCTCCACATCTCTGCTCCTATTGGGGGGCCTATAGAAAACTCCTAACAAGGTGACTGCTCCTTTCCTATTTCTGACTTCAACCCATACTACCTCAATAGGGTGATACTCCTCGAACTGCCTTTCTGCAGCTGTTATACTATCTCTAATTAATAATGCCACCCCCCCACCTCTTTTAGCACCCTCCCTAATCTTATTGAAACATCTATAACCAGGGACCTCCAACAACCATTTCTGCCCCTCTTCTATCCAAGTTTCCGTGATGGCCACCACATCGTAGTCCCAAGTACCGATCCATGCCTTAAGTTCACCCAACTTATTCCTGATGCTTCTTGCGTTGAAGTATACACACTTCAACCCATCTCCGTGCCTGCAAGTACTCTCCTTTGTCAGTGTTCCCTTCCCCACTGCCTCACTACATGCTTTGGCGTCCTGAATATCGGCTACCTTAGTTGCTGGACTACAAATCCGGTTCCCATTCCCCTGCCAAATTAGTTTAAACCCTCCCGAAGAGTACTAGAAAACCTCCCTCCCAGGATATTGGTGCCCCTCTGGTTCAGGTGCAACCCGTCCTGCTTGTACAGGTCCCACCTTCCCCAGAATGCGCTCCAATTATCCAAATACCTGAAGCCCTCCCTCCTACATCATCCCTGCAGCCACGTGTTCAACTGCACTCTCTCCCTATTCCTAGCCTCGCTATCACGTGGCACCGGCAACAAACCAGAGATGACAACTCTGTCTGTCCTGGCTTTTAACTTCCAGCCTAACTCCCTAAACTTGTTTATTACCTCCACACCCCTTTTCCTACCTATGTCGTTGGTACCAATGTGCACCACGACTTCTGGCTGCTCCCCCTCCCCCTTAAGGATCCTGAAGACACGATCCGAGACATCCCTGGCCCTGGCACCCGGGAGGCAACATGCCTTTCGGGAGTCTCGCTCGCGACCACAGAATCTCCTATCTAGTCCCCTAACCATTGAATCTCCTACAACTATTGCTTTTCTATTCTCCCCCCTTCCCTTCTGAGCCCCAGAGCCAGACTCAGTGCCTGAGACCTGGCCGCTAGAGCCTTCCCCCGGTAGGTCATCCCCCCCCCAACAGCATCCAAAACGGTATACTTGTTTTGAAGGGGAACGGCCACGAGGGATCCCTGCACTGTCTGCCTGTTTGTTTTTTTCCCCCTGACTGTAACCCAGCTATTCTTGTCCTGTACCTTGGGTGTGGTTACCTCCTTGTAACTCTTCTCAATCACCCCCTCTGCCTCCCGGATGATCCGAAGTTCATCCAGCTTCAGCTCCAGTTCCCTAACACGGCCTTTGAGGAGCTGAAGTTGGGTGCACTTCCCGCAGGTATAGTCAGCGGGGACACCGGTGGTATCCCTCACCACCCACATCCTACAGGAGGAGCATGCAACTGGCCTAGCCTCCATCCCTTCTTACCTGACAGAATATAGCTGCCCTGTGGACTAACTAGATCTCCGCCCTCCGACTCTGCTCCCAGTCAGCTACACTTTCTGTAAACTCCTGGCTCTCTTCGCACTCTTTGCGGAAATGTCGGAAACAAAATGAAAGGAGCACCTTACTCCCTCCTCACCTAACTCCCTCGGTCACCAAACTCTTACTATAGCACTCAAAAAGCACCAAATTCAGCACTCCCTCGGTCACCAAACTCTTACTATAGCACTCAAAAAGCACCAAATTCAGCACTCAGTGCAAACAAAGCCTGCACTGTAGGGGATCACTTTTATACTGTGAGCCATGTTAGCATGGTGCGTACCCCTGTGCCAAGCCAGGTCCAGCAGACTGCACGGTGGCCCCGACCTGCACTGCAGTCTCTGCCCCCGCATGTCTCTTCCTTCCCACCCCCCTGGCCATTACCCCTGGCACTCTGCTCCCTGCACCGCACTCCTAGCCCCCTCAGTGGCTGGCACTACCCATGCCAGAGCTACGATGTGCGGCCCCCATCCGGCGCCCGGCCTCTGGGGCTCCCGTGTACATTGCCCTTGGATGGCCCGTGTGATGCCATGCTGCTGAATGGTGACTAGTTTTGGGTGGGTGGGGGTGATGGGTGGAGGGAGTTGGGTGGGTGCACCCATACGACCGGTGTCATTGTACGGAACCACAACTCACAGTGGCCGGTCAGAGGGGTGCGCAGCACAGTGGCTGCCTTGCAAACCACGGCAATGCAGTCCATGCCTGGACATCCCTGTCCCAGGTTTCACCGCCGCCATTGCCCATCCCCTGGTCACCACCCGCTACTGCCCCCAACCCTGGAAGATGCCACCACCCCCGGCCAGCCATACCTCTGGCAGAACTGGCAGCCCACGGTTGCATGTCTGGGAACATGTCCTATCTCTGCTCCCTCCCTCAGCAGCCGCTGCGCTTGTTGTTTAAAAAAAAAAAAATTTTATTCTCCCCTTTTTTCACATTTTCTCCCAAATTTGCACCCACCAACAATAAACAATATAATGTCAATCTCCATATCAACAATAACAATCCCATCCTCCCACCAACCCGCAAACAACTGCCCGCATGTTAACATAAACAGATAACAATAAGGAATCAGGAATCACCATAGTCACCATTAACACATACAGTCCCCCTCCCCCCAATCCTCCCAGCCCCAAACCCGCTTAATGTTCGATGTAATCCAGTTCTTGAAAGTACATAATGAATAACGCCCATGAATTGTAGAACCTCTCCATCCTTCCCCTCAGTTCAAACTTAACCTTCTCAAGAGTCAAGAATTCCAACAGGTCGCCCATGCCAAGGCATAGGGTGGAGGTTGCTCTCCATCCTAACAGGATCCGCCTACGGGCAATCAACGAGGCGAAGGCTACAAAACCTGCCTCCACACCCGTTTCCAACCCCGGCTGGTCCGAAACCCCGAATATGGCCTCCCGGGTCCAGTTTCACGTGCACTTTAAAGATTACCCTAAAAACCTCCTTCCAGTAATCCTCCAGCTTTGGACAGGACCAAAACATATGAACATGATTTGTCCCCCCGCAACGTTCACACACACCTTCTACCCCCTCAAAGAGCCGGCTCATCCTCGCCCTTGTAAGGTGCGCTCTATACCCCACCTTCAGCTGTATCAGCCCCAACCTCGTGCACGACGTGGAGGCGTTCACTCTCCTGCGCACCTCACACCAGAACCCCTCCTCCATTCCCTCTCCCAACTCTTCCTCCCACTTTGCTTTGATCCCTTCCAGTGGTGCCTACTCCTTTTCCAAAATAGCTCTGTAAACCACCGACACTACCCCCTTCTCCAGTCCCCCTGTCGTCAGCACCTCCTCCAGCAATGTGGAGGCTGGCTCCACCGGGAAGCTCTGTATTTCCTTTCTGGCAAAATCTCGAATCTGCATGTATCTAAACATTTCCTCCTGCTCCAGCCCATACTTCGCTCCTGCAAACTGACCCCCAAGAAACAAATCTTTTAGTGTCCTAATCCCCTTCTCCTCCCATTTCTGAAAATTTCCGTCCCACTTCACTGGCTCAAATCTGTGGTTCTCCCGAATCGGCATTTCCCTTGACCCTGCACCCAACCCGAAGGGTTGGCGAAACTGCCTCCAAGTTCTCCATGAAGCTATTATTGCCGGACTCCCTGATTATTTCCACGGGGTCACCGGAAGCGACGCTGTTGCTAGCGCCTTCAATCCCGACCCCCAACACAAACTCTCCTCCATTCTGACCCACTGGGAATCAACCCCTCTGACCCAGCTCCGCGCCTTTTCAACATTCGCCGCCAGTAATAATACATCAGATTCGGGAGACCCAAACCCCCTGCCTGTCTTCCTCTCTGTAGCAGCATCTTTCTAACTCTGGCCACCTTAGCCGCTGCGCTTGTTTCCCGAATTTTAAAACCACAAGCCATTCGAGGAATGCCGGCAGGGAGACTGTGCGAAATAGCCACCAGATGTTGGCGCACCTGGCACCGCGTGGGAATGGTGGGGGGGGAGGGATGGGGCTGCAGGCGACATGCTCCCGCTGTCCGTCAAGGTGTCGGTCGTCCTGAACCTTTACGCCACGGGGTCCTTCCAGGTACGAGTTGGTACCTGTCTGGGACCTCTCAGACCTCGGTGCACAGGTGCATCCGCACCGTCATGGAGGCCCTATATGCCCAGTTGGCACAATACATCCACTTCAATATGGACCGATCCCACCAGGATGCCCAGCAGCGGGGATCGCCGCCATCGACGGGATGCCCCGGGTCCAGGGGGTGATTGACGGGATACATGTCCTGTTACGAGCACCTGCAGATGACAGGCCGCTCTACACAAACTGAAAGGGGTTCCACTCGATGAACGTGCCGCTGATATGTGACCATCAGATGCGCATTATGCATGTCTGCGCCCGATACCTGGGCAGTGTGTACAACACCTTTATCCGCTGTGGTCGTGGCTAATGGCGCCTATCCAGAGACCACAATCTGACGCCATGACCCACTACAACAATGCCCATGCAGCGACCAGGCGTGTGATCGAGCGGTGCTTCAGCCTCCTGAAGATGCGGTTCAGGTGCCTGGAGAGGCCCTCCAGTATGACGCTAAGAGGGTCGCCCGCGTCGTGGCGGCCTGTTGTGTTCTCCAAACTATCGCGCAGCAGAGGGGCAATGTGCTGGAGGAAGAGGATGAACACCAGTCTTCGTCTGATGAGGAGGATGCGGGGGAGGGCGAAGTTGGGCAGGACGTGGGACCTAGGCAGGCACAGGATTTCACACGGTGTGTGTGCCAGGGCCAAAGCGAACGAGACGCTCTGATGGCCTTCAGGTTCACCGTCTAGTGGGAGAGGAAAATTGGCCAGAGTCGTCCCCTCGCCTGCAATCCCCTCCGTAATACATACCTGCTGCACTACAGGGTGCGGGCCCTGGGTTGGCAGTAAAACCAGGTCTGGTCCATGGGGTGGAGAATGTTGACAACTCGCTCTGCGAGGAGCTCTGTTCTCCGCATGGTTTGACAACACTGGAGAGATAGGAACGGTGAATCCAGCCCCATAACTTAACTTTTTAAAAATAAATCGTGGAGGAACTGAGTCACAGGATCGCAAATTAGTTTTAACAAGAAAAAAACATTTATTAAACATGACAAAATTGGATTATAATACAAAACTCCTTTACTTCCCCTTTTAGTTTAACAAATACAAGGAGTTTAAGATTAATACAGATTAAAACGTACACCTTAAGTTACAATGGTCCCATTATCACAGTCCCATTTAAGCACACTGGCTGCGAACAAATACACACACTCTTCTCCGAACCTAAGTTAATGTCTGGTATTTCCCTCAAAATGATTCTTACACTGTGAGCCACCTTGTTCTCATTGAACTCCAAATTCCAGGCCAGTGATTTCAAGTTCGCTTTCAAAAAGTAAATTTCAAATCTTCTCTTCCATTTTGTGTTCCCTCCACTGCTTCCATCAAGGGTTTGCTTTCAGGTTTTACACCTCTCCCTTCAGGTTTCCTTTGTCCTTACAGGCTTTTACACAAACTCCGAGATCCAGCCACCGATTTCCACATTTATTTCAAATAATCTTTCCCAAACTGTCATACTTTCGCACAATCCTTAGCACTACTGTAAATATTTTTCTGTCCTCTCACAATCCAATGCCTTTTCAACTCTGTGACTTTACTGAACAATGATCTGTTCTGGCTCCCTGTTTCCTCTGTTCCACTCACTCCAGACTTCTTGGAAACTTCTCTTCATTTCTCTAGTTTCCTTAAGTAGCTGGACTTTAGATTCCGGCATCTGTTTTCTTTGCCATTACTCCACAGTATGGCTTTTCTTCTGTAAAGGCTGGGAGTAATATTCCTCTTAGGCTTCTAAAACTCAACTGCTAAACTCAACTGATGCTAGCTGAGCTGTGAGAATTGCCTTCTCTCTCACTACCTATCTCCAACTGCAACCAAATTTGGTAAACTAAAACTTAAAAGCTTCTCTTCCTTACATGGCCCTAGTTGGTAAGCAACCACTGCTAGTTTTTTTACTCTGTACGCTGTAGCCCTCTAAGCAAAATAGAATCACAGTTGTAATTGAAATCAGCCCCGCACATGCAAACACTTTTGTCCAGCATGAATCTAACTAGGATTTACCCAGGCACAGAAACATTAAATTAAACCCACTTAAACCTATACCTTATTTCTAATGCTTACTAATACAAATATAAATCCCTTAAAACTGCCTTTGTTTTCTTTCCAAATTGATTTTTAAAAATCTCTGAGAATTAAAAGCTGAAGTAATGTGATTGCGCACTGGTAAAAGTTGAATTTCAGTGCCACAGAGGTTGCTTGGAAGTAATTAATAATGAATGGAGAAGTCCTAACATGTTGTGGTAAGTCTAGTCATTAACTACCACATAAGTAAGAAACTTCACATTGTTCAATGAATTTGATGGTTAATGCCACTTTTATCATGCTCATCACGGCAGGGCAGCACGGTAGCATTGTGGATAGCACAATTGCTTCACAGCTCCGGAGTCCCAGGTTCGATTCCCAGCTGGGTCACTGTCTGTGAGGAGTCTGCACGTCCTCCCCGTGCGTGGATTTCCTCCGGCTGCTCCGGTTTCCTCCCATAATCCAAAGATGTGCAGGTTAGGTGGATTGGCCATGATAAATTGCCCTTAGTGTCCAAAATTGCCTTAGTGTTGGGTGGGGTTACTGGGTTATGGGGATAGGGTGGAGGTGTTGACCTTGGGTAGGGTGCTCTTTACGGGAGCCGGTGCAGACTCGATGGGCTGAATGGCCTCCTTCTGCACTGTAAATTCTATGATAATCAGGGTCTTTTATCAGGGTCATTGCATCTTGGACATCAACTTCTGAATTGTTACATAAATAATGATGAACATTGCTGAGCTCAGAATTTATTGTGGAAAAATAATTAGTGTTAATCTGTTGTACCTTTGCAGTCAATCTTTTAAAGTTCCATCCTTCCTCATCATTTAAATATTTAGTGTGTTTTTTTTAATATTGGATCTTTTGGGCAGGAAGGGATTTAACCGGTGTCATTGCAATGTAGCATGGCTTGCGAAGCAGAAGTTTTGTTGATGCATTTTCCAGTACCATTTCCTTATGATTTAAATATTTTGTGTGACGTTTTTTGATATTGGTTCTTTTGAGCTGGAAGGGACTTAACCAGTTTCATTGCATTATAGCATGCCTTGTGTAACTGATTTTTATTGGTGATGTTTTGAGGGTGTTACAACCTGGCACTTCATAATTGAATGAATATTTGAGCAATGCAGAGCAGCAACGTTGCAGTAACTGGGCTACCTTAAGGTTAGAAGGTCTGCAGCCCGTTCAGTGGCTCTGAAAATCAAACTCGTTCTTTGGTGTCATGTCTGTGGGATTATAGAAGCTGTAGCAACAAAACAAGGTGGTACAATATTAGTACATCAATTCAATTGGAATCGCAAAAAACAAGACTTATTTTAATGAATGACATTTTGCAGACTAAGCTTTTTTTTTTAAACTAACATTGAAAATGCTGATTTGTTTTTACAGCTCTGATTATACTTGTGAACAGTTGTTCACAAATCCGATGCATTTTTACCTGCATGTCAATTTTTTATAATACCCACAAATCATTAACCAAATTAGTGGCCAATCAGCTGAGATTCATTGAACAGCAGAATAGGGAGGGCTTGGTGCTTAATGGTTGTCTTGTCTTTATGGGAGCCGGTGCAGACTCGATGGGCCGAATGGCCTCCTAAAAAAAAAAAGTAAAAAAGCAAGAGGGTAGCCAGGGAAAGGGTTGGCCCACTGAAGGATAGGCAAGGGAATCTATGTGTGGAGCCAGAGGAAATGGGCGAGGTACTAAATGAATACTTTGCATCAGTATTCACCAAAGAAAAGAAATTGGTAGATGTTGAGTCTGGAGAAGGGTGTGTAGATAGCCTGGGTCACATTGAGATCCAAAAAGACGAGGTGTTGGGTGTCTTAAAAAATATTAAGGTAGATAAGTCCCCAGGGCCTGATGGGATCTACCCCAGAATACTGAAGGAGGCTGGAGAGGAAATTGCTGAGGCCTTGACAGAAATCTTTGGATCCTCACTGTCTTCAGGTGATGTCCCGGAGGACTGGAGAATAGCCAATGTTGTTCCTCTGTTTAAGAAGGGTAGCAAGGATAATCCAGGGAACTACAGGCCGGTGAGCCTTACTTCAGTGGTAGGGAAATTACTGGAGAGAATTCTTCGAGACAGGATCTACTCCCATTTGGAAGCAAATGGACGTATTAGTGAGAGGCAGCATGGTTTTGTGAAGGGGAGGTCGTGTCTCACTAACTTGATAGAGTTTTTCGAGGAGGTCACTAAGATGATTGATGCAGGTAGGGCAGTGGATGTTGTCTATATGGACTTTAGTAAGGCATTTGACGAGATCCCTCATGGTAGACTAGTACAAAAGGTGAAGTCGCACGAGATCGGGGTGAGCTGGCAAGGTAGATACAGAACTGGCTAGGTCATAGAAGGCAGAGAGTAGCAATGGAAGAATGCTTTTCTAATTGGAGGGCTGTGACCAGTGGTGTTCACAGGGATCAGTGCTGGGACCTTTGCTGTTTGTAGTATATATAAATGATTTGGAGGAAAATGTAACTGGTCTGATTAGTAAGTTTGCAGACGACACAAAGGTTGGTGGAATTGCGGATAGCGATGAGGACTGTCAGAGGATACAGCAGGATTTAGATTGTTTGGAGACTTGGGCGGAGAGATGGCAGATGGAGTTTAATCCGGACAAATGTGAGGTAATGCATTTTGGAAGGTCTAATGCAGGTAGGGAATATACAGTGAATGGTAGAACCCTCAAGAGTATTGAAAGTCAAAGAGATCTAGGAGTACAGGTCCACAGGTCACTGAAAGTGGCAACACAGGTGGAGAAGGTAGTCAAGAAGGCATACGGCATGCTTGCCTTCATAGAATTTACAGAGCAGAAGGAGGTCATTCAGCCTATCGAGTCTGCACCGGCTCTTGGAAAGAGCACCCTACCCAAGGTCAACACCGCCACCCTATCCCCATAACCCAGTAACCCCACCCAACATTAAGGGCAATTTTGGACACTAAGGGCAATTTATCATGGCCAATCCACCTAACCTGCACATCTTTGGACTGTGGGAGGAAACCGGAGCACCCGGAGGAAACCCACGCACACACGGGGAGGATGTGCAGACTCCGCACAGACAGTGACCCAAGCCAGAATCGAACCTGGGACCCTGGAGCTGTGAAGCAATTGTGCTATCCACAAGGCTACCGTGCTGCCCCTATTGGCCGGGGCATTAAGTATAAGAATTGGCAAGTCATGTTGCAGCTGTATAGAACCTTAGTTAGGCCACACTTGGAGTATAGTGTTCAATTCTGGTCGCCACACTACCAGAAGGATGGGGAGGCTTTAGAGAGGGTGCAGAAGAGATTTACCAAAATGTTGCCTGGTATGGAGGGCATTAGCTATGAGGAGCGGTTGAATAAACTCGGTTTGTTCTCACTGGAACGAAGGAGGTTGAGGGGCGACCTGATAGAGGACTACAAAATTATGAGGGGCATAAACAGAGTGGATAGTCAGAGGCTTTTCCCCGGGGTAGAGGGGTCAATTACTAGGGGGCATAGGTTTAAGGTGAGAGGGGCAAGGTTTAGAGTAGGTGTACGAGGCAAGTTTTTTTACGCAGAGGGTAGTGGGTGCCTGGAACCCGCTACCGAAGGAGGTGGTGGAAGTAGGGATGATAGTGACATTTAAGGGGCATCTTGACAAATGCATGAATAGGATGGGAATAGAGGGATACGGACCCAGGAAATGTAGAAGATTGTAGTTTAGTCGGGCAGCATGGTCGGCACGGGCTTGGAGGGCCGAAGGGCCTGTTCCTGTGCTGTACATTTCTTTGTTCTTTGTATGTTAGCACAGACGATTTTGAAGGTTTTTTTTAATGTTTATATTTCAGCTTTGCATCTGTTAAACAGCTTCAATTTTAAGTACTGAGATATGACAACTTTAAAGGAGATTAGTGAGAACATATTGTATTGGACTCAAAAGCAGTTAAAATTCCTTCATAGGAATAAGGAAGGCAAACTTTTTTTCTTGTTTCATGTCCTAATTTAATAACTGTGCATAGTGTTTTACATATTATCTTATTTGTTATATTACTGTGAGTGAATAAGGTGGCGTTCTCGTAAAATCAGCTTCATTTTTCAGACTGAAAACATCCTCTGTGCACTTGCAAATTCATGGGAAATTGATTTTTATTCCTTGAAAATTGTTCTCATCATTTTTGACCCACTTTGGAAAGTGTTTGTTTGATTCTTATGAAAGATTCAACAGTGTACAGAAGGGTCTGACTTTTACACAATGCAACTGGCTTAAACTCTGACCAATAGCTCAGGGCGCCAGCACAAACTTAGAGGAACATAGCTTCCAAACTTGTCCCCATTGATGTCATGAATATATCCTGGTAATTTGTTGGGAATGATTTTTAATATAGAAAAATAGCAAAAACTTCCAAACAGCAAAAATTGTTACAAATAATAACCAGAGTCTTCAGTTGAGGACATAACACACATTTTCTTAAAATGCATGAAATATATTGGGCGCGATTCTCCGAGCCCCGCACTGGGCCGGAAAATTGCCGCAACTGCGCCCCGATGCTGGTGCACGATTTTCCGAGGTGCGGAGAATCGGCGCCGGCGCGTTTGACGCGGCACTGGCCGCGGGCCACTGGAATCGGCGGGGCCGCCGATTCTCTGGCCCAGATGGGCTGAGCGGCCGCGCGGAAAAGGCAAAGTCCCGCCGGCACCGTTCACCCCTGGTCGCTGCCGGCGGGAACTCTGCCCGAAGGGTCGGGGGCAGCCTGTGGGACGGGGAAAAGCGCTCCTTCACCGGGGGAGGGGGGCCTCCGATGGGGTCTGGCCCGCGATCGGGGCCCACCGATCGGTGGGCCGGGCTCCCCTCCCGGGCATACTTTGTTGCGCGGCCGGCCCCTGAACCCCCACGCCATGTTAGTAGGGGCCGGCGCGCTGAAGAAGTCCCCTGAGCAGGTTGGCACGGCCCAACTGCGCATGCGTTGGTTGGCGCGGCGCCCATTTGGAGCCGGGAAGGGAGGCTGGAGTGGAGTGAACCGTTCCAGTGGCGTTCTGGCCCCCTGTGGGGGATAGAATCCATCGTACCCGTGCCCGCTTCGTGCCATCGTGAAACGCGACGGCGTTCATGACGGCGCGAACACTTAGTCTCCATTTTGGAGAATCGCCCCCATAATCTTAGTGGAATAAATGTGTTGGGTATTAGTTATTTGATTTAAATTGGCTTCTAATATTGCCAAAAGTTCAACAAGGTTGGGGATTGGGAAAACTTTGAAATTCAGCAAAGGATCACGAAGAAATTGATCAAGAAAGAGAGAATAGGATACGAGTGTAAACTAGTTGTTACAGATCGTAAAAGCTTTAATAACTATGTAAAAAAGAAAGATTATAGCCAAGGGTAAATCTGGGTCCTTTGGTGGCAAAGCAGGAAAAATTAGAATGGGGGATAAGAAAATGACAGATACATTAAACAAATACTTTATAAGCATTGTAATGGTAGAACACATAAAAATGTTCCAGAAGTAATGGGGAATCAAGGGTCTGGTGAAAATGCAAAACTTGATGATTATTCGTATTAATGGGAAAACATATTCAACATCAATGGGATCAAAAGCATCAAATCCCCTGGACTTGATTTACACACTATTGTTTTGAAAGAGATTTTTTACAGAGATGATGGATCCATTTTTTTTTTTTTTTTTTTTTTTTTTTTTTTTTGATGCTTCAGAATTCTCCAGATTCTGAAATGGTGCCTGGGGTTAGGAAGGTAGCAAATAATGTGATGGGGAAGGGAAATACGAAAGGAGATGTAAATCCAAGGGACACAAGAAGGTAATAGAGCATGATATCAATTTAGGTCATGATAACCAAAGTGTGACAGGAAGGGACATGTTTGCTATTTTTATCTAAAGCAAATCTTTTAATTTCAAATTAACATTTTGCACTTAATGGAAGGCTTCCCATTGTAATAGACAGGGTTTCTGTCATCCTATACTTACAGCATCCAGACATCACTCCAGATCAACTGGTGCTCTCTACACCTCAGACACATATTCAGCTACAGGTGAAAAAACGGGTAACAGCATGCCAACATTGTCTGTGTAAACCTTCCAACCTGGCATTTTTTTGGTTGGCATGTTCCTAAATCTGTAAACATAACGAACAATTTTATCATCCTTATTTTCTCATCAAACAGTTAATTATATTTTGAACATCTTATTTTCTTTACAGTGTAATTTAAATGGGAATAATGCTGCAGAGATTCTTGTCCTCTTACATTGCAAAAAAAATCAGACATTTAACCGAAATAACTTTCTTTCCATTATTTGCTTTCTATCTTGCCCTCGTTCACTCCTGCTTTAGCTATCTCTCCTCCATGGATGCACTTTGTCTCCCAAGAACCGCTCAATCCAGCCAACCTTGATTCCCCCCATTGCCTTCACATTCATTCTCTCCCTTGTTCAGGAAGATGTTTCCCTTGGCTACAATTTGGCTTCACAGTCTCAGAATAAGGAATTAGCCTTGAGGACTGAGATGAAGATAAATGGCTTCAATCAAAGGATTGTAAATCTGAGGAATTCATTGCTGCAGGGATTATGGTTGCTCAGTCATTGATTATATTGAAGAAAGAGACTGATGCATTTTTGGATAGGATCATCTACCCTAGTCTTATTTTTGATATGTTTTTCCTCTGGCTTTTCATTCTCGCTTGCCTTATTTCAGGACCATAGGGTCCTGATTTGGATCGCGGGCATATTCTGGTGTCTGACAATCCAGGGACTGGGAGATTTGGGTCATTGTCTTTTTAATGGCCCTTTTTGTGTGCATTTCAACCTGTCACGTTCTACGTATCTGTGCACCTATCTCTCCCTTACTCCCAATAGAATGTACATATTGAGCACAAATTGAAGTCACCCCACTTAGGATAATTGGAATGAAAACAAAAGGTAAAAATGTAGTTTTTGCAGAGGTTGCAAATGGAGTTTTCTAATTTGCATCAGTGAATTCAAGGTTTTAATGGGCAGAGTCAAAAACGAACTAATTTTTCTGTATTTCCTTGTATAGATTTTTTTCCAAGCAAAACTCTGCAGCATAAATATCATTTAAAATAACACTGTCTGTGTAAACTGATGGAAGAGGCAGAAGCCTTTTTTTTCTGTCTGATGCCTTACTTACATTTATTTAGATCACAAGACATTATGCATGTGACATTTTATTCTGTTTGAACAATTTTCAGTGATCCTAATTCGACATTTTCATTCCTGAAAGATTCATTCGAAATGTGATATTTTATTGATAAATATTTAAAGTTACTTCTGTTTCTTACTGATTAAAATAGCAGGGTCCGATCGCTATGGGTTTAATCAGTCCAGTAGATTGTCTGCATCAGTGAGTGCCATGCGAGTTCTCAATACAGGATCTGATGTAGAGGAAGCTGTTGCAGATGCTTTGGTAAGTATAGTTAAATTATATGATCATTTATTTGCGATTGAATCACCTGTATTATAGTTTTTCTTTTGATGTTTATTGTTATGATGCATAATGTTCTGTCATTTGTTATGATACCCATGGAGACCAACAAACAAAAAGAATCAAATGTACCAAACAACCCCAACGAGGAAGTCAATGGATAAGATTTCGCTTTTTACAGCTAACAATCAACCAAAATTAGCAGGCAATATGCAGTCAATATAAACTATAAATTACACATTAATTATGAGACACAAGAAAGAAAGATTATGAATTTACTTGGCACATATGGCTCCAATTTCAGTCAGAAAGTCATTCAAAGCTCTGAACTTCCTTAGGTAGAGTTCCAACTACGTTTCTTCGAGCACTAAACTATTAGTCTTCATCTGAGAGCAACTCCCAACCAACCCGAGTTTTCACGGATATGGTTTTCACCCAAATTGTGCACTTTTGTGAAACTACTCCACTCTGCTCAACACGGCTGGTAGATGCCGGGAGATTCCTCCTTCCGGGATCTACCCAGCTTACCTTGCAAGATCAAATGCGATCTTGCAAGACATCGTGATGTGAATCCTGCCCATTGTGGGCGGATCACGTTTTGGAAAATCTGCAGACCGTTAGTCTGACTCTAATGTGCACTCGCACAATCTCCCCAAGACGATGGGTCCTAACACCATCGACTTGGAGATCTCGGCAAGCATTGTTCAGTGCTGATCTCCACAAAAGGGGACCAGATGGAACAGCACTCAAGCTGGTCTCCCAGTGAATTGGAAGCCCCAGGTGCTTGCCTTCTGCGTAGGTTGGCACCCTGGCACTGCTGGTGCCACATGGGCACCTTGGCACTGCCAGCCTGACACCCTGGCGGTACCAGCCTGACACTGCCAAGGTCCCAGGTGGCATTTTCCCCCGTTGCGGATCGGTCCCGGGGATACCCTGCGTGGGTGCGGGGTGGATCTGAGGACCTCCTCATAGATTAGTTGGGGCTTCGCGGAGGTTCTGGGGTCGTGTCAATGGGTTGAGAGATTGGGACGCCATTTCAAAATGGCATCCTGACCTCCTTCTGCACTGACTGGTTCCAGCGAGTGGAACTCCTCAGTGCAGAAAACGGAACTAAATGCAGCCTGGTCGAGGTGTTGCCCACTGAGGCACCGTATCTACCCAAATGGGCGTTCAATAGCGTGGTGTTTCTCAACGCTCTGGGCGCCAGGAAATATCTGGCTAAACTCACTGCGGGATTTCTGCATCCATTCCGGTAGATTGCGGCCATGGTCTTGATGCCGTGCATCTGTCAGAAATATTTGTGTACTGAAACTTCAGTAACAACCCTGTGCACTGTATGGCAGGTGCTGGACAATCAGGTCCTTTGAAACAACCAAAGCAATGACAATAACCTTGTTTTCCTGCTCCTAGATTCCACATTTGTGTTTATTGTCTTTCAACTGTGTCCTAATCGCTTCTCCAGCACACCAGGCTACGTGGGTCCTGGTGGGCAGAGCAGTTCATCTTTCCTTTGGGTCGTGAAGGTCATTCTCCCATTTGATGCCAGTTGCTGAGCCTGGCCAAACCCCCAAATTGTACAGTCCATCATACACTAATTATCTTTCACAATCTGGAGACAGTTCAATTGGAAAATAATGGAAACAGCCTTCTTCACTGAACATCTAACGTCTTGTGCATTGCCCAATCCAAGCTGTGCTATTTATTGGCCTGAATCTATGACTGCTCCCTTGATTTTTGTTTACTCTCATCAGCAGAACTTAAACATCAAGATGCACTTCATGATTACTCCCTTTGCTCCTCTTCCACAAAGTTTCAGTGTCCGATGGGCAATTCCCCTGCTCCCTGAGACCCTCTGTGAAAGGCTATGACTCAGCTAGAGTCAGAGACTTTGGACAGTTCCATGGTACCTACCTGAATACTTATCTAGGAAATTAAAAATCTTTCACCTGGATAACTGTATCACTGACCCTCCAATCCCCTCAACCTGAACCCCTGACCTGCGACCCTTACCCGACTACCTCCGCCTTTCCCCAACCAAAACCTGACTACCCCTTGACCTGACTATCTCCCCCGATCCAACCCAAACCAAACTGCTCACTACCTTCTACCTGACCTGGTCTGGTCCAACTACCCCAACCCGACTATCATAATCACCCCATTCACTCATTCATGCACTCACCATGTTGCAACTAATGCTGTAAAAAGGGAACGTGCCCTGTCTTCCCGCAACGCTACTCTGCTAGGACAGAGGGCCCTAAGGGAAGCTGCACTATGGATATATTTGACTACATGGATCGGAAAATCCTCTAAGAAATGTGCAACAGTGCGGAATCGGGAGGATCTCCAAGCGCAACGGCGATCCACTCGTCATTTCTGATGCTGGGATGATCCTGGTCATTTTTTCAAACTGGAAATCATGAATCTTTTCCTGTGTGAATTCCTATATTTGTTTTGTGTTGCTGTTGACTTCCAACTTTGTCCTTGCAAGGCTGTTCTGCGAAGTACTTGGTTACAGCACATCTTTTAATAGCTGTTAGTACAAAGCTTAGTACAGAGCTTAGAGCCGAGGTTGCTGAATACACAGTCACCAATAGTGGAGCAATTGAAATTGGAATGATTGAGGCCAAAATCAGAGGAGCACAGATATCTGGGAAGATTGTGGAGCTGGAGGACTCTGGAAATGGAGAAGGATGAGGCTATGGAAGGACTTAAAACTCATGATTTTGAAAGCAATGCATTTGCTTTACCAAAATCCAATATAGGCCAGTAAGCATGGGGTGAATGAGCAGAGGTTTGGGTGATCTCAAGATGATAAAAGGTAGAATGTAGGAGGTCAGCCAGCAGTGCACTGGTATAGTCAAGTCTTGAAGTAATCAAGGCATGTACATAGATTTCAGCATCAGATAAGTTGAGACAAGAGCAGAGTCGTGCAATGTTACAGGGATGGAAATTGTGGTGATGCGGGTAGGTGTTTGGAAGCTCAACTCAGGGTTAAGTATGACTGAGGCTGTGACTGGACCGATCAGCCTGAGACAATTACCAGTGAATGGAATCTGTAACAGGGATTAGAGATTTTGCCTTTATCTCAATATTTAATTGGAGGAAATTTCTGCTTGTTCAATACCAACTATGAGATGAGCAGTATTTAAGTTTAGAGACAAGTGAAGGAGTCAAAAGAGGTGGCAGTCAGCTAGATCAAAGCAAAATATTGCAGGGGCTTGAAATCTGAAATAAAAATAGTTAATTCTGGATAAACTCAGCAGTTCTGGCAGCATTCATGAAGAGAGAAACACAGCGAATGTTTTGTGTCCATTCATCCTTCTACAGAACTAAAAGGGATAGAAATGTGATCAATTATGTATTTGCAGAAGGGGTGGGGGAGAATGGAAAGTCAGTGTTAGGTTGGAGAGATTGTCAAAGTTATGGAAATCAGACAAAGAGGCTATTAATGGTGCTGTTAAGGACTGAAGCGTGCTGACAATTACAAGGGTAGGACAGCAGAATGTGTTAATAGGGAAACAAAGGTCAGTGCCTCAGTGGGAGCAAAACTGAACAACCAGGGATGGTGGCCAAGTGGGGGAGTGGCGAGTTGTGTTGGGACAAGCCAGGAGAACTGAATACTGAAAACCAAAAGGCGGAGTCAAGATGGAGGAGAAAGTTCACAAGCTTAAGTGTTAAACTCAGGGTTGAGTCCAAAGGCTGTTCCGTGCCTAATCGGAAGATGGGTGTCGGGATTCTCCGCCTTGCCACGCCGGAAACGCAAATCATGATCGGGTGGAGAAGTGGGGGTCCAGCCGAAATTGGGGTACATGCAGGGTGCCGAACAGACCACTATGCCCTGGCTACCTGCAGGCGGTGGGATCGGGGTGGGTCCTGGGATGAGTCCGAATGATCTATGTGGGTAGCACAGTGGTTAGCACAATTGCTTCACAGCTCCAGGGCCCATGGTTCAATTCCCAGCTTGGGTCACTGCCTGTTCGGAATCTGCACGTTCTCCCTGTGTCTGCGTGGGTTTCCTCCGGGTTCTCCAGTTTCCCCCCACAGTCCAAAGATGTGTGGGTTAGGTGGATTGACCGTGCTATATTGACGTTAGTGTCCAAAAAAGGGAAATTGGGGTTACTGGGTTAAGGGGATAGGGTGGAGGGGCAGGCTTGAGTAGGGTGCTCTTTGCAAGGCCAGTGCAGACTTGATGGGCCGAATGGCCTCCTTCTGCACTGTAAATTCTATGATTTGCATCCACTTAGTGAGCTGGGCTGGGCGGCTGAGTCCTCAGGCCCTCATGATTCTCCACTCTTCTGGGCCTTGAATCATGTGGGCAAGGATCACGACTGGTATTTACCAGTGTGGCCCTGGTGTGACCTCAAGGTGGGCCAAGAGATAACTCCTGCCTTTCCCTCCCTTACCAGACTAGGCCCCCTCCCCAAGACCCCCAAATGGGGATCCCCTGCCCCAGAGACAGATGGGAAGGCCCCACGAGGCAACAGATGGGGAGGCCCCTCCTCCCAAGACCCCCAGAGGGGGAGGCCCCTCATCCCGAGACCCCCAGATGGGGAGGCCCCCATGCCGAGACCCCCAGATGGGAGGCCCCCCTGCCGAGACCCCCAGATGGGAGGCCCTCCCCCCCCCCCCCCCCCACCTAGACCCCCAGATGGTGAGGCCCCCCCCCCCCCCCCTGCCGAGATCCCCAGGTGGGGAGGCCCCCCTGCCGAGACCCCCAGATGGGAAGGCCCTGCTGAGAGCCCCCAGATGGGGAGGCCCCCCTGAGACCCCCCCCCCAAGATGCGGAGGCCCCCTCCTCCCGACCCCCCAAATGGGGAGGCCTCCCCGCCGAGACACCTAGATGGGTAGACGCACCTCCCTCGCCGAGACCCCCAAATGGGGAGGCCCCCCCGCCGAGACACCTACATAGGGAGGCGCCCCCCCCCCCCCCAACCCCACCCTCCATGGAGACCCCCAGATGGGGAGGCCTCCCTGCCTGGGCCACCCCAGATGGGGCCCGATCCTCCCGAGACCCCCAGATGGGGAGCCCCCACACCCGACACCCCCAGATGGGGAGGCCTCCCTGTCCGAGACACCCCAGATGGGTAGGCCCCCGCCCCCTGATACACCCCAGATGGGGAGGCCCCCCCCCTCCTCTGAGTCCCAAATGGGGTGGCCCCCTCCCCCCGAGACCCCTTAGATATGTGATATGGTACGAATTAAGTCAAGGCATGAAGGGAAAACTGGTCAATGGGAAGACTGATCAAAATGTTTTATACAATGTAAGAAAGGCTGAACTACTCATTCCAGCTCACCAGGCCCCATGTAAAGAATGCTCACAGTTCACCAGACCCCTGTAAGAAATGCTGCCCTAACCATTTCAGACTGTAAGACTGATAAGGCCAACTCTGCATAACTTGAAGTCTGAAAAGATCAGCGAAGGTCGAGCCATTCCAAAACACCGGACCTCGGCAACTCCTGATAAAACTAACTCGTCATAACCCAGGGCCGTAGGAATTAAACAAGATAAGTTCAGGAAGAAATAATTCTAATCCAACCTTTCAATGTTCCCTCCAAGGACAAGATAATGGTATGAGTGGTGTGACCAAAAAATGATAATGTATAAATATTGAGCTAATTCTCTGCAAAAGTGCGCAACTTGCAAAAGACTCAGCAGTTTTGTTGACTGCTCTCTGACTTCAAGTTTCAGCCAAGACTGCATGCAGTCTTTTCGAAAATAAAGCTTTGTTATTTTGTCTTAATTAGTGTGTTGAATCTTTCTACTACAGAAGTGGGAAAATATTGACTTTAGCAGATAGGGAGGCTCCCTAAGTAAAGGGACCCACACCGGAGACCTCCTAACTGAAAGGAATCCTCCCGAGACTTCTAAGTAAAAGGACCCCACAGAAAAGAGACCCCTGTCTGGAAGTTAAGGAGCAGTCCAGACAGCAGCAGTGAAATAAAAGCACTGTTGTAACACTCACCTGGGCATACACCTGCTGGCTCTGACAGAGGAAGCACCACATGTCCATTTCTGGAAAGAGAAAAGCATTGACCTGTATTTAAACCTTTCAGATCGTTTAGCTGCAAGCCATTCATTAATTTCTCCTAGTGGGCTGTGATTGACAGCTTCTACAAACACAGATGTCAGCCTTGCTTCATTCATCTTCATGGATCCAGTAACTTTCAGTGATGTAATCACAATGTTTGCAAACATGAACCACATCAAAGAGAGTTAAGTACATTTCAATCACTCCTACTAACGCTTGAGGTCCCCTGACTGTAACGGTGCTGAGCTCGAGATTGACAGCACTTCATTCTCTTTGAAGTGGTTGATATTTGTAAACACTGTGGCTACAGCACTTCAGAGTTACTCATGTTTTTGAAGGTGGCAGATATTGCAGAGAAACTGATAAAATGGGATGGAATCCTTACTGGGAACTGGTTGTGAAGAGCTGTAGTCTAGGTAGCTGTGGGAGTCTGTGGGTCTACAATGAATATTGGTGGTCAGTCTATCGCAGAAATTGAGACAGGTCAGGGAAGGGAAGTGTCGCAGATAGAACATGTGAAGGTGAAAGAGGGGTGGAAATGGAAGCAAAATTGATTTCCAGACAAGAGCCTGAAGCTGCACCCGATATAGTCATCAACATAATGGAGAAAGAGTTGTGGGAGTGGGCCTGAGCAAGACTGGAACAACGAATATTCCACATACCCCACAAAAAGACAGGCATAACTGGGGCCCATGCGAGTTATTTGCAGGAAATTAGACAAATTAAAGGAGAAATTGCTGAGTGAAAGAATGAGTTTAGTTTGGCGGAGGAGAGCAGTGGTGGACAGGGATTGTTCGGGCCACTGTTTAAGGAAGAAGCACAGAGCCCTCAGACCCTACTAGTGGGGGATGGGGGTGTGGAGGGATTTGATGCCAATAGTGAAGAGAAGGTGGTTGGAGCCGGGAAACTGTAAATTGTTGATGTGACGTAGGGCATCAGAAGAATTATGAATGTAGTGGGAAGGGACTGAGCAAGGTGAGAGAGAAAATAATCGAAAATAAATTCTATGATATGAAGAAATTAGTTCAGTGGGTCAGAAGCAAGCTGATACAATGGGCCTAGCTGGCCAGTCCTATTTGTGGATTTTGGGAAACAGGTAGAAGCGGGCTGTGTGGGGTTGGGGTCTATGAGGTTGGAAGCGAGGACGGGAAGATCTCCAGAGGTGATGAGGTATTGAGTTTTAACTGCATGTCATTGGTGTACATGTGAAAATTGACCTTTTTTGATGATGTCACCAAGTGCAGCATTTAATTGAGAAACAGGAAGGATTAGGGAAATTCAGTGGAATAAAAACAGAAAACGTTGGAAAAACTCAGATTAAAATCTGTGGAGAGAGAAACAGAGCTTAAAGTCAATGACATAGAAATATAGAAAAGGAGGCCATTAAGACCTTCGAGCCTGCTCTGCCATTTAATATGATCATGGTTAATCCTCTATCTCAACACCATCCCTCACTCTCCCCATATCTTTAAAGTCTAGAAATCTATTTTGTCCTTAAATATACTCCAGCCTTCTCTGGTAGAGAATTCCACAAATTCATCCAGCTCTGAATGAAGAAGTTTCTCCTCATCTCAGTCCTAAAAGGACTACACTGAACCATGACTGACCACTTGTTCTGTCCAGCCCTTTCAGAATTTTCTATGTTCAGTTAGGTCCCCTCTCATTCTTCTAAATTCCAACGAATACAGATCTAGTCGACCCTTGTCTTTGTATGACAATCCTGTCATCCCTGGAATCTGGTGAGCCTTCACTGCACTCCCTCGATGTTTCAGGGTCATCGTTAGACTTAATTGCAGAATTTTCTTATTGAGTTCAAATTTCACCATCTGCCGTGGTGAAACTCAAACGCAAGCCTCACTGGATTACTAGTCCAGTGACAATACCACTGTGCCACTACCTCCCCTTGTTTTTCATTTGCGCTGTCGTCATGTCATTGACCTGAAAGGTTAACTCTGTTTCTCTTTTCACTGTTGCTGCATGATCTGTTGAGTATTTCCAGACTGTAGATGCGAATTCATAGCTAAATTCGGAGGTTCAATAGCGGAATAAAGTTGATGGAGATAGGGTGAATTTGTATTGAGCACCAATGAATTGCTGTGAAAATTCAACAGTAGATGTTGAAGATGAGTCAAGTCCAGAAGCTATTTGAGGATAGATTATCAAAGGATGTGCTGATGGAGATATTTCCATGGAATGAAGATCAAAGAGCTGTAGTTGCAGAACAGAAAGAATGATGGCGAAGTTGGAAGTCGTCGTAAGTTTGAGAAGCAGCAGACTTCAGTGCAGGTGTGTCAACCTCTGGCCAGCAATAGACTACTAAAACTAAAAAATGTTCAGGACAGGAGAGAGGTTAGTGTGAAAAGCACTAGTTTCTCCTCTCACCACCTGCCTGTAAACAGAAAGGTGCTATGATTTGTTTCCTTTGTTATAAGCAATGGCAGATTTCCCAACCCCTCAGTTTTTGTGTGATCTAATTTTCTATTAATAACTGCACCCCCCCCCCCCCCAAGAAACCTTGAGAGGATGATTTCAACAGGGTAGTTTATTTGCACACACTCAAAATCCATGAACAGTTCCAATGCTGCCTCATTTGCATTGTATTCAAGAGGGAGAGAGAAAAGAAGGATTTGCAGGGTAAAGACCACAGAGAAAATTATTGTTTCACATGGGTTCTAGAGCCCTGAATGGAAGTCCAATGAAGTATTCCTTTATGGAGGTTGGTGAGTTGACAACTGATACTGAATAATTCACTTTTCGGTGGTTCTAACTTCCCGCGATGAGATAGGTGTGCAGCGAGTTTCCAGTAGAAGTAGAGCAGACGGGGCCAGATCCCTTCTCTGGGTTGCTGCTCGTTAGAAGGTAAAATGGACGACTGAGACATTGCAATACTGCAACGCAATAATATTGGTTGCACAAACCAGAGTTCCCTGTCACATGACTCCCAATTCTGCACACTGTCTTTGAAAAGGGTGTGCATCCTGCATGGGTCCCCGATACTTTTGAATATCTGAACCATTAAGAATTGAAAGAAAGGTTGTGGGGCCCTTTGTCTTATCAGATGAACAGACTCCTGTTGGCCAGCCTGGGTTATGAAAATGGAAATGGCTTTTCTATAACTCTCTTTGAATTTGGGCTGTGTAGCCCACAATGGGCTTGTTAGTAGTTCTTCAGGGATAATGAGATGTGAGTTTCTTCAATACTGGCAGGTAGATCCTTTTGTTCAGGTCACAGACATGTCTGTTTTTAGGTCTCAGCCCATTTAGATTTTTTTTAGAGAAAGCAATGAGCATATCTTTTTTTATTTTATAAGAGAAGTATAACGGGCGAAGTCTTAGTCCCTCACAAAAGGCAATTAGAATCTGGAGTCCAGTCACAGTGTCAGCAGGAAATTGGCATCCCGCAGTTAGATCAGAGGTGGGACTGGCTTTGAAGCACCAGACCTGTAACCGATCACTGTTTGTCGATGTACTCTGTTGATTATTCTTTTTGTCTACTATGTACGTACTGTGTACGTTCCCCTCGGCCGCAGAAAAATACTTTTCACTGTACTTCGGTACATGTGACAATAAATAAAATAAAATCAGATCAGACTGTAGCTGAGTCTTACAGTGTAGACCAGTGCGGAAGCATAGCTTGGCATCCAGTGAAATCCAAAAATTTGGAAACCAAATTTCAGGGAAGATCCAGTGCTCACAGAATAGGCATGATCAGTGCAATGTTCTTGGCGGATGGCCTGATTTATATTACAAGAACACTTGCAGCTAAAGATTTTAATGATTTATTAACATTAACTGTGGATCAACTATATACAAAACAACAGATGACTAACAGTATTAACATGCACAAGCAACCTCTCACTCCAGCTTGCTAGTCAGTGTGAGGTCATCTGACTCTAACATTCACGTATATGCTAATGAGACTCTTAGTGGTCAGTCGGTGAATTACAACACAACCATGATATCACCATTGTCAGGCAAAAGCAGTATAAACTAGCAATTAACTTGGGTTAAGAAAGGTGGCACAGTGGTTAGCACTGCTGCCTCACAGCTCCAGGGACCTGGGTTCAATTCCGGCCTCGGGTGACACTCTGTATGGAGTTTGCATGTTCTCCCCGTGTCTGCATGGGTTTCCTTTGGGTGCTCCAGTTTCCTCCCACAGTCCAAAGATGTGCAGGTTAGGTGGATTGGCCATGCTAAATTGCCCCTTAATGCCCAAAAGGTTAGGTGGGGCTACTGGGTTACGGGGATACGGTGGAGGCGTGAGCTAAAAAAGAGCTTGGGTTAAGGTGTTGCAGTCAGGAGACCTAAACCGTGGAAAAGATGAGATTGTGGGAGAAGGGACAGTGGATAGCCAAGGAAAGAGGTGGACTATGTGCAGCTCCCTCAGGAGTTAACTGCCCAGGAGCTGTCTTCAAACTCTCACTGACACATTCCTCTCTGCTGTATCCATTAATTAAATGAATAACTGCGCATATGCCTCATTGCTGTTTTGTGTGCTCTTAGGTGGGCACTGCTTTGCATAAGTTGAGTACATAACAACAGTCATTGCAGATTAAAGTAGTATCTAAAAGACAATGTGCTGGATTCTCCAAAAATGGGGCGATGTCCCCATGCCAGCGTAGAAACGCAAGCGTTTCACTCTTGACTTTCCTTAAGAAAGAGCGATTCTCCTAACTGCAGGGAGCTGGCAGGGCCCTGGAGTGCTCCTTGCAGCTCTGGCTGCGGACACGGGGCCCCGCACTTCCGGTCGGGAGTCCACGCATGCGCACGGTGGGGGCCTGCAGCGGCTGCGCCATGCACGATGGCGGACTCTGGCCGTGGACCGTCATCCAAAATCTAGCCCCCCCCCCGAGATCGCGCGTAACCGTGGATCCGTGCCGCCCGATCGCTCCCCTGGCCGTCCATGAGGCCCCCCCCCCCCGCCCCCTGTGAATTGAACATTTTATTACGTTCTCCATGTTTCTCCTTTCCTTGTCTTTATTGAAAGATTGACTTGTTAAGATACAGACCTGGTGGCAGATTACCCTCCTGTACTTAAGCGACTATTGACATTTGACTTTGACAATTTTTAAAAAATTAATTCCGGGGATGAATGCATCACTGGCTGGCCTAGCATTTGTTGTCCATCCCTAATTGCCCTTGAACTGAGTTTCAGAGGGCAATTCAGAATCAACCACATTGCTGGGAGCCTGGAGTCATGTGGGGCAGACCAGGTAAAGATGGCAGATTTTCTCCCCTGACAGACATTAGTGAACCAAATTATTTTTACGATAATTGACAATGGTTTCATAATCATCATTAGACTTTCAATTCCAGATTTTTATTGAATTCAAATTCAGTGAGTTTGGCAGGACATAAGATGCATCATTTGGCCACTGGTGGAAAGAAAATTGCTATGCACAATCACTCATTTTTGTTATCTACTTGTGGTTTCTTTGTCATGCTTCAGAACAGTAACTGAAATAATAAATACTAACAAAATATGGTCTGACTGTTCTCAATTTTTCTTTCCAAAAATTGCTATCAGCTCCTAGGAGACATACGGAGTAAGGTAGAGATATTCTTCTTTCCAAGACTGTTTTTCCATGAAGGATTGTTTTTCCATGAAGGATTGTATGTTGTGCTGTAAGCACCAAGCTGCATTTCTCTAGAATTGAATTCAACAGCATTATGTAATGTCTTCATGAATATGTGTAACACATTTGAGATCGTGTAATAAGTCCCGATTTTAAACCTTAATTTAATTGTAACACAGAATCCTTTCACGATTAAATGGTAAACAAAAACACAGAGCAAGAGGTATTGTTCATGTAAACCTAGCACACCACCGCAATCAATATGAGCTGAAGCTGGGCATGAACCTAAAATGACCGATATTTTCTATATTATACAGCTGACTTGCCATTTTCAGCCATGCAAGCGTCGGAGTCAATCCTGTACTCTGCCAATGGGATATACTATTGCAGTCCGTAAAAGAGACCAATGTTTCTTGGCTGGTCAGATTCTATTGCCCAAAGCAGTTCTTATACTTGGAACATTTATTGCATTAATTGGCAGTGTATTCAATTAAATTTTCTAATGCAATGCTGCAGGTTGACAGATCTTTCAAATCACTCTGCCTGCAGAAAGAAAATTCTGCAAAATTGTGTTGTGAAAGTAATTGACATTTTTAAACTCCGAAATTGACAACCATTTGGAAATGCTTTCTATTTTGCATTAGGTGGAAGTGTCACATTTGCATCTGATTAGCTTATATTGCTGAAACAACAATAAATTCGAATTGCCACGTAGGGAACTTGACAATGAACCAAGAACATATTCCTGCTGCTTTCTTCTGACTAGGAACTTGAGTTTTATGAGGAACAATTATTCTGCAGAATTCTTTCAGAAACATCAGTCACCTTTAATTGATCTTGGGATGTATGTATTGTAGCAGTTAGACTTTGTGACCTTAAAGGGTAAAGCTAGCCACAACACCATAACACCCATTGCATTGTTCTATGTGGTAGAAATTCCTGTTGTGAAACAGTATCTCATCCAGCATGTGAAAATTGCTACTGTAGATGGGGTATAACTATTGTTGCAGGATTAATACATTTGTGAAACACAATTGTGTAGAATTTGATTCATTGAAAGATTTGTTTTCGAAAAAAATCTTGTGTTCTACAAAGTCAACCTGATTGTCTAATTTCTGAAATAATGCACTAAACTTGAAACATTTTTTTCTCAAAAATAGTGCAGTGAATGCTGTCATTCCAGTGTTGTATCTTTTGATATGAGACTAATTTACAGGCATCTATTTTACTGAATACTTTACTGAATACAATGAAATCATTGTCACAAAGGGAAGCAAATCTAGACAACAAAGAACTAAATCATTATTGCTTTTAAAATCACCTTATTGCAAAAGGAAGAGTAAAATTAATTCTCAATCATTTATTTCCTTGTTGAAAAACGGATTGAAAAAAAAACAAATAGTGAAGGTGTATCATCAGTCCTGTTGCATTACAGAAAAAGCCAGCAAGGAGAAGGTATGAATCATACGGCATATATTCCGATGATGATGCCAACAGTGATGCATCCAGTGTCTGCTCTGAGCGTTCCTACAGTTCTCGAAATGGCAGCATCCCTACATATATGCGACAGACTGAAGATGTAGCTGAGGTCCTTAACCGCTGTGCAAGCACCAATTTTTCAGAAAGGAAGGAGGGCCTGCTGGGCTTACAGAGCTTACTGAAAAACCAACGGACATTGAGGTAGGGAGATAACTAACTTTACGTTGTGTTTTCAAGTTTTGTAGTATTATTCGTTAATCCATAATTATTCTCTTTTACAACAGTCGTGTTGAATTGAAAAGATTGTGTGAAATCTTCACGCGGATGTTTGCAGATCCTCATAGCAAGGTATGCTGGGGTACTTTTGCTTAAAATATTTTAACAGTTAGATTATCAATATCACTGTAATACATTTGTTGTATTTTCTGTCAATTCTATTATTTGTAATGGAGAGTTGTGACTTTTGCAATTGTGATTTTAAAGATATCAGTTGTCAATTATCATTTAATTTGCTTGAAGTAATTTTTATTGCGGGTGTTTATCCCTCCATTGAGGATATTATCATCCTCCAACTTCATTGAGTGTCTTGGCTATTTAATACCATCATTCCATCTTCCATTCCACCACATCCATTTACAGAGAAATTATAGCCAATATACCACATTCCTGTCAATGCCGCCAATTAGTAAGTTTTCTTAACACTAGCAATTTATATTATACATCTAAACATAGTTCTTCAGGTTTAAATTTGTCGGCACACATTAAAAAGTACTTATGGAATCACAGGACTTGAACATGGAACATTGCAAAATGTAACCAATTCACTTCTCCATTTTAAGGATAATAGAACATTACAGCGCAGTACAGGCCCTTCGGCCCTCGATGTTGCGCCGACCTGTGAAACAATCTAAAGCCCATCTACACTATTCCCTTATCATCCCTATGTTTATCCAATGACCATTTAAATGCCCTTAATGTTGGTGAGTCCATTACTGTTGCAGGCAGGGCATTCCATGCCTTTACTACTCTCTGAGTAAAGAACCTACCTCTGACATCTGTCCTATATATCTCCCCTCAATTTAAAGCTATGTCCCCTCGTGCTAGCCATCACCATCCAAGGAAAAAGTCTCTCACTGTCCACCCTATCTAATCCTCTGATCATCTTGTATGCCTCAATTAAGTCACCTCTTAACCTTCTTCTCTCTAATGAAAACAGCCTTAATTCCCTCAGCCTTTCCTCATAAGATCTTCCCTCCATACCAGGCAACATTCTGGTAAATCTCCTCTGCACCCTTTCCAGTGCTTCCACATCCTTCCTATAATACGGCGACCAGAACTGCGCGCAGTACTCCAAATGTGGCTGCACCAGAGTTTTGTACAGCCGCAACATGACCTCATAGCTCCGAAACTCAATCCCTCTACCAATAAAAACTAACACACTGTACGCCTTCTTAACAACCCTAGCAACCTGGGTGGCAACTTTCAGGGATCTATGTACATGGACACCGAGATCTCTCTGCTCATCCACACTCCCAAGATTCTTACCATTAGCCCAGTACTCTGTATTCCTGTTACTCCTTACAAAATGAATCTCCTCACACTTTTCTGCATTAAACTCCATTTGCCACCTCTCAGCCCAGCTTTGCAGCTTATCTATGCCCCTCTGTAACCTGCAACATCCTTCCGCACTGTCCACAACTCCACCGACTTCAGTGTCATCTGCAAATTTACTCACCCATCTTTCTACGCCCTCCCCCAGGTCATTTATAAAAATGACAAACAGCAGTGGCCCCAAAACAGATCCTTGTGGTACACCACTAGTAACTGAACTCCAGGCTGAACATTTCCCATCAACCACCACCCTCTGTCTTACAGCTAGCAAATTTCTGATCCATACTGCTAAATCACCCTGAATCCCATGCCTCCGTATTTTCTGCAATAGCCTACCGTGGGGAATCTTATCAAACGCTTTACTGAAATCCATATACACCACATCAACTGCTTTACGCTTGTCCACCTGTTTGGTCACCTTCTCAAAGAACTCAATGAGGTTTAAATGTTGCTGGAATCCACAATTTTAATTTTTATCAACATCAAGGCTGACTAAGTACCAACTAATGTCAATTACCACAACTTCAGATACTTTAGCATGTACAATTTAAAATACATCACAAAACCAGAATGTTTTGATATAATTTGGGATGGCAATAATTTTTTGACTTGCTCTTATCAAAATGTAATCGGTTTCCTAGTGTAATTGATTTTCCTAGCTTAAATCGACTACAGATTCTAAGTAATACATTTCATTTAACAAAATAAATGGTATTCTTCATCTTTCTATAGTATAGATATTTAAGGCAAGGAAATGAATGAAACTTTTCAATCTTATTAATCTCTCAAAATATTGTGCAGAGAACACCAACACAACCATCATAATTGAAACTAATCTAGATTTTTAACCAGCAATTACTTTACATCAGAAACACAGTCTATTATGAGCTGATAAAGTAATAAAGGTCAAATGTTATATTCCCATTTGGAATGACCATTTCATGTCATTGCTGCATTCCAGTACCCTCTATATATTGCAGGATCAAACTAAGTTGACAAGGAAAATGACAAAATACGTAGATCGTTTAAAAGATTTGAACCTATTGACATTGGGAATTTACCCACATCATCTTTCCATTCTGCATTTCTTATCTGAGTTGCTACATTATTTCTTGGTTGTTAGCCTTGGCTCTGTGATAGTAATCTGATGTCTGAGTCAGAAGGCTCATTCCACACAATTCACATAATCCAGGCCAACAGAGTGCATTATTCAGGAAGCACTGTACTGTTGGCAGTGTCATCTTTTGCATGATTCATTAAATCGATATTCCATCCATCTATCTTATTACTTTGATGAAAAAGATCCCATGAACAAGTTGAAGAAGAGCAGGGGGGTGGGACTCTCACTGATGTCCTGGCTGATATTTATCTTGTCCTGCTAATATTTATCTCAACCTATATCACTAAAATTAAGAATAGCAGTCATTATCTCATTGCTGTTTCTGGAACATTGCTCTGTGGAATTTGGCTGTTTCCTACTTTACAACAGTGACTACAGTTCAAAAAGAGTTTCATTGGCATTCAAGTGCTTTGGGACACCCCGAGATCATGGAAGATGCAATACAGTTTCATCCATTTTTTTCTTGTTTGCAAGTGGGCACTAACTGATTCTTTCTGCATTTAAAGAAGGTCATCATTTTTTACTGTCTAAGTTGATTCAACAGTTTTATTCCACATGATCGTTCAGTCAAAATTAGGTTTAACCAGTAACCAAATACCATACTATGTATTTCCCTGGCCTCTACCTTTGTCTCTCAAATTTTTTTTTATTCAGTGTTTTTCCGGTTTTACAAATAATGCAACAAACTGAACTGGTACAGTACAGCATAAATGCTTCTGCGTACATGAATACAGAAAAATGCAGGGTAGCATCAACACGTTTATACAAGGAAATACGGTGGGCAGATTCGCTAGAGCAGGCATTTTCTAAGTGGGGTCACGACCCGTGGATGTCGGGAGGGTCGCGGAGCCGTCCATTGCGGCGTTCCCGATCGCGGGAATTCACGCGCAACAGCCGTAGCAGCCGGCTTTTAACAATGCCGGCTGCGAACATTGCGGCGGGTGGGGGCATATGTTTTGGCCCTGTCCGAAGCTGGAGGATTACTGGAAGGTGGTGTTTAGGGTAATCTCGAAAGTGGTGCACGTGAAACTGGACACAGACCCTCGGGAGGCCATATTCGGGGTGTCTATCAGCCGGAGTTGGAAACGGGCGCAGAGGCAGATGTTGTAGCCTTCGCCTCGTTGATCGCCCGAAGGCGGATCCTGTTCGGGTGGAGATCAATTTCTCCACCCTGTGCCCTGGCGTGGCGGGAGGACCTGCTGGAAATCTTGACGCTTGAAAAGGTCAAATTTGAACTGATGGGAAGGATGGAGGGGTTCTACAATTCATGGGCGTTATTCATTATGCACTTTCGAGAATTGGATCACATCAAACATTAGGCGGGGGGGGGGGGGGGGGCTGGGGGCTGGGAGGGTTGGGGGGAGAGGGATTGTATGTGTTAATGGTGACTATGGGTGATTCCTGATTACTTTTTGTCATTTGTTTATGTTAACATGCGGGCTAATGTCTGGGGTTTGGTGGGAGGATGGAATCGTTGTTATTGATATGGGGATTGACATTACATTCGTTACTGATTATAGCTTATTGTTGGGTGTAAATTTGCGAGAAAATGAAAAAGAATAAAAAATATTTTTTAAAAAAACAATGGCGGCCGCGACCAGCTAAAATAATGCGTGCGCACTGTGCATTTGTGCCCGCTTATCAGTGCGCATGCGGCCTGGGAGTGTTGGGACCTGAACCCGGGGTCAAAGTGCGATCGTGGCATGCCTGTGGCTGACTGCATGGTGATCACCGGTGATGAACAAGGCTATGCCTCGATCTGTTTTACATCCCTAAACATGACTCAATTGATCTGGAGAGAGTATAAATTACTCATGGTTTAATCATGGACAGAACTAAACGTTTGGCAAGGGATATAATGAAAGCCATGGGAAATCATCACATCGTCGGACTCTTGTGTACCGAATGGTGGCTATACGTTTTATGCTGACCTTTTAGACTACATTAAAGCATTGAATCGAAACAGTGACCAGTCAATCCCTATGACGGTGGACTTCATCCGCTTGAAGAGTTACTGTAATGATCAGTCAACAGGGGAGCTACTCAGAGTTTACGAACGGAGGTACGAAATCCAGGCTTTCCTCCATGAGAAATTGTCCTATCTGGCTGATTTGTTTCTTGATGAAGCTTGGATGCTAGTTATGTCTTACTTTGCAGACATATTTTCAATTCTAAATGAACTGAACCTCAAATTGCAAGGGAAGGATGATGATTGCTTTCGGCACTGTGAAGAAATCGTAGCTTTCCAAAATTCATTGAAAGTTTGGCAATTGCGAGTGCAAAGTCAAAATTACTACATGTTCCCCACACTGCTACGACACATCGAAGAAAACAGCATTAGTAAGGAAACTGTAAATGGACTGGCAAGCCTGATTCCAAACGAAGCTGACTGAACTTCTGCGCCACAGCTTTGGCAGCACATTAAAAGTACGGCACAAATCAATGACACTGTCAGGATTCTGGAGTAGCGTCTCCATGGAGTATCCAGAGCTGAGTAAAACAAGCATTTTGTTGCATTTGTCCTTCACAATGACCTAAATGTGCGAGGTTGGACTTTCCGTCCTCACAAAGATGGAGACGGCACAAAGGAATCGGCTGAATCCTGCATCCGATATGTGCTTAGCCCTCTCCTCCTGTTAACCTGATTGGAGTGCGATCGTGAGGATCAAGCAGGCTTACCTTGCGCATTAAAGGTAAGAGAAAATGATGGGTCGCGAATGTTGGTTGGCATGGGTCGCAAAGGTCGGTCGGTTGGTAAAAATGGGTCCCCGGAAAAAAAGTTTGAAAATCACTGCGCCAGAGAATGGGGGAGAGAAGAATAAAGCCATGAAATCATGGTAATATGGTGCACAACAGGATTGTCGAGCAACATCCAGAGATTCACCAAAGCCCCTACACCTCCATGATGTTGTCGTCCCAAAGACCCGGTAATGGGGAAACCTAAGCCTCGGCAGATGGCGAGACCCATTGCATTTGGCCACCTCCAACCCTCTGCAGATACAATGTGCTTCACCGAACTCTAAACACCCAGCCTTCAAATCAAGATTGTGAACGCACAGCAGCCAGTCCCCAAATTCGGCCAGGAATTCATCACCAACTCTCCTTGGGAGATAGGGCAGACAGATACTCTTTCTCTAGCCCCATCTCCCCGAATCAACCAAAATGTTCGATATATCATGCATCAGGATTTTCAAGGACTGAAGGTGAGCCCCCACCAAGGAGACTGCCCTATCGACGCACAAGATTCTCTTCTCCGCTTCATCCATTCTCTGTAGGATATCTCGCAAGTCACCAATGTAAGCACCAATAGCCTTTGCCAGGGATCTGAGACCGTCATCCAGAACTTCACTCTCAATGGCAGCCATCATCTCGACACCCAACCGCATTGCCATGGCAGAGTCCCGTTCACCAGCGAAACTGCCCTGCGACCTGGACTCCACCCTGGCCGCCTCCGAACGCCTCAATTAACCAAGGATTTTCTTGATGTAACATGGCTCCTCATCACCAAATTTAACCAGGATCTTCCAGAAACATAGCACAAATCATACACACCAGGATCAAATAATTATAGATTGTGCATCAGGATTAAAAAATGATAGCGCCAGAGCTCATGAAAACACAGATGCTCCTGAGCTTGCCTCCCTCAAATAATTTTAAATGTGGCCTTGCAATTTTTGTGTTGGTCACGTAATCTTCCCTCATTGAAGTGGTATTGATTCCAACATTGGGCATTCACCCTTCAGAGGAATATGCGCTGTAAAAGTGAGCTGCGAGGTACCGAAAAATCCCGCTGGCAAGAACTACCGGAAAATTCCGGCCTTCATGTCTCGAAGATTGAGCATTTTATTTGGATTGAGAAATAACTGTGACGGTGCTCTGGCAGATTATTGATGAATGGTTATTTGGAACAGCTAAGCAGGACCAGCTTTATATAGTCCAGTTTCTACCTCAGAACATTTTGTCTAGTCTCCAAGGGCTGTGGTTGCAGCTGTCTTATCACATGATTGTCAATAAACATGTCCAGTAATGAACTCTGTTCTTTTCTCCCTTCCTTGCAAATTCCAAACAATTGCACCCACGAGAAAGATAATTACATGAGTGCTTTAAATATGCAGAGCAGAATTCTTATGTTCGTAGGATTTTAAGGTTCAAATTTGCCTTTGATAGCTAAGCAGGCGACAATTAACTCATGACATCTGGTGGGAGATCTTCAATGTATCTTTGTTATTGATGACCTTGATTACAGATATTTGGTACTCACAAAATTGTTATTTATTGGCAAAGGGCTGGTTGCGATCTTGACCGTATTTGAAGTCCCATCACAAGGATTGGACCTAATTCTTGCAAAACAGGGCACCTAGTCGACAAGCCTAAGCATAAATGGCATCAGAAACCCTTCCAAATTTCCTTTTGCAGGATTCTTGAGGTACTCAATCCAAATATAAGCTGTTTGATGGTTCTGCTCCAACTACTCCACACTGATACCCATTAAATGCTGAAGTGAGATTAGGAAGCTTAAAGCTTTTACAGGCCACAATGAAAGAGTACCAGTATAGATTTTTGGGTTTGTCTCTATTCATGGGGCATGTCCACTGACTTCACTAAAGCAACTGTCCATTTGGACACTAATGTCAGCAATATAACAGAACAAGAAGAATAAGCCGCCAGAAATAGTAGATCCTATCCTCTCCTCATGCACAACTGTTAAATCGCTCAAGCTGAAGAAATTCAAAATGGTCCCTCTTTTCAAGTCATCCAGCCAATTTGCTTCAGATATTTGCTGGATCACTACTTGGTCACCTACAATTTCAGAAATGTTGAGGGTTTGTCAACACGGAAAGAGCTACCAATGCAAGTTTCTTCCTTTGCAATCTTATTGTTGTCTCTACGATGTTCACAAAATGTCTATTTTTATTTGTCTGACGCAGCTCACCTTGCCTTCAAAATTTTCATTATTCATGCAGCGCTTCATTTGACAGTGCCTACCTACTGTTATCGCTTAGTCTCTGTTTTAAGCAACCACACATTCATAGAATCCCTACGTGCAGAAGGACGTCAATCGAGTCTGTGCTGACCCTCGAGCACCTTACCCAGGCCCACGCCCCTACTCCATCCCAGTAACCCCACTTAACCTTTTGCATACTAAGGGGCAATTTGGCATGGTCAATCCACCTAACCTGCACATCTTTGGACTGTGGGAGGAAACCGGAACACCCGGCGGAAACCCAAGCAGACACTGGGAGAACGTACAAAGTCCACACAGACTGTCACCCAAGCCTGGAATTATACCCAGTCCTCTGGCGCTGTGAGGCAGCACTGTGCTGCCCATTTTTCCTTATTCATTACCTTGCTTTATTCCTTCAACCTGACAGTCCAGTAGTTAAATTAAATACTGCCAATCACCTATGGATTCACTCCTTCAAACTCTCTTTCACACACAATTCCAGGGTCATAGTCTCCAAAACCACCTTATTGTTTTCAATTTACGACATAAACCCTTCCCTTCCAACTTCTGCACTAAAGCGCATTATTTAGAAACCTTCACACCAGCACTGCACCATCACTGGACCCAATATCTATTGTTTGCTTCCATCTTTACTGCATGCATTCCCATCGGATCCCAAGAGGCCTCTTATATCTACAGCAACTCCTCATTCAACGGTGTGCAGCATACTGCTAGACTGTCAACCGCCAAATCTAACCTGATCACCTTTCTAAGTGGATGAATGGTGGGATTTTTCCATTAAACCATGAGTTGGATATCACCACTGGATCAATCGCTATTTCGTAGTTCATTCTAACTGTACCACAGTATTTTCTTATCGAACCATTTTTCCACTCATCTATTATCTATTTTTAGAAACGAAGTAAGAAATGGTATATTCAGACAAAGCTAATTATTTGCGTGACATGGTTTTGGCCTTCAGGGTTCCATTCTAGAAGCAGTATGCACACAAATTTGTGAAAAGGTTGTGTTGCTCAAGCAGAAAAAATGTTGAGATGAACATGAACTGACCACATTCTGCACCAGGTAGAATGAAAAAAAGTTTGTTAAATGCAATCTTCTCTAAGCACTTGATATGTAGGATGATTTGGGATGTATGGCACAGAAACAGACTATTCAGCCTATGTAGCCCCTGCCGGTGTTTATGCTCAATACTTACAAACATACGAATTAGGATCAGGAGTAAGCCACTCAGCCTCTTGAGCCTGCTCCGCCATTCAATAAAATCATGGCTGATCTGATTGTAACCTCAACCCCATATTCCTGCCTACCCCCCGAAAACCTTTCACCACCTTAGAAATCTATCTAGCTCAGACTTGAGAGAAACAATTTCTCCTCATCTCCACCTCAAATGAGCGACCCCTTAATTTTAAACAGTGATCCTCAGTTCTAAATTATCCAACAAAGAAAACATCCTCTCCACATCCACTCTGTCAATACCCCTCAGGATCTTAAAGGTTTTGATTAAGTTCCTTCTTACTCTTGTAAACTCCAATGGATACAAACCTAACCTCTCCAACCTTTCATCATAAGACAATCTACTAATTTCTGGTATTAGTCTAGTAAACTTTCTCTGAACTACACCTTGCCTTAGTAAAAGGGACCGGGACTGTATACTATACTCCAGATGTGGACTCTCCAATGCGCTGTACAACTAAAGCATAACTTCCCGTCTTTTGTAATCAGTTACCCTCGCAATAAACAATAACATTCTATTCGCTTTCCTAATTAATTGCTGTACCTGTAAACTAGCCTTTTTGTGATTCATGTACAAACGCCAGATTTTTGCCCCCTCACTTTATCTATGCCCCTTTATAGCCTCCGGCCGTCCTCTTCACAATTCACTTGCCTATCTTTGTGGCATCAGCAAATTTAGCAACCATAACTTCAGTCTCTTCATTCAAATCATTTATATAAATTGTAAAAGGCTGAGGCCCCAGTATTGATCCCTGTGCCACACTACTCATCACATTCCAGCCAACCAGAAAAATATTAATTGATGCCAACTCTGTCTCCTGTTAGCTAGCCGATCTTCAATCCATGTCAATATGTTAGCCCCTACATCATGAGTTTTTATTTTCCACAATAAACTTTGATATGGCACCTTATCAAATGCCTTCTGGAATACCCACAACATATATAACTCCTTCAGAGAACTCCATTAAACTGGTTGATTTCCCTTTCACAAAACCATGTTGATTCTGCCTCATTGCCTTGAATTTACCGACGTGCCCTGCCCTAATATGTTTAATAGCTTCTAACATTTTCCCTATGATAGATGTTAGGCTAACTGGCCCGTATTTTTGTCTCTCTCTGTCTCTCTCCATTTTTGAATAAAGGAATTACATTTGTTAACCTCCAATCTAATGGAACCTTCCCCGAATCTAGGGAATTTTAGAAAATTAAAACATTGCATCAACCATCTCATTAGCCAGTACTTAAAGATCTTAGGGTGAAGTCCATTTAGACCATGGAATTTGTTGTCCCCTAGACCCAACAATTTTTTTAGCTCCACTTCCCTGGTGATTGTAATTTTCCTGAGTTCCTCCCTCCCTTGTATTTCCTGATTTGCAACTGTTTCTGGGATGGCACTTGTATCCTCTATAGTGAAGACTGAGGCAAGATACCTGTTTTAATTCATCTGCCATAGCCCTGCTTTCCATTATCAATTCCTCAGATGCAATTTCTTTAGGACCAATTCTTGCTTTGTTAACTTTTCTTACTTAAGTATCACTGGAAACTCTTACTATTCCGTTGTTGTGACACCCTGGGCTAGGGTGCGGTCAATTCCAGCCCCCCTTGACCTGGAGTTGCAACACAATTGAATGAACCAATAATTCTTGGAAAAATACCCAAAGTCTTTGGCCCGTGGCTACCTAATTACTACAATCACCAGGTTTGTAAATTCAAACACGCTTAAATTTACTAATAACAATAACTATAATTAGATATGCAGAAAATGCAACAGGTTAACTATTATCTAATTTCTAGCCCCCTGTCAAAATCTCAACTCCGAGTAAGACTCTAACACACAAGCAGTACCGTCAGATTGTTAGTTTAATTTTTACTTGTGCACAAGGGGAGCGTGCCTAGACAAAGGCTAGGCCAGCAACTCCGCAAATCACCAGTAATTATAGCATATCTATATACTCGGGTAAACAAGTTCCATAGATTTTCGTGTAATGGTTCCTCTTTAATATAATTTTGCAGAGTTCACTATGTGTTCCACACTCCCCCTTAATATCATTATTCTCATCTGATTAGCTTATTGTCTGGTATTGGTTATCACGTCCCCATTGTGGTTAAACCTGAAGCTAAGAAAACATATGGCGTCAGTTGCTGCAGGATTATTTTTGCAATATGTAGTTCAATTACCAGTGGTTTGTAAAGTAACCCTCTATAGTTCTTTTCTATATTTCCACATACCCCCACCCACTTAAACTTGTCCTACCCTCCACAACCACGCACAAGACAGACAAACACCGAGGAGAGAAGAGGGGTGTAAAATAATGAGGCAAGTAAAAAAGATAAGAGTCTTTGTTTCAGATGGTTGTCTTTAGCACACTTTCCTTCAAACCAGGCTTTCAGGTTGAGATTTCTGCTTTCCAGGCTGCAATGGTTTTCACTGTAGATTCATTCAGGTCTCTGCAATTTCAGAAATACAGCAGCTTTTCTGGAGAAAACGAGAGAGAGAGAGCAGATCCTTTCCCTTGAGTGTCCAGGATTCGAACTCTGCATTCTTTAGGTCTCTGGAAATCATCCCACTCAGGCAGGATCCAATCACCACCTGTTACGAGGCAGAATACAGCCTTTTGCCCAATTCCTTGGCCACCAGCCAACCAATTGAACCGGGTCCCATCCCATCTTCGGGTGCCACAAAGTCTGAGTTCTCCTGGTCGAAAACTAGCAGCACCATATACCATGTTGCAACTTCTTGAATTCCTCATTCTCTCTGCTACTAAAGATACATGTCCATTAAGCAACCATGGATCAAAAATGTTGACAAAAAAAATGAAAGGGGTAAAAAGGAAATCAACAGGAAGGGCCCTTACACTGTCTTTCTATGACTCGCTAGCTTTCACTTGGACTCTAGTTTTTCCCTCCCTGCCAACATTTTTGTCATTCTTTTATGTTCTTTATATTCTCTCCAATCTGCTAACCTGCCACTCGTCTTTGCACAAATATCTACTTTTTCTTTCAGCATAATGCTGTCTTTAACTTTTTTAGTCAAGCACAGATGAATTTTTCTTTCTGTTTGAAATATGCCTATTCCGTGTATTCTGAAATATCCCTTTAAATATCTGCGTCTGAAGCTCTTGTGATTTATCCCTCAAGCACATTTGGCTGTTCCCTCTAGCTATCTCTGCTTTCACACCCTCATAATTCCCCTTATTTACATTTAAAATACAAATTGTGCACACATGTTTCTCTCTCTCAAACTGAATGTTCAATTCATCATGTTATGATTTCTGCTACCCAAGGGGGCCTTCATTATGAAATTATCAATTAATCGTATCTCGTTGACCAATACCATGACTAGTATAGCCTGTCCTCTGACTCAAACTATCTGAAACATTCTATAAACTCCTCCTCTTGCTCATCTGATTTACCCAATCTATATGTAGATTAAAATTTCCCATGAATATCTCCATACCTTTCTGACAAGCTCCCATTATCATAGAATTTACAGTGCAGAAGGAGGCCACCCGGCCCATCGAGTCTGCACCGGCTCTTGGAAAGAGCACCCTACCCAAGGTCAACACCTCCACCCTATCCCCACAACCCAGCAACCCCACCCAACACTAAGGGCAATTTTGGACACTAAGGGCAATTCATCACGGCCAATCCACCTAACCTGCACATCTTTGGACTGTGGGAGGAAACCGGAGCACCCGGAGGAAACCCACGCACACACTGGGAGGACGTGCAGACTCTGCACAGACAGTGACCCAAGCCGGAATCGAACCAGGGACCCTAGAGCTGTGAAGCAATTGTGCTATCCACAATGCCACCGTGCTGCCCTCTCTTCCTCTTATTCTAATCTACTGTATAGTTACAATTGGGGGCCTGCACACTACTACCACAAGTGACTCCTTGCCTTCATCATTTCTCATCTCAACCCAAATGATTACTCTCTCTAATGTGCTAATACCATCATTAATTCACAGAGCACCCCCTCCACCTTTTCTGAACCTCCTGTCTTTCCTGAATGTCACATAGATTGGGACCTGAATATCAGAGGTCATATCTCTATGATGGCCATCAGATCATACATATTCATTTCTATTTGGGCTCACAGTTCATCTGTGTTTTGATACCAAGCCTTTAATTTTGTGCTTTTATTATTTTTGTAGCATCTAGCCTTACCTGCTGATTAACTCTTAGATTGCTACTCTTTCCCTGCCTTCCACACTGTATACCATTTGCCATATTAGTATCCATCTCTCTTGCCTTGCCTCTACTCTTTGGTATACCACATATTCTCAATTTAATCCCTTGCCCCCACTATTCAGTTTAAAACTCTTTGCTTACGTAGTTACGTGGCTCCCTAGAACATCAGCCCCAGCACTGTTCAGGTGTAGACCATCCCAACAGTACAGATCCAACTTTCTTGAACCAGAATCCACTACTCCCACTTAGAACCACACATTAATTTCGCTAATCTTATTTGTCCTGTGCCAACGTGCACATGGATTAGGTAATACTCCAGAAATGATTACTTTTGAGGTTGTGCTTATTAATTTGGCGACTAGCAGAACCTCCTTCCTCATCCTGCCTCTGTTATCGATACAATGACCACTGGATCCTCCCCCTCCCACTTCAAGTTCCTCTCCAGCCCGGAACAGATGTCCCGATCCATGGTACCAGGCATGCAACACGGTCATCTGGACGCTTGCTCAGTGTAAATCCCCCTCTAAACTGTCCCCGACTACCACTACATTCTTGTGTGCTCCCCCCACTTTAATGGCTTCCTGTACAAAGCTGTCATGGTCAGTCAACTCAGCCACTTTGCAGATTCCACACTCATCCCAACGAGCTGAGAGGACTTCAAACTGTTGGGGAACCGCAAAGGTTGACACTCCTGCCCTCTGGGTCCTGTACAAGACTTATGCAATGGGAGCAATCATCATCCCCGCAAGTCTCGCCAGATACGACGGGGTTCAGTTCCAGCTGAGAATTTTGAATTCTCCCTCTGTGTACCCGAACAGGTGCCGGAATGTGGCGACTAGGGGATTTTCACAGTAACTTCATACTTGTGACAATAAAAAGATTATTATTATTATTATATAAAGTCGGCCAATGATGGAACCGACAGACAGACCCAGCTGGGATCTGATGTATATTGTAAATACCTTTTAAGTTATAATAAACCAACATTGCTTTTTACTAAACTCAGTTTGGACTCCTTGTGTACAAAACCCGCAGTCACACACTACTGTCCCTGACCACTGACCAAATCAGAACAGCCCATCCTCAGAGGTGTGACTGCCTCCAGGCATAAAGCATCCAGGTAAATTTCCCCCTCTCTGATGTGTCACAGAGCCTGCAGCTAAGCCTCCAATTCAGTTACTCTGAGCCGAAGTTCCTTAAGCCGCAAACACTTACTTACTGCAGTCGTATTTGCTCTGGATCACAATGTTATCCAGGAGCTGCCCCGTGCTGCTGCCTTGTCATGTCATCCGGCCTGCCATCTTAATGTATTTTAAACAATTACTGAATTAAATTATTCACTTATCTATGGTGCTTTTCATACATTTTATTAACTTTTCAATTAAAGTTTGTGAATTTGTCAATTATATTAAGGTTTAGAGGAACAGGTGATGGGTATTAGTTGTCTATGAGCACCTATAAATGGGGGATAGCTAGGACATTGGGTTCTATGGGAGGAGACGTGAGACTGAACAAGTTAACTCAATAAAGAAAAGTTCTGAGTCTTCAGCTTCACCAGCTGGCTTGAATTCTGTTAACAACGTTAAGTAAAAAGGAATAATGGAGTAGATGGGAAAACTTTATTGAAAAGGGAGGGAAATCAGTCAAGGTTGTGGTTTGCACAGGAATCAATGCGTAGAAAACAATGGTATGAAGATGCTTTGGATGCAGCATAAGATGTTGGGGTCAAGGCTGAAGAAAGACTTTGAGGGGCGCTATCAAAGGATTGTTTCTTGTGACATGCATTAGACACATTGGACGAAGTCATTTAAACCCATTAATGTGTGTCATAAGATATGGTGCAGGAGTGATCATTATAGATTCAAACTACATTCTAAGCTCTTCAGGAGGCACAGACTTCACCTGAACTGGAGAGGTATCCGTGTGCTTGTTGAAAGGTTAACAGTACAGAGAACAGAATGAATGTAGCTTATAAATAGTTAGAGAAGAGGGAGTAAAGATATTAATGGAAACCTCAGTTGTGCTTATGCGGATGCAAGAACTATCTAAAAATAAAACTTTTTTTTTGTTTGTATGGAACTATTTTGGTTGGTCAGTTTAAGTAGCACATCTGTTGGTAGGTGGTACCTGGTGCAAATGGGTGCATGTGCATGATTGGAGCATGTGATTTAGTGACACCAACATGGTGGAGAGAGTTCGGTTGGTGGAGAACAAAGTTATCCTAACTGCGTGAGGAACGGATTGATAGGATGACATGTTTTGGGATCGTAACGTACATAATCAACCTTCCCAATAAGTTTTTTAAAAACACAGTTTGACTATTTGTAGACGACTGTGGTTTACGCAAGAAGAAAAACGCGAGACCATTGCAATTCAGTTCAAGGTGGTCGTCTGGAATTGCTAAATGGCAGGACCAATTGAAGCTGTTATTCAGAGGGCAGCACGGTGGCACAGTTGTTAGCACTGCTGCCTACGACGCTGAGGACCCCGGTTCAAATCCCGGCCCTGGGTCACTGTCCGTGTGGAGTTTGCACATTCTCCCTGTGTCTGCATGGGTTTCACCCCCACAACCCAAAGATGTGCAGGGTAGGTGGATTGGCCATGCTAAATTGCCCCTTAATTGGAATAAAATAATTGGGTACTCTAAAATCTTTTTTTAAAAGATGTTATTCAGTGTCAGAAAAATGCAATGTCATGTGCATTACCAACAAAAAGGATCCACTAGCAGCCTTAAGTTCTATAATCCAATTCTCCAACAGCTAGATACATATCCAAACCTGGGGCTCATCTTAAAAATAATCTTGACTGGGGATTCCATATTCGGCAGACCACACTCAAAGCAAACTGGGTTTGTGGATTTCTGCAGAGGAACATTTGCTATTATGACAAAAATATCAGGGTTCCAGCTTAACAAACATTTGTTCATCCAATTCTGGAGTATGAAAGTTGTGCGGGGAGCCCTTTTATGGAAGAGGTGGAAATAAAATTGAAGCAACCCAAAGACATGCTGCACAATTCTGCATGGAAAATATATCCATGGCACATCCTTGATCAAAGATGCGGAATGGGAATCACTAGCAAAGGAGGGAAATACAGGTTAACCATGTTCTATAAAATATGGAATGTACTTGTGATAATTGTAATGGAAACAAGTACCTGGTGCCCTCCGGCAATGCTGGAACACATGGTAGCCATCCACACAAACTACAAAGTCCATTTGTTTCCAAGACACTGTCTACACAATCTACTTTACCAAGGACAATCCCACAAACTGCCAGAAGAAATAGTCGCAGCCCCATCACTTGAAATCTTCAAAACCCATTTTAGATTGTTTCCATTTGAAAGTTTTCATTGTCAGAACCATTATTTCGGTCATGCCTGGTTAAGATAGTGGTACCCATATAAATGTTGGCGGAATGTGGATATTAGTCAGTGATGCCAACACAACGAAACAGATGAATTGGACAATATAATGGAACTGGTTTGATATGGCAAAATAATGGGGGCAGCTATTTGGTCCAGCTAATTATTCAAAAAGGTGCTGAAAATGAAGATCAGCATTGATTCTATAGCCAAAGAAAATAATAACAGTCTACAGCTTCCTACACAGTCTAAATCCAATGGGTATGCCAGTGCACACAACACAGACTCGAGGAAGGAATGATTATAACATTGCTATGAAACCTGAATCCTAGACAACGATTTTGTCATGGAACATGATGGTAGTTAGAAAGCTGTTTACTCTATGGTGGATACTGAAATTATATTAGGCAAATTTGAAGGAAATTGAGGACCATAACTTCTAATTATAGGTCAGAAAGTGATGGCCTGCTGGAATTACAAGAGTTTAAAGTGCACTTACCTGCTCTGGAAAACTTTGTTGAAATCTCCGCTGTCTGGAGTTGCTTAGGGCCTCATAATAATATAATGATCTTTATTGTCACAAGTAGGCATACATTAACACTGCAATGAAGTTACTACGAAAAGCCCCTAGTTGCCACAATCCGGCGCCTGTTCGGGTACACTGAAGGAGAATTCAGAATGCCCAAATTACCTAACAGCACGTCTTACGGGACTTGTGAAGGAAACCGGAGCACCCGGAGGAAACCCATGCAGACACGGGGAGAACGTGCAGACTCCGCACAGACAGTGACCCAAGCTATGAATCGAACCTGGGACCCTGGCGCTGTGAAGCCCTAGTGCTAACCACTATGCTACCGTGCTGCCCAAAGCAGGAGGAGTCTCATGCAGCTGGGAGTCTTGGGGGCTGGAAGTGGGTTGGAAATACCTGGAGGTCTTCAGACAGGGGGTGGGTTCCGGAGTGCGGGAGGTGACCTGTAGGAGTTTGGTTTGGGTGTTACACTGAAGTTTGAAATGTTTTATTTCTTCTGATTCTTTCAGGAAAACTATTAGTGTAACACTGGCAGAGCCATCTGGAGTTAGCAGTTTAAATTGCTCTGACTGATGGTTCCCAGAGCAGCACAATTGTCCAGGGGAAGTTAGCATTTCTGAACAATTGTTGTGTATACCCTGACCTGGGAACTTTGAGAGAAATTTCTCAGACCTGAGCCAGAATCTTTATTTGTTGAGTAATATTGAGACTATCCGATGTAAATTTGCCTTTTCAATTCAGGAGAATATAGTTCCAAGTTAGACTTGCTTGTTCTTTTTTTTTTGGATAAATTTAGAATACCCAATTCATTTTTTCCAATTAAGGGGCAATTTAGCGTGGCCAATCCACCTACCCTGCACATCTTTGTGTTGTGGAGGCCAAACCAATGCAAATACAAAGAGAAAGTGCAAACTCAACACAGGACAGTGACCCAGAGCCGGGATCGACCCTGGGACCACGGCGCCGTGAGACTTTCATGTTCTATGATTACAAACCAGCCACGAGGCCAGACTCTTGACAAAATTTATATTAGTAATCCTCGGCCTGTTTTTACACACTGAATGTAGTTTTCCCAGAGAGAAGTTTTAATTCTGTTAAAGTTTTTTATGAATGAATAACTAGAAATCCTGTATTTAAAGAAATACTGTTGCAATCACAATGTTGAATTAACCATAAATGTTTTGACGGTCTTGACTAGTAAGGTATAAAATTGGTGAGGTGGTTGGTCAAGCAGAACTAGATATTATAAAAGTGACTGAAACCTGGTTGAAATCAAATAATGATTAGAATGTAACTTGTAGGTTTTTGTGTTTTAGTAGAGGCCATGAATGTAAAGCAGAAGATGTGATGACATTATGTGTTACGGAGGGACTTGTTACAAAGGTGTTGGATTCTGGTACTGAGTTAATTAGATAGAATTTAAGTATAGTAAAGAGAATAGATTAGGAATTTACTATAGCATACCAGTAATTAAGAAAGGCTAATGCAGTTTTGTTGGAGACAATAAGATGATTTTTGGGAGTAACGGGGGGGGGGGGTGGGGGGGGGGGTCAGTCTTCATATTGACTGGAGTGCACAAAGAGCAGGAGTTTATTAAAATTTTGAGGAACTTGTTTCTGAAATGTTATGTCAATAATCTTTATTGTTATAAGTAGGCTTACATTAACACTACAATGAAGTTACTGCGAAAAGCCTCTAGTCACCACATTCTGGCGCCTGTTCGGGTACACAGAGGGAGAAGTTAGAATGTCTAATTCACCTAACAGCACGTCTTTCGGAACTTGTGGGAGGAAACCGGAGCACCCGGAGGAAACCCAAGCAGAAACGGGGAGAACGTGCAGACTCCACACAGACCGTGACCCAAGCCGGGAATCGAACCTGGGACTCTGAAGCTGTGAAGCAACAGCTACCCACTAGCTACTATGCTGCCCTTGTGGAACTCTCAAGAGATAATGCAATCATGAATGTAATTTCAACAAAGTTAGAGGACACAATAAGCAAAGTATAAGTAAGAAAACATTGGGAATCAAATGACCATAATATGACATTCTGGCATACAGCTTTTTTATCCTTTCATGGTGTGTGGGCAGCTCTAGCAAGGCAAACATTTGTTGCCTGTCTCGAATTGCCCTTGAAATTAGTGTTTTGTGAGAGCATTTTAGAGGGCAGTTCAGAGTCAACCACATGTAGACCAGACTGGGTAAGGGCAGCAGATTTCCTGCTCTTTTTTTTTCCCCCCCATAATGTCATGGTCACCATTACTGAGACTAGCTTTATATTCCAGATTTCTTGATTAAATCTAACCCTGGGAGTGGTTTTCAGTCTTCCTCATAAGGAACCGATTCCCCGGGCCTCTGGGTTAGTAGTTCAGTGAAATTACCACTACACCACCCCATAGGTTTTGTAGGCTTTATTGGCTTTATTAATAGGGGCAGAGAGTACCAGAGCAATGAGGCTATGTTGAACTACTAAAAGACACTAGTTTGACCTCAGCTAGAGTATTGCATCCTGGATGCCACACAAGATTTACAGGCTTTGGAGAACATACAGAAAAAATTCAGATGAATGATTCCAGAGGATGAAGAGATTCAGTTATGAAAATGGATTTGAAAAGTTGGAACAGTTTTCCTTGGAAAAGAGAAAGCGGAGTGGAAATTTTCTAGAGGCTTTCAAAGTCATGTGTAGTCAGGACAGAGTAGATAAAGCGAAATTGTTTCCACTCATAAATTGATCAAGAACAATAGGACACAGATTTAACTAATTGGCAAAAGAAGCAAAAATGACATAAGGAAAAGCATTTTCACGCAGCAGTGGCTAAGGTCTGGAATGCACTGCCTGAGATTGTGGTGAAGGCAGGTTCAACCAAGGCATTCTAAAAATAATTAGACTAATCTGAAAAGGAAGAAATTGCAAAGTTACAGGAAGAATGTGGGAGAATTACACCAGATGAATTGCTTATCTGGATAACTGTTGCACACATGATGAGTTTCACAGCCTCCTGCACTGCAATAATTTTGTAAGTAAGGATACCTACAGGTGAAAGAAAACCAATGTCAATTAAGGGGGAGATGGTGGTTTAAGACAAGTCATCCAAAGGCCCAAAATCTCAGGACATCGGTTCATGTCCCACCATGGAGCTGGTGGAATTTAAACTCAGTTACTGAATCTGAAATTTGAAAGAAGTTAGTCTCAGCAATGGTGACCATGAATCGATTGTCATAAAAACCATCTGGTTCACGACTGCCCTTTAGGGAAGGAAATCAACCTTTCTAATCCGGTCTGACCAGCGTGTGACTCTAGATCCACAGCAATGTGCTTGACTCTTCAATGCCCTCTGAAAGTCACTCGGTTGTATCAAAACCACTACAAACGAAATGGAACTCGACAGATCACCTGGCATCGACATAGACACCGGGAACGACAGTGGCAAACCCAGCCCTGTTGACCATGCAACGTCCTCCTTACTAACAAAATTGAGAGAGCTGTTCCACAGACTAGTCCAGCAACAGCCTGACATAGCCATACTCATAGAATTATACCATACAGACAGTGTCCCAGATAACACTACCGTCCCTGACTATGTCCTGTCCGCCTACAGGACAGACCCACTAGAGGTGGCAGCACAGTGGTAGGGAGTTGCCCTGTGAGTTCTCAACATCAACTCTATACCCTAGGAAGTTACATGGCATCAGGTCAAGAGCAAGAAAACCTCCTGCTGATTACTGTTTCCCGCCCCTAACATTGAAGTTCTCCTCCATCGTATTAAATGGGATACATTTCGAACAGATCGAGCAACTTAAAACAGGGCCTCCATGAGGCGCTGTGCCTGTCAGCAGCAACAAAATTGTATACAATCACAATGTGTAACCTCATGGCATGTCCCCCACTCAACCAATACTGTTAAACTGGGTGATCAACCCTGGTAAATGGAGTGTAAGAGGACATGCCAGGAGAAGCAACAAGCATACCAAAACTGAGGTGTCAACCTGGTGAAGTTATAATACAGACGATTTACATGCCAAATAGTCAAATCAGCATACGGTAGACGGAGCTAAGAAATCCCACAACCAATGGATCATCTCTAAGCTCTACAGTCCAGCCACATCCAGTTGTGAGATGTGATGGAGGAGGATGTACCACAAATATCCCCATCTTCAATGATTGGAGAGGCCAGCACATCAGTGCAAAAGACGAGACAGAATCATTTACAACAATCTGCAGCCTGAAGTGCCAAGTGATGATCCATCTCCCCAACATCGCAGATGCCAGTCTTCAGCCAATTTGACTCACTCCACATGGTATCAAGAAACGGCTGAAGACACTGGATGCTGCAACGGCCCTGACAATTCTTTCAGTGGTACTTAATGCATGTGCCCCAGAACAAAGCTGTGCCTTTACCCAAGCTGTTCTAGTACAGCCACAGTACTGCCATCTGCTCAGCAGTGTGGATATTGCCCAGATATCACCTGTTCACAAAAAGCAGTACAAATCCAACCAAAGCCAATAACCATCCCATCAGTCTATTTTTGATCATCAGCAAAGTAATGGAAGGGGTTGTCGACAGTGCTATCAAGTGTCATTTAGCAATAACCTGCTCATTGATGCTCAGTTTGGGTTCTGCCAGAGCCACTTAGCTCCTGACCTCATTACAGCCTTGGTCCAAACATGGACAAAAGAGCTGAACTCCAGAGATGAGGTGAGAGTGAGCCCTTGACATCAAGGCAGCATTTGATTGAGTATGACATCAAGGAGCTCTAGCAAAACTGGAGTCAATAGTAATGGGAGAAAACTGGCTGATAAGTGACAAGTGACATTCATGCTACTCACGTGCCAGACGATGAACATCTCCAACAAGAGGGTATCCAACCATCTCCCCTTCACATTTAATGGCATTACCATTGAATCCCCCACAATCAACACCCTGGGTGTTACCATTGACCAAAAACAAAACTTGACTAGCCATATAAATGCCATGGCTACAAGAGCAGATCAGAGGCTGGGAATTCTGCAGAAATAACTCGGCTCCGGATTCTCCAAATCTGTCCACCATCTACAAGACACAAGTCAGGAGTGTGATGGAATACTCTCCACTTGCCTGGATGAGTGCAGCTCCAAGGACACGCCAGAGGCTCAACACCATCCAGGAAAAGGCTAGATTTGTACCCCTTATCCACCACCTTCAACATTGAACCTTTGTGCAGCAACAGTATGCGCCATCTACAAGATGCACTGCAGGAACTCCCCAAGGCTCTTTCGATAGCACCTTCCAAACCTGTGACCTCTACCACTTAGAAGGGCAAGGACAGCAGATGAATGGGAAAAACACCATCAAGTTGCTCTCTTAAGTCACACGCCACCCTGACTTGGGAAATATATCGCTGTTCCTTCACGGTCAAAATCCTGGAACCTTCCCTGACAACATTGTGGGTGTATCTACTCCACATGGATTGCAGCGGATCACCTTCTCAAGAGCAAATGGGATGGGCAGTAAAAACCAGCCTACTCAACGATGTCCACATCCCGTGAATTTTTTTTTCTTAAATGCTGAGGTTGAAGTGAAAATGAGAATGCACTGGAATGGTAAAGTGAGAAGGGATAATTGATGGAAAGTAGGGTAGTTTAAAATGGCTAGTATTAAAGACTGATAAATTTATCCCTGCAATATAGGTTATTAACTGAATGAAAGCATAAAACCAATTCCTTGTTCTGGCAGCTTTCGTCGCAGGGTTTTTCATCCCAGTTCACACAATTAAAAGTACTCTTTAGGGGAAGAAACCTGCCCTGGCCTATTTGTCATGTCAGCACCACACCAATTTGATAGACTTTTAGCTGCCCTTTGAAATTGCTTAACACGACTTATATTAAACAGCTACAAACTCCACTTGCTGGAGTGTTTCAGGGAAAAGGCCTGTCACCACCTTTACAAAACAATGGGTTGGGCAATAAATGTCAGCCTTCCCAATGCCACCCACTTCCCTAGAGTGAATTATTTAAAAAAATACTTTGTATTCTCTTGCATGTTTTTGTGTTAAGAGTTCACTGGACTCCATTCATTTCCTAGAGGAGTCAAAATTAGCACATGTGGCTCAATCTTCAAAAAAACTGTGGAGGGATAAACCAAAAATTGTCGACCTACAAGCTTCATTTCACTTATTTTCAAATATTATCAGGGATATATCATTGAGCAAAATGAGGAGATAACAGCTAATCTAAGGCGATCAGTTGCTTTGGGAGTGACAGACAATGCTTGATCAATTTATTGGATTTCTTTGACGAGAGAAAACACTAGTAATTAGGCAAGAGATTGGATGTTATCGATCTCAATTTCAAGAAGATATTTGACACTGTCTCACACGATGGCATATGGGCAAGGGTCTGATTGGCAGTCAGTTACCAGTGGAATGCCACTCGCTTCAGTGTTGAGATTACAGTGTATAATTTTTATAAATGAATTAGAGGAAGAAATTTGTGTTAAAGAGTTCAGACTTGCAGATAATACCAAATTGGCCACAGGAATAAATTATGAATATCAATGCACAGACGAGCTCCAATCTGCAGATGAAGGAATGACAGATGCATTTTAATGCAGGGTTGTAGAAGGTTGATTTGGATTATGTACTTAATTGAAATGAACTTGAGTCAAGAAAGCAACTTCACTATTTTTGTGCAAAGAACGTTCAAGACCCTTCAGAGGTATTGTAAATCAAAATATGATGAGAGCCACAAGCAGATATTTGTGCACATAAGCTTAATCAAAGAGGTGTTTTTTTCAGTTGTGCTTTAAAGTATGATAGAGAGATGGAGAGGTTTAGGAAGCGAATCCAGAGCTTCAACTTCAGCAAGTGAAGGAACCGTCTCCAAATCTGGAGCAATTAAGATCTGGGTACCTGAACAAGCCAGAATTAGAGGAGTGCACATTATCTCAGAGGGCTAGTGGGCTGAAGGAGATTAAAGTTAGGGAGGGTTCAGGCTTGGGGGGGATTTGAGAACAAGGATTAAAATTTTAAAGTTCAAGGCATTGTTTTACTGGGAGTGAATGTTAGGGCAATGAGCACAGGTGTGATAGATGAACGGCGTATGTTGTAAGGTTTTTTTAATTCTTAAAAAATGTATTTTTAGCAAAGAACTGTTAAATTATAACAAGCACAATACACATTATCAACAGTGAAAACGGATGCGACAAAATGCAATATTATAAAAACAGAACCAACCATATAAAGTCCACCCAGGAGAGAAAGACCCTGTCCCCAACAGTGAGAACTAATTGACCCACCCCCCCGATAGTGATGAATTCTTTAAAATTAATGGCTGCCACCTCGGATAGAACCCGTCGACCGACCCCCTGATGGTATACTTGACCTCCTCCAGATGAAAAAATTCCACGAGGTTACCCAACTAAACCGAGGCACTGAGCGGAGCAGAAGATCTCCATGCCAGCAGATCTCGCCTCTGGGCTATTAGCGAGGCAGAGACAAGACCATCTGCCTTCACCTCCATCTGCAACCCTGGCGAGTCCAATACCCCAAAAAGGGGCCACCGAAGGACAAGGCTCCAGATCAATGTTAAGAATCACTGACATGGTGTTAAAGAAGGAGACCCAAAAGCTTGCCTTCTTGGGACATGACCAAAACATGTGGGTGTAATTAGCCGGTCCCAAAGAACACCACTCCCTGTATTCCACTCCCGAAAAGAAACCACTCATCCTAGCTTTAGTTAGGTGAGCCTTATGTACTACCATGAGCTGAATTAGACTGAGCTTTGCACAGGAGGATGTGGAGTTCACCCTGCGAAGGACCTCTCGCGTCCCCATCTTAAATAGGGCCCCAGTTCTTCCTCCTATTTTACTAGCACCTCATAAAGCAGGGCTACCTCCATTGATGAGATTTGCCCATAGATGCTGGAAATCCTCCCCGCACCAGACATGGCAAGTGATAGGATCCTACTCAATAAGGAGGATTGCGGCGCCGAGGGGAATGTAGGAAATCTTTCCGGACAAAATCACGTTCTTGGAGGTAACGGAACAAGTTTGCCCCTAAAAGTTGAAACTTCGTCGATAACACCTCCAAACTAGCAAACTGCCCCTCCACAAATAGATGTTGAAAACTCTCCGGGCCCATCCCCTCCCCTTTCCATGACCTAAATGCCACGAACAAACTCGACAGTGCAAATAGGTGGTTACACAGATTGGGGCCAGCAGCGACATGGAACCAATTTGTAATGCTGCCTAAATTGCCTCCATGTTTTAAGAATGGACACCACCACCGGTTTGAGGAGTACTGCATGGGAGAGAAGGGGAGCAAGGTCGTTGCTCATGCCCTTAGACTAGAGCCCCTACAAGAGCTTGCCTTCACCTGTCCCCACACGGGGCTCGGCTTCCTAAACCATCCCAGCACCTTCTCTGTGTTGGCCGCCCAATAGTAAACAAGCTGGGTAACGCCAGACCCCCTGACTGCCGGTCCTCTGGAGGAATGTTCTACGGACTCTTGGGGTCATACACACCCAAATGGAAGAGGCCACTAACCTATTATTCCTAGGGGAAAAAAGGAGAGAAAAATACGGTGACACTGAAAAAGAAATAAAAACCTTGGGCGAATATTCATTTTATAGTCTGGATTATAGTCAACGACCGAGGGAGATTATCCCACATCTGCAAGTCAGACTTCACCTTGCTCACCAGACTAGTGTAGATCAATTTATGGAGCAATGGCCAGTCACAGGCCATCTGGATATCCAGATAACAAAAGCTACCTCTGGCAAGACGTAAAGGTAGTACCCCCAGATTGTGCCTCCCACCAGGGTTTAACCGGAAAATATGAACTCTTCTCTAACTACTGTTTATATCCTGAAAAGGAGCAATGCCCCCCCCTCCCCGCTCGATGGAAGAATCAAGTGACCCCCGGGTGGCAGAGGTCCTCATGGAGGGCCCGGACTCGGTCCACTTGTGCAGTGGCACATGTGCCGTGGGATAGGGCATCAGGAGGCTTGTTTAGCTTCCCGGGACGATACAAGATCTCATAGTTGTAGGTGGAGAGCTCGATCCTCCACCGTAAGATCATATCGTTCTTTATCTTGCCCCGCTGTGCATTATCGAACCTGAAAGCTACGACCGTTGGTCAGTGAGGAGCGTGAATCTCCTGCCGGCCAGGTAATGCCTCCAGTGCCGCACAGCTTCTACTATGACCTGGGCCTCCTTTTCAATAGAGGAATGACGGATTTCTGAAGCATGGAGGGTGCATGAGAAGAAGGCCCCGGGCCTGCCCGCTTGGTTGAGCATGGCCGCCAGAGCTACGTCGGACGCGTCACTCTCGACTTGAAAGGGAAGGGATTCATCGATTGCGTGCATCGTGGCCTTTGCGATGTCCACCTTTATGCGGCTGAAGGCCTGGCGGGCCTCTGCCAACAGGGGGAAAACCAAGGATTGGATTAGTGGGCGGGCCTTGTCTGCATAATTGGGGACCCACTGGGCGTAATATGAAAAAAAATCCCAGGCAGCATTTCAGGGCCTTGGAGCAGTGGGGGAGGAGAAACTCCATGAGGGGGCGCATGCGTTCGGGATCTGGGCCTATGACTCCATCATGCACTACGTAGCCGAAGATGGCTCGACGGTCGGTGCTGAACACGCATTTGCCCTTGTTGTAGGTTAAGTTAAGGGTTTTTACGGTATGGAGGAATTTGCGGAGGTTGGTGTCGTGGTCCTGCTGGTCGTGGCCGCAGATGGTGACGTTGTTGAGGTACGGAAAGGCGGCCCGCAAACCGTACCGGTCAACCATTCAGTCCATCTCCCGTTGGAAGACCGAGACTCCATTTGTGACAACGAAGGGAACCCTTAGGAAGTGGTAGAGCCGCCCAGCTGCTTTGAATGCAGTGTACTTGCGGTCGCCCGGGCGGATGGGGAGCTGGTGGTAGGCGAATTTGAGGCCCACTGTGGAAAAGACCTTGTATTGTGCAATCTGATTGACCACATCAGATATGCGGGGGAGAGGGTACGCGTCGAGCTGCGTCTACCTGTTGATGGCTTGACTATAATTGATGACCATCCTGTGCTTCTCTCCGGTCTTTACAATCACTACTTGAGCTCTCCAGGGGCTGTTGTTAGCCTCGATAATACCTTCCTTCCATAGCCGCTGGACCTCCGACCTAATGAAGGTCCGGTCCTGGGCACTGTACCGTCTGCTCCTGGTGGCGACGGGTTTGCAATCTGGGGTGAGGTTCGCATAAAGGGAAGGCGGGTCTACCTTGAGGGTCGCGAGCCTGCAAACAGTGAGGGGGGGGTATAGGACCGCCGAATTAAAAGGTTAAGCTCTGGAGGTTGCATTGGACGTCCATTCCCAGGAGCGTGGCAGCGCAGAGGTGAGGGAGGACGTAGAGTCGGAAATTTTTTAATTCTCTTCCCTGGAAGAATCCCTTGATCTCTACAGTGTGAGACCCCGAGGCCAGGGAGATTCTTTGGTTAACTGGGTGTATGGGAAGAGACCAGCGCCTTACCGTGTTGGGGTATATGAAGCTCTCTGTGCTCCCGGAGTTGATCAGGCAGGATGTGTTGCGCCCGTTGATGAGCAGGGTCGTCGTCTCGGTCGAGAGCGTTCGGGGCCGAGACTGGTCCAGGGTCACTGAGGCGAGTCATGGTAAAAGTTGAAGATTTTCCTCAGGTGGTGTGTGGTCATCCGAATCGGGGTCCTGAGACTCCAGCCAAGATGACGGCGCCCACGGGTCGCACATGGCTGGGGGTGGGCAAGATGGCAGCGCCCACGCATCGCACGTGGTCTCTGGGGAACAATGGCAGTGCCCGGGGCCCGCACGTGGCTCAAGAAAATGAAGATGGCGGCCGCAGCCCGCACGTGGCCCATGGAGAGAGTTGTGGTGGAGGCCCCGGTTGTACCCCGGAGACAGCGGTGACCACCCGGGCCTGGCATACCGCCACGAAATGGCCCTTTTTGCCACAACCTTTGCAGGTGGAGGAGCGGGCCGGGCAGCGCTGCCAGGGGGTGCTTGGCTTGCCTGCAAAAATAACAGCGGGGCCCCCCCTGGGGTTGCCTGGTACCCACGCGGCAAGCTTGTGGGGGGATGGGGGATGCATCGGGGTTGGCCGCGGGTGGGCTCCATGCCGCCCAAGGGGCTGCCGTGCGGTCGGGGACGTACGCGCAGGCGTTTCGGGAGACCACATCCAGGGAGCTAGCAAGGGCCCGTGCCTCCTTGAGGCCTAGTGTCGCCTGACGGATTTGGGAGGACAGCATACCTGCAACGAATGCGTCCCGGATTAAAAGTTCTGTGTGGTCGCTGGTTGAAACTTGCGGGCAGTCACAGTTCCTACCTAGTACCAGGAGCGCGAGGTAGAATTCATCCAGCGATTTCCCCCGGGATTTGTCGCCTTGTCGCTAGCAGATGTCGGGCATAAACCTGATTTACTGGGCGAATGTAGTGTCCTTTCAACAGGGCCATCGCAGCCTCAAAATTGTCCACATCCTCGATGAGGGTGTAGATCTCTGGGTTCACCCTCGAGAGGAGAACTTGCATTTTCTGGTCCTCCGTGGGTGCAGTCGTGGCCGCCCTGAGGTACCCATTGAAGCACGCCAGCCAGTGTTTGAAGATTGCCGCTCAGTTTGCTGCGTGGGGGCTGAGTTGCAGACACTCCGGCTTGATTCGGAGCTCCATTCTTTAAAATCTAGTCCAATAAATTGATCAATGGCTCCAGAAGCGAGATTGGAAGACAATTGAAGGCTTTATTGGACTAGATGTTTCCCCCAGCAGCGCAGGTACAGAATGCAGCTGCTAGGGGGACACAGAGTCTTATACTCCGCCTTACTGGGCGGAACCAGCAGGCAGGCTTCACCAATGATCTTCCTGTCTCAGATACCTCCCACGCCAATGATCTTACAGCCTCAACCTAGGTACTGCAATACCCCTAATACCGACTACCACAGTAGCTTCATTATTTCATCCATAGAGACGACCGGGTCCGTAATATACAGAGGCAAGTCATCGGCATATAAGGACTTCATGTGCAATGTTTGCCGGAACTCCTCAGTGCAGCGAGAGATCAGGATGCCATTTAAAGATGGCATCCCGATTTCTGGAGCCCCCAAAGTGGCCCTTGACCCCCCCCCCCAAGCCCCAACGCACTATGGGAGAGTCCCTGGGCCCCCAACACCTGTGCAGGACACCCCCAGCTCAATCACCACCATGTACAAATACTAGCTTGGTACCTTGGCAGTGCTAGGCTGACACCCAGGTGGCACTGCCAAGGTGCCAGGCTGGCACTGCCAGGGTGCCCAGGTGACATCAACAATGCCAAGGTACCACCCTGCCCAAAAGGCATGCATCCAGGGGCCTCCAATCCCCTGGGAGACCCCCCATCTATGCCATTCCACCTGGACCCCGTTTGTTGTGAGACCAGTACTGAACTCATCCGAGGCGAAGGGGATAGATCTGAATGTCTCAGGTATCTCGAGAAACTGCATATTAAAGTGAGACTAGCTGCCTTTCTTTAATATGCAGATTTGCCAAGAAAGTGATCCCGCCCACAATAAGCAGGAGTTACATCACAACGTCTCGCGAGCTGGGTAGATCCTGGGAGTGGGCTCCTGTTGGCCTCACTGCGCCGCGGCGAACTGATTTTCGGGGGCAGCATGGCCATTGGAGTGAGCCCATAACATCCGTTTTGACTCTGATACACACGAGTGGCAGGGTAGAACTTGATTAGAGGGGAGAGTTCTGATAAAAATGGACTCAAACTTGGGAGGTGACAGCATGTTTGAGGAATTAGAGAGGTGCGGGAGGTAGACGATGGGCTGTAGTTTGCATATATGGAGGGGTCATGGACTTTTTTTGAGGGGAGGCTGTTGATGGCAGATTTGAAGGAGAGAAAAACATTCACAATATCAACTAACAAAGCAGTCAGAACGGGAAGTTAGTAGAAATGCGGCAAGAAAGTAGCAGTTGCTGTTTGGAGAGGACATGAAGGGAGATAGCAGGGAAAACAAAGCCAGCGTAGTATTTGAAGGCTATATTTGCTTTTAAGAATGGTATATTAGGATGTATACCAAGGGGTATAAGATCCAGACAGATAATTGTAAAACTGTATTTGACCATATTGTAGTACTGGGTACAATTTCAATCACTCCATTTCAAAATATATTCTCACTTAATTGGAGTACAGAGAAGGACTATATGTTTGATTCTAGAGTTTAAGGAAATTACATATGAGGAAAGATTGAGTTTTGCTGCTTTTCTCTTAAAAAGACAACAAAGTGTTAGAAGTGTTTAAAATTATGAAATGTTTGAACAACTTCGATCCAGATTTCGATTTATTTGGATTTATATCACGTGTCCCGGGCTACAGTGAAAAGTATTGTTCTGCGTACAAATAAACTTTCTTCCTGGTTTGTACTTAAGCACAGGGGATCATTCAAATAAAAAGGACAGCAAAATAAAACAAGAAATGCAGGAATTATTTGCATGAAAGAGATGTGAAGTATTTGAAATGGATTGCCAACATGGACAGGAGCCTGTGAAGAAGTGAGATTCAATGATGTTTGAAATGCACCCAAGGGAATTCCATGAATCAGTGGGCTCCTTGAACCTTATGTAGCCTGCCGGCTAGACCGCAACTACGTCCCTATCATTCCCTCTCTGTTGGAAAATTTCCGACTTCTCCAGTGTCATCCAAGATGCGTAAGAAATCCCAAACTGCTTTTTGCCACTGCAATTTCCTCTGATTTCTGTCATCCAAACTTCGATGAGGCTTTGACAAGGTCCCACATGGAAGACTTATAATGAAGGCAAATGCACATGGGATACAGGGTAACTTGATAAGGTGGATTCAAAATTGGCTTAGCTGTAGGAGACAGAGGGTGATGACAGACAGCTGCTTTAGTGACTGGAAGCCAGTGTCCAGTGACTTACCACAGGGATCTGTGCTGGGTCCCCTATTGTTAGTCATCTATGTTGTTTATATGAATGACAATGTGGGGGGTAGGATCAGTAGATTTGTGGATGACACAATGATTGACCGGGTGGTTAACAGTGAGGTTGAGTGCTTTGGGTTACAGGAAGATATAGGCGGGATGGTCAAATAGGCAGAAAAGTGGCAGATAGAATTTAACCCTGAAAAGTTTGAGGTGATACACTTTGGAAGGAGTAATTTGACAAGGAAGTATTCAATGAATGTCCTGACACTGGGACGTTCCGAGAAACAAAGAGACCTTGGCGTGTTTGTCCATGGATCTCTGAAGGTAGAAGGGCAGGCTAATAGGTTGGTGAAAAAGGCATATGGGACACTTGCCTTTATCAATCGAGGCATAGATTACAAAAGCAGTTCTGCCATGTTGAGTTGTATAGGACTTTGGTGAGGCCACAGCTGGAGTACTGTGTGCAATTCTGGTCACCACATTATAGGAAGGATGTGATTGCACTGGAGGGGATGCAGAAGCGATTCACCAAGATGATGCCTTGGATGGAACATTTAAGTTATGAAGAGAGGTTGGATAGTTGGGTTGTTTTTGCTGGAGCAGAGATGAGGGGTGACCTGATTGAGGTGTATAAGATTATGAGGAGCATGGACATGACGGATAGGGAGCAGCTGTTCCCCTTAGTTGACGGGTCAGTCATGAGGGGACACAAGTTCAAGGTGAGGGACAGGAGGTTTAGGGGGGTTTTGAGGAAAAATCTTTTTACCCAGAGTGTGATGATGGTCTGGAATGCACTGCCTGCGAGGGTGGTAGAGTCGGGTTACCACACATCCTTTAAAAAAATATCTGGATGATCACTTGGCACTTCATAACATTCAAGGCTATGGGCCAAGTGCTGGCAAATGGGATTTGGCAGATCAGGTGTTTTTCATGCATCGGTGCAGACTCGATGGGCCCCAAGGGTCTCTTCTGCACTTAATTATTCTGTGATTCTGTGAGGAGACTTCAGTCTTTGCTCCAAAATTGAGATTGCTCATTCTGCCGTTAAGGTCTTTTGCATTCTGCAGCCTATATCAGACCTTATTTCTATGATGAAGTTCACCACATGTTCCCTCAAGCTCCTTCCAACCCAGTATCTTAACACTCAACTTTCTCTTCCAATTTTTCTGTTCTCTGCAATGCTGGAATACATTTCCAATTAAATATATGCCAACCTCTACCATGGCATCCTGTTCAGGACTGTTTTCCACAGTTTCAAGTCACCTTTGACATCCCATGTGACTGCATGATTTGCTAATCATAGAACTCCAAAACTGTCAAGTACATTGACAATTCCATCACTTTCTTCCATAAACCACCTCTGTTACATCACTTGATCCAATTAAATCCCTATATTGTCAACCATTATTTCTTCTCTTAAGTCCATACAGCCACTTTGAATCTGCAAGTATCTTGGCATCACTCTATTCTTTATTCATACCTCTGCCTAAGTTAAATTATTGTGTGAATGACACTCAGCTCTATCCGTCTGCCATCATTGATGTTTGTACTGTTACTCTCCAACTATTTGTTTTCTATGAATGAGTTGTAATTTACTTCAAATCAATCTGGGTATAATTGGTCAAGTCTTCATAGCTTAAGTGCCTGTGATTCCAATTCCTCTCTGGTTGCTCTGTGGCTGTGGCTGTGCCTGGCAGTTGCAGCTTCATCTTTCTGTTTGAACCTATATCAGACTTTATATCCTATTTTCAGAACTTTGACTGGGATTAAACGGCAAAGGGGCATAAAATCCAGAGAGAAGCTGAAAATGAGATTCTCGCTGACGCGATCTCACGATGCGATCATTCACCCCTCCTTGCCAGTGACGTAATGGAGTTCCCACCATGTAATGACGGGAACCCCATTTAAATACATTTCATTAACGGGCTTCCCTGCTCTGTTGTTCCCCACAATCGGATCCTGTCATGTGATGTTAACAACAGCTCTGGAGCAACGTGAACCAAGTGAAGGGTACCTGCCAGGGGCGCATAGGTAGGTACAACCCCCAGGTAAATAGGGACATGCCTTGGTGCTGGGTGGGGGCTTTCTTCAGGCAGGGCTATTGGGCTGGGGGGGGGGGGGAGATTCTGCATGTGCGTGGGAGGAGGGGAGGCGGTTTCATGTCTGTGGGGGGAAGGTTTTGTTTTCATTATAATTTCTATTAGATTGGGGCACCCTCTGATCTCTGAAGGACACCATGGGACCAGCCTCCAGCATTTTCTTTTTCAAAGTGCTGGAAAACATGGTGGAAAAAGCTGACAGTACAGCTTTTGGGCTACACACCACTTTTCTTGCTTAAACCAACACTTGAAAAACAAAACAGAAAGTACAACCCTTATTTTGATTCTCCTTTTCCTTACTGAAACCATCATCTACTCTTTGACCACCTTGAGAACTGTTTTCCAAATGCTTTCTTCAATCTTACCACACCCAAACTTTCAGAGATTTCTGTTTCGGGACAACCCAAGTCTTTGTTCTCCAAATAATACAGCACGTCCAATTTTCTCATCCCAGCTTATTCCACTTGCTTCCTGTGCCTTGGAAATATCTTTCAAGACCCTCCATATGTTTACCCCATAAAAACTCAATACTGCTATTTGGTTTCCTTTTCCCCATGTACACAAGCTCGCAATGTATACATGCCTCATTAAAAACATTGTTAAAAATGCTTGGTAAGCAGCCTGTCCGGAGTTTGCAAAGTCTTGCATTTCTAGAGTGTATGTAGAGAAGGCATTACTTGCACCCAATTTTATACAAGCTGAAAGTTGGTTCATGGTTAATAAATTGGTATGTAATGCTGATTGTTTGTAAATACTGGTATCTTTCTGTGATATACATGCAAGTCCATAATATTTTTGCACCAAAAAAACTTCTCCTAAACATTCTCTATTGTCAGTAAGGACAGTTTTACTCTGACAATTTTGATTGTCCTCTCCCAACTGTTTAACAGCAGTTTTTGTAAGTGGATCTTGTCCCTTGCAATCCAGAGCCTGTATCTTTCCTAAACTTCATTCATGCAGAGCTATGTAGACTGGGAAAGCAACAGTTTTTTCACCTGGAGTAACCCATCAACTGGATTTATTGTAGTTTTCCATTACACAACAAAGCTGTCTTCAAAATGGTGCCTGGTGAAATAGATCAGTGAATAGTTCCTGCACTAAAGGAAGCTTATTCTGCCTGTCATGCCCATTTTAGCTCTCAGTAAGAGAAACTTGACTGTGCCATTTTCATATCCTTTCCCCTCCGATAATTATCTAATTTTCTTTTGAAAGCCATGATTGAATTTGCCTCAACCAGTCTCTTCAGCAGTGCATTCCAAACCCTAACCACACGCTCTGAAACGCTTTTCCTCATGTTGCCGCTAGTTCTTCTACCAATCACCTTAAATCAGTGCCTTCTGGTTTGGAACTCTTCCACCAATTGGAGCAGTTTCTCATATCCATTCTGTCCAGACCCCTCATGACTTTGAATACATCTGTGGAATCTTCTCTCAACCTTTTCAAAGGAGGAAAATCCCCTGTGACTCCAATATAGACATGTAATTGAAGTCCCATATCCCTGGAACAATTCTCAAAAATCTTTTCTGCAATCTCTGACGTCTTCACATCCTTTCTGAAGCATGGTTCCCAGAATTGGACACACTGCTCCAGTGGAGAACAATAAATTATAATGTAAATTGTTTTACAGACTGAACCAACTATTTTAATTAAATATTAATGTAAAATATAAAATAGATCAATTATGAAAGTTATATTTATTTCTATTGGTCACTTGTCATTTATTACAAAACTTTGCTATTATGTTTAAGAATCGTTAATTTGATGACTAAATATCTGCTTCCAAACATCAAATTCTAACTCTTAACTACTCATTGTAAACACCATTTTTTGAAAGCAATGTGGTAATGTCAAACTGTTTGAACACCTGGATATTGGACAGACTTACAGTGATGATGACCTGCCAATTCTGAATACATTAGAATTGAAACAAAGAAGCCCTGCTACTAAATAAATCAAGAAAATGAACCAGCCTGAAATTTTAAGTAAATGAAAGACAAACATTGTTGCTTTGGCTCTATATCAAAAACGAATTAACTTTTGGCTTTATCTTACATCTTCCACTTTGAATTGACTTCAAATAAAATATACTCTACGTTGGTCTCGCCTGAGAGGTGAAAAATCCCTGAGCAATATTAAGGAGTGTTCCAAAGGATCTGTAGTTACCTGTTGGTTATTTATTCCTCCTTCTTCCCACCCCCCACTCCCAACCACAATTTTCTGCTGTTCTACTTTCAGTAGACTCATGCTTGCCATAATTTCCCGACAATCTTCCATCAAGTCACAAGAGCCAATTGGAGATGCGAGCTATCATCTGCGGTGTTACCCAACATTTGCCGTGTTTTCTGATGGGGATTACTGGACAGTGGGAAATTATATTGATATTTTTGTTTCCTCCCCATCCTAGTCAAGAGACATTAAAGACATGAGAGTGGACCATAGTTATTCTGGCTCAGATTGATTAACTTGTCCGAATGATAGAATGCATTTGTTTTTTTAAAATCAATTTAGAGTACCCAATTATTTTTTTCAATTAAGGGGCAATTTAGCGTGGCCAGTCCACCTAACCTGCACATCTTTGGGTTGTGGGGGTGAAACCCATGCAGACATGGGGAGAACCGTGTAAACTCCACATGGACAGTGACCCAGGGCCGGGATTCGAACCCGGATCCTCAGAACCGCAGTCCCAGTGCTAACCACTGCGCCACATGCCGCCCTTGAATTTGTAACCTTCCTGGGATATATGACTTTGTTGTGGCCCACAATGGTGTGCTGAGATACTCAGTCACTGCAGAATCCGATGTGCACTTGATAAAATGGGAACTTTTAGCATATGATGTCTTACAGCTTGGCAAAACTCCATAGCTTTATTAAATATAACTACTTTATAATTCAGTTCAATTTGATGTATAGATGTTTGTTTGAGACTAAAAAATTCCTCTCCTGAGGTATTAATTAGTCAGTGTTCAGCAGTATATAGAGTGTACTGGAATAAAGAAGCAAGTTTGATAATATATCCTTACTTTGAATAGGAATAACAAATTTACTACGCTAGATTCGTTATTGATGTTTATGTATGTGTCTCTCTGGTGGGGTTGGGGTGTGTTGTGGAGGACATGAACTTTAAAGCTGATGCACTTTTTACCTCTTGGAAAGAGAGGGTCATGTAGGTGACAACGTGAATTCTCTGATGTCTTACTGACAATGCCCCTTGTTACTTCACTCAGTTTCTTTCTTACCATGTGGCCGTATTAGTACAGCTGTAAAAATTGTAATATCTGTAGAATATCTCTTCCATCATACTAAACAAGAAAACCGACATTAGATAAGATAAAGAATTACAGTACTAGAATAATTACTGAGTGAAATAGTAGTTCAATCTGTGGATTTCTTTTACAATAGATTTGAATGTCAACAATAACACAGTTTAACAGAAATACATTTGATTGAGCAATTTCAGTCGCTTTTTTTCTATCCAACTTGATAGACTCGTATGCTGTTCCCATAACATTGGCCCACTTCATCTTGGACTATTTGAGGTGTAACAATCCCCATATCATTCATCAATGCAGCTATGCACTTGGGCAATCACTATTAGTTCTTTCCCGTTTTTGAGGAAAATGTGGAAAGATAAGTTTTGTTCCACTGGTGTTTTATCCAGTGGTTTGATCAAGGCCAAAGTCCCCCAATACAGCTGAGCAATCAGTTGCTGAGGGTAATAATTGTGCCACTACTTGTGCCTTCCTCACAATATCTTGGCTAAAATTGGGAGCTTGTATATATGCATACATCACAGCATATTGTTGCTCTAATATGCTACACCATTTTAATCTGTTTCATTTTAAGTATAGATTTTGGTAAGGTGGATTCACTGAAGTGAAGTGAAAGTGGGACAAAAAGAGAGAAAATCAAACAACTTGCAATAGTATAACACCTTTAATATCAGAAATTGTTCAAAGATACTCCACATGTTTTGAATAAAGGCCTTCAGATCATATATCAGGATGAGTGACCAAAAGCTTGGGTCGAAAAAGTAGGCTTTAAGGCGGGGAGAGAGGCTGCTAGAGGGAGTCTGGGAGAGATTTCCAGAGTGTGGACATTTAGGTGGCTTAAGGGAAGAAAATACACAAGAGATAAGGGTCAGGGGAAATGGAATGTTGGATGGGGAGGTTACAGCACCAGTACAGGCTAACTGGGTAGGCACGAGGCCACTAAGGAATTTCAACATCAGCAAAGAGGATGTTTTTGTTAAGAGTGCAGTACGATATGAATTGAATAGATCTTGCATCGATTTGCACATTTTAATATGATAAGAAAAATATTAAATATGCTTTCTTCCCCTTAGGTATTCTTATTGATGGCAACTAATTAGTCTGTTTATCTTTTTTTTGCATGCAAACCCTTGTGTTGGAACTCTCAATAGAGAGTAAGTGTGTTCAGTATTTGTTGGAAGCCTAACCTTTGCATGATGGAAATTAACCTTTTGCACTCTGCTGATCACAATTGTTGTCGTCTGAGGAGTTTGTGTGTTTTATTCAACACCTGTTGCTTAAATGTGAAGTACATTTTATTCTGAAATAGTGTGCACCGTGATCTACTAATGAATTGACATTGCTTGTCAGGTGTTTTACCTATATTGTCTTTGTATTAGTATGCTTTGCACAGGATAAGAGCAGTTCCTTTTTGACTGGATATTAATATATGCTTGGATTGTATAAAATTGCACAAGAATCTTGAGGTCTAAAAAGGGTCAATCTCTTGTCCCGTTCCCCCCCCATTCTTCGTCTTTGTGTGCATTGTCATACCAATTGAGAGAAATTAGAAGTCATACCTTTTAAGTAGATTATTTAGGGCTCCAGACTTTTTACAGTGGATATGCCTATTGTACATTTAACCTGGTTTATCTGAATTATTCTGCACTTACAGGTTGTTAGATATTGCCATGTGTTAAATTTCAAACTTTATAAAATGAGTACAGCAAATGTGACCAAATTCATTTGTTTAATAATCAATTATTTCACTACCTTGTTGCAGGAAATAAATCTGTCACATACTAGATGTTGCCTAACTAAGTAATTATTTCATAACTTTAGAATTTAATCAACCTTTATATTCATACAGTAAGAAATAAAATCAATGGTAAACCATCTGTATTGTTTCGTTTAAAATCAGAAAGGAAATTACAAATAAAGATTTTTTTTAGTTGTTGGTATTAACAGATGAAAAGTGCTGAATTAAGCTACTGTATCTTCACCTGTGTAAGTACATACCCGATCGTTTTCAAGACCCACTGTGTTTCAGAAGCAGAAATTGTGTTATATTAAACAAACCTACAATTGCTTTACAAAATTCAATGGTAAATATTTTCCATTGAAAGTACCTATACCCCTCATTTCCTTAATCCTTGAGTATGTTGGCTTTTTATATATTAAGTCGACTGAGGTCCTTGATAACTTAGATGTAATAGTTCAGTTCAGTGAATCAGAATTTCCCTCTTTAAAGTGAAAGCAAAGCAAGACTTAATTTTCTCATGGGTACATAAGTTGGTCATTTTAGAAACAGTTTGAGCGTTTAACACTTCTGATTATTGTACGACCATGGCATTCATTTTCTAGTTAAAGAATTTTTAATAAAGCATCCTCCAGATAGTGCGACACCAGACAACATTCTCAAAAGGAAAAGTCATGCTGGCATAGTTCTTTTGAAGGTGCTTCTGATGTTTGTGACATTGGTGTGAGATTCTTGTGATATTTCCTTTCTGTGGAATTAAAAAACCATCGGCACGGAGGACCTGGGTTTGAGCCCGGCTCCAGGACACTGTCTGTGTGGAGTTTGCACATTCTCCCCGTGTCTGCGTGGGTTTCACCCCCACAACCCAAAGATGTGCAGGTTAGGTGGATTGGCCATGCTAAATTGCCCCTTAATTGGAAAAAAATAGAATTGGGTACTCTAAATTTTTTTTGCATTGGTCTAATGACAGATTTATCTACCAATGGCTGCTGTACAATTTTGCAATTCATCCATGGCAATCTTCTCCCTGTTTTACTGATTTCAAAAATTCTCATGTAAAGTTATGTGATGAATTGTTTTTTGTCCGGATAATTTTTAAAATTTCTCTGTGATAAGTATCTGGAATCAAAGATTGCTTGAAATTCACTCTCCTTTCAGTTAATATTGAACCATAATTAACGTATCATCTCGCTTGTGAGCCTTGAGGAACTTTACTGTCCAATACAATATTATGGGCTAAAAAAAAAACATAGATTCAATGTCCACACCTGGCCAAAGCTATTAACATATTTTGTTTGTTTATTCTCGAGAACCTCAGACCATTTTAACAGTTCAAAGTTATCCCAAATCCTAAGACTATTGTTGAACTGTCAAGATTTAACAAGTTTTGTTCTTATTTCCTTAAACTTTCTTCTTTTATGGACAGCAGTTCGCAGGAACCACCCAGACTGCACATTTTGTTTTTTAATTGAAAATATGATTATTTCCTTCAGATAGATTTTCCCCCCTCAAATATTTAAAACAACAATTCCTGTCAATTTGTCTCATTACTTCCCATTTTAGATGCCCAGGCATTGTGGGTTTACATTTCAAGACAAAAGTGCTAACAATTGCTTGATTGGATGTACTTCTCATATCTCCCCCAGTCGAGCTATCTGTCTCCGAAGGTAGCAACGGTCCTAAGCCTTGTACGGCAAAATCCTAAATTCAATCAGCCATCACGCTGTGAATTTTGATGCCAATACTGTAGCTAAGGTGTCACATTCTCCAGATCACCAGATCTCTTGCTGTACCATCAATATTTATGCAGCCCAGAGAACCATGGGCATCTGTTTAAAAGAGAAGAGAACCCGAGATGTCACTGTGCCTTTTATTAAGCGATCAAGGAGTTAATTTGTCAATTCATAAGGACATAAAAAATAGAAGCAGGGGCAAGCCATTTAGTCTGTCAAGCCTACTCTGTTATTCAGTAAGATTGTGGCTAACCTGATCATGGTCTCAACTCTATAATCCTGCATGCTCTGCCTTAACCCTTGACTCCCTGTTGATCTAGGGCGCGATCTACCCGTGCAAATACAAATGGGTCAGTTAGGTAGCGAGAGAGGCCGAAATTTGGAACCATGCCAGGGGCCGATCGATTTCCGACCTAACCAATTGCTCCCATTGGAGCATGGTGAGAAACAAATAATCACCAATTAAGACCAATTGACATCCTATTAACGGAAGGACCCTCTATCGAACGGCCTCCTGTGATCTAATCACCTCCCCAGTGAGCAGTTACGCGGGTGCCGTTTAATACACCTATTTAAAAACGCAATGTTAGCGCAATGACTGCTGTGGGGATCCGAGGTGGTGAGTCGCCATCTTCGAAATCAGGCAGTCAGACCAGGGGGACCCTTGCCTCTGCCCCAGTGCTCATGGGGGGGGGGGGGGGGGGGTGTCGCGCAGTGTTGGGGGCCTCCTCCCGGAGAACGGGTCGGTCGGGGATACTTTGGGCTGCTATCGTTGGGGGGAGGGATCGACCCTGGGCTGGGAGGTGGGGAGGGGGGAAACTGGCTCAGCGTCCATGGATCTTCCATGCCCCCCGCCCCCAAGATCATGTATACCCATAATGGGGCAGCTCCAGCTGCTGCCTGTCTCTCCCGGCAAACAGCCCTTTGAGAGCCCTGCCCGTGGTAATATGGTGGCAGTCACTTTACCGGTTGCTGGTCACGCAGCTGAAGGCGATTGGTAATCGGGAATTGCCACTTCTAGTATTGTGAGCACCTCACAGCTCCCAAATGGATCCCCATGTATACGCATGCCATGAGACAGGTGGTTGTTGCAGCTTAGCATCCCAATCAGGCTGTGAGACCTGGACACATGTCCTGAACTCGGGAGGCATCAACACCACAGAGGCAGCAGCCAACATTTGAACACCCAAGAGCAGGACCTCAGCACTGGGGACATCCCCACGACCAGAGGGTATGTGTGTGTGGAACAGGGAGGTAACCATCTCCGTCCAGGTCTTTTTTCCCGCAGGTGTTTTGAGTACAGGGTCCGGTGCCATGGGGCCACTGCTGCGGCCCGGGGTACATGTGCAAGTCATGTTGGATGGTACCCAGAGGGATGGCAGGGGATGTAATGGTGGGGAATGCTTAGTGATCTCAGGGTACCAGGCTGAAAGCCATAGCTGATGGTCAGTCTCACACCCTCCCAAATTCCTTACAGATATTACATTATGGATGATATCGTAAATCCCGCAGAAGCTGCCCTCATGGTGACATTGGCAGGCCAGGCAGCCAGACACCGGAGAAGGTGGCGGCACCAGCATCGACAGAGGGTTCGAGGCGGCAGCCCATGCGCAGGGCATCGCCCAACATCCGAAGAACCCGGACACCCATCAGACCAGGGAGGGACCCTGAGGGGGAGGCTGGCGACGGCCTAAGGTGTACAGGCTTCACTGGTCCTTTAAACAGATGACGGGCAACATGAGCCGCAGGAGGCTCCGCCTCAACAAGGAAACTGTGCGGGCAGATTTGCATCACGTGGAGGAGGAGGATACCCACTCCCAATGACCATTAAGGTCACCGCAGCCTTGATCTTTTACGCCTCGGGATCATTCCATGGCTCGAGCAGGGACTAGTGTGGCATATCCCGTGAGGTCACGGATGACCTGTTTGCCTGGACAGCCGACTACTTGAACTTTGACCTGGACCAAGCCCTTCAAGGTGCCCGGACAGGAGGATTCTCTGCCATCGCCGGGATGGTCCAGGGGGTAATAGATGGCAAGCATGTGGCCTTGCACACACTGGGCCGTCCGGGAGTGACCTTTATCAAGAGGAAAGGGTTCCACTCCATGAACGTTCAGCTTGTACAACCGCCACCTGAGGATCATGCATGTCTGTGCATGCTTCCGAGGGAATGTGCATGACCGCTACATCCTGGGGCAGTCTGAGCTCTCCGGCATCTTCGAGGGACACCCCTGGGTGACCGGTTGGATCTTGGGGGATAAGGGGTACCCACTTAGGACCTGGCTAATGACGCCACTACAGAGCCAGGAGACTTATTCGATAGTCACTGTGAAGTGGACACCAATGAAATCTTCGAGCGCTACATAGTCAAACAACGTCTTCAAGGTAAAGATGAATCTTTCAATGCCTTCTTAACTAGCCTCCGATATAATGAGGCCCATGTGGCCACCTGGGCTGTCATCAAGCAGTGCATTGGACTGCTGAAAATGTGGTCCCGAAGCCTTGACCCCCCTGGTGGTGCAGTACGCACCAGGGTCGCCAGTCTTGTGGTAGTCTGTTGTGCCCATCACAACCTGGCACAGAAGCGGAACAATGTGTTGGAGGAGGAGGAACATGTGGCCATCCCCAAGAAGGAGGAAGAGGAAGAGCCGGACCAGAAGGGGCTGGAAGACGAGCATTCCCGGAATACAAGGAAGGCCCTCATCCTTGCCCACTTCACATAGGACGTGACTTTGTCCGTTATTTCTCCCCTTCCCACACAAGTGCACCCCCCCCCCCCCAAAAAAACCCGGTCCACTTCTCCCTTGCGCCCCTCCCCCCGCAGATTGCCCTGTTCCACCATCCGAGGGTCTGTGTTACATCACTGCAGGGTGATGGGCCTCTGTCCGCACTGTCAGTGGGTCCATATACGGCAGAGGGATGATGACAGCCCGCGCTGAGCTGTGGTGCTCCTCAGTTGGACTCCTGTGTCTGCGCACTCACAGCCATCACCTGTACGTGGTATGCCTTGCGGGTAGGTGGCCAGGTCTAATAGCAGGGACCCTGGGGGACTGGGGCTGGGCGGAGGGCAACTGGGGGAGGGGGAGCAGTTGGCTCGCAGTGCGCAATAACGTGACAGAGGCTTCACATGTCTCAAGTGTAACATGTTTTAATGCTGTTCAATCGTGACCCAACTGCTGTCCCTCGCACCCGATGGTGCCGCTGCCACCCGCCCCCAGTGCCTTCTTAGTGATCCTCTATCTGCTTATCCATCCGTGCTCTATCGCTACATCTAGGTGTTGGTATGATATGCGGACACACACATAATGATATACAGACAAGCAGCTAATGGACACAGGGAACAGGACATGACCAATAAGCAGGCAGGACACTCGGGTGGGATCTGATTATAAAAGACACGAGGCACTCACACTCCGCCTCTTTCCACTGATGAACATCTAGAGAGGCAGTCAAGAGTGTTGTTACAATCTCACACCTCCACCATGTGGCTAAGAGCTAGTCTGGTTCAGTCAGAGTAACCACACTTAAGTTAGCAGAGAGTCGAACTCACAGAGAACTGTGCTAACTGTGCTACTGGTTCAATAAACCTGATTGAACTAACTTCAAGGTCTGGAGTATCTTTTTGATCTAAGCTGCATCCAGTTACAGCCAGTGTTAGACCAGTGTACCTAACACGACATGATACCAGGTGACTACTAATTTAAGGTGGCTTACCTCAGTCCGTTCCGTGACGACCAGCAAATGTAGCCCGGCACCATGGAGAAGATTCAGGCTCCTCACCAGCTCAGGACCTCCGGCAATCTCAGTGCCAACTGGCGGACATTCAAGCAAAAGTTTCTGCTGTACATCGCAGCCTCAGACCTCGAGGGTGCGTCTGATGCAAGAAAGATCGCGCTTCTCATCTCAACAGCGGGTGATCAAGCCATCGAACTCTTCAACTCGTTTAACTTCACCGAAGGCCACCAGGACAAGACAAAGTTTAAGATCATCCTGGACAAGTTCGATAGTCACTGAAGTGGACACCAATGAAATCTGCGAGCGCTACATATTCAAACAACGTCTTCAAGGTAAAGATGAATCTTTAAATGCCTTCTTAAATAGCCTCCGCCTGCTAGCGCTGTCCTGCAACTTTGGTGATATTGCTGACTCCATGATCAGAGACCAAATCGTGTTTGGAGTTCACTCTGATCCTCTGAGAGAGCAGCTCTTAAAAATCAAGCATATGACCCTGTCAGTCGCAATTGAAACATGTACAGTGCATGAGCACGCAGAAAATCGGTATTCCCAATACAAATCGGCTGAAAATGAGAAACTTGTCTCCCACGAGTGTGCAGGCCATCTCCCGGATGCAGCGCCTCAGCATTGAAGACAGCGGCCATGTCGCGCACTTTTCCCAGAGCCCCACGCATGTGCGATGCGAACAGGATAACGAAGCGGCCGACACCCACACTGCGCAGGTGCAGACGTCTGCCGACCACACTGCTCATGTGCGACGACATACACCGCGTCACGACGCCGACGTCATGATGTGCCCGAACTGTGGCAACGCCCACTTAAGGGACACTGCCCTGCAAGAGGCAGGCGACGTTTACACTGCGGGAAGCCTGGACACTATGCAGCCTTGCGCAGGTCAGAGGCCAGCGCTCCCAATTCCGACACGGCGCGTCCAGAATGTACAATGACGATTACAGGATTCTGATCCTGGCAGTACAACGGATCCAGAGGACGAGTGCCTGGAGTCTGCCTACCGAGTGGGCATCATTACCACACGTGAACACGCCACACCTAACTCATCTCGCATTCAGTCCATCCTCGCTGTGGATTCTGGACGAATGGCGTGCGGTGATGCAGGTCAACCGCTGCTCCATCCAGTTCAAGCTGGACACAGGTGCTTCTGCCAACCTCCTCTCACAGGCAGACTTCAAACGCATCAAGAAGCCCCCCAAGGTCCTTCCAGCAGCCCGCCATCACTGGACTATAACGGTATCGCCATCACGGCACTGGTTGTCCTGCCATCTACTCGTCTCCAACCGGAGTACCCATGCACGGCTAATGTTTGAACTTGTCAAGCCGGACAGGGCATCCCTACTGGGGATGCCTGCAAAAAGCTAAACCTGGTGCAGCGGGTTTATTCAACGACATCCTCCAACGTGAATCTTCAAGCTGGCATTGACTACATCCTCGCTCAGTATCCAGATGTGTTTGACGGGATGGGCACTTTGCCATATCGGTACAAGATCCTACTGCGACCTGATGCCAAGCCAGTGGTCCATGCACCACGCCGGGTCCCGACTCCTCTGTAGGAACAGCTCAAGGAGCTGCAGCAGCAGGGGATCATTTCCAGGGTAACCGAACCGACTGACTGGGGCAGCTCGATGGTGGTGGTTAAAAAACCCTCTGGAGACCTGCGCATCTGCATTGATCCCAAGGATATCAACCAGAATATAATGCGTGAACACTGCCCCATCCCTAAGCGGGAGGAACTCACCAGTGAGGTGGCACATGCAAGGTTTTTCATGAAGTTAGATGCATCACATGGATTCTGGCAAATCCAGCTGGGTGAGTCCAGCAGAAGGCTCTGCACCTTCAACACCGTTTGGCAGGTACTGCTATAACAGTATGCCGTTCGGCATCGTCTCGGCATCGGAGATATTTCATCGCATCATGGAGCAGATGATGGAGGGCATCGAAGGGGTTCATGTGTACGTGGGCGACGTCATCATGTGGTCCACGACCCCTGAGGAGCATGTTTCCCGTCTCCAGCAGGTATTCCGCCGTGTCCACGCCAATAGCCTGAAGCTGAACAGGGCCAATTGTTGCTTTGGCATGTCGACACTCAAGTTCCTCGGAGACCAGACACAGACAAGGTCAAGGCCATCACAGCCATGAAGGTCCCGGAAGACCAGAGAGGTGGTATTGCGCTTCCTGGGCATGGTCAATTTTCTGGGCAAGTCCATCCCAAACATGGCCTCACACACCACGGCCCTACGAAACCTAGTGAAGAAGTCCACTGCCTTCAAGTGGCAGGCGGCCCATCAGGCAGAGTGGATGCAGCTGAAAGCCAAGCTCACCACTGCACCCGTATTGGCATTTTTTGACACAGACAAAGAAACGAAAATCTCGACAGATGCGAGCCAGGACGGCATCGGTGCGGTCCTGCTGCAACGCAATGACACTTCATCCTGGGCACCGGTTGCCTACGCATCAAGGGCAATGACGGCCACTGAACAAAGGTATGCACAAATCGAGAAGGAATGCCTGGGCTTTCTCACTGGCATTCTCAAGTTTCACGACTATGTCTACGGCCTGCCGACATTCACAGTCGAGACGGATCACAGGCCCCTGGTCCACATTATCCACAAGGACGTTAATGACATGACGCCTCGGTTGCAGCGCATCCTCCTCAAACTCAGAAGGTACAACTTTGACCTGGTCTACACTCCTGGCAAGGAGCTCATCATTGCCGATACACTGTCCCGCTCCATCACCGTGCCTAGTGAACCACTGAACATCATCTGGCAAATTGAGTCACAAGTGCAGCTGTGTGATAGCACCCTCCCGGCATCTGATGAGAAGGTGATTCGTATCCATGAGGAGACGGGCAAAGACCCCTCTTGTAGGATGTTATGCAACACCTAGCCAATGGCTGGCAAAAAGAGCAGTGCACTCAATTTTGTCAATGTAAAGGACGACCTGACGTTGGTTGATGGCATTCTCCTGAAACTGGACCGGATTGTAATTCCACACAGTCTCCAGAGCTTGGTGCTCCACCAAATCCATGAGGGCCACCTGGGTGTGGAAAAGTGCAGACGCAGAGCCAGGCAGGCTGTCTACTGGCCCAGGATCAGCCAGGACATCGCGAACATGGTCCTTAACTGTGCGACCTGTCAACGCTTCCAGCCAGCACAGAGTAAGGAGACACTTCAGCAGCATGAAATCGAAACCCCTCCGTGGTCCAAGGTTGGCATCGACCTCTTTCATGCAAATGGTCGTGATTACGTGTTAATCATTGATTACTTTTCCAATTACCCCGAAGTCGTGAAGCTCTCAGACCTCACATCTCGGACCATCATCGAGGCCTGTAAGGAGACGTTCTCCAGGCATGGTATCCCACTCACTGTCATGAGTGACAATGGCCTGTGCTTCACCAGCCATGAATGGTCTCTGTTTGCCCAGTCATATCAGTTCAAACACGTCACTTCCAGCCCACACTATCCGCAGTCAAACGGAAAAGTTGAGAAAGGGGTGCACATAGTGAAGCAGCTCATCTGCAAGGCCGCGGAATCTGTGTCTGACATTCACCTTGCGCTGCTTGCGTACAGGGCGACCCCACTGTCCACTAGCATGTCGCCGGCTCAACTCCTGATGACAGGGACCTGCGAACGACACTTCCAGCCATACACGTGCCCAACCTGGATCACCATCCGGTGCTGCAGAAGGTGCTGCAACTCCGAGACCGTCAAAAACAGGGCTATGATGCTCATGCCACCGATTTGCCCATGTTATCCCCGTCAGACACTGTTCGGGTCAAGATTCCTGATGGAGGCTGGTCAGCTCCAGCTGTCGTTGTTCGACAGGCTGCCCCCCGCTCGTATGTTGTGCATCTGGCTGATAGTTCTGTTGTGCAACGAAACAGACGGGCACTGCGCAAATTTGCCTGCCCGCAACCACATTCTTCTCCGTTTCTTTCTGTTGTTTTGCCACCTCCTGATACCTCGACTCACAAGGCCACCAGTCAGGCTTCAATCCTGCCCATCAAGGCGCTGTCGTCCCCATCACCACCTCTCCGATGGTCGACCAGGATCAGACGCAGGCCACAGAGACTGGACTTATGGACATTTGTTCTGTTTGCTATGTTCTGTGTTCTCGCATTAGACAGCAGTTTTCACGTGTACTTATGTTCACATCCACTGCATGTATATATGTTAATATTGGCCTATTCTTGTAAATACATTCACATATGTCATCCAAACATTAAAAAAAAAAAAAGGGGAGATGTCATGATATGCAGACACACACACAATGATATACAGACAAGCAGCTAATGGACACAGAGAACAGGACATGACCAATAAGCAGGCAGGACACTCATGGGCGGGATCTGACTATAAAAGATACTGCGCACTCACACTCCTCCTCTTTCCACTGATGAACATCTAGAGAGTCAGTCAAGGGTGTTGTTACAATCTCACACCTCCGTTACAATCTCACACCTCCACCACGTGGCTAAGAGCTAGTCTGGTTCAGTCAGACAGAGTAACCACACTTCAGTTAGCAGAGAGTCGAACTCACGGAGAACTGTGCTATTAGTTCAATAAATCTGATTGCACTGACCTCAAGGTCTGGAGTACCTTTCTGATCTAAGCTGCATCCAGTTGCAGCCAGTGTTAGACCAGTGTATCTAACACGACAGGTGTTTCCTCAGGATGCACATCAGAGATGGAGGCAGCCTGCTGCTTACCGCGCCCAGTGGCCTTTCATGCCCGTGGTGGGCTTCTTCTGGAGGGCCTTGGACCGGAGGGCTCCGCCCGACCTGGCAATGGCACATGCCTTCCCCTGCCACCCTGTTCCGCACTCTGACACCAAGGTGTCAGGGAGGGTGGATTCGGGAGAGCTGGTGACCACCGTCGTCTCCCTGTAGATAGGCTCCGGGTCAGCCTCCTGCGCTCCCTACTCCTGATTGGTGCCCATTGGGGCCTGGAGGTCAGCTTGGGGCGGAGGAGCAGCTGGGTTGAACTCTGGATGCCCCTGTGCCATCTGGCTCTGCCAGCCCTGGCAGCTCCCCAATGCCTGCACCAATGTAACTGAATTAAAAAAATAATGTTCAAAATAAATCCTTGTAGCACTCTTGCAATTTTTAAAAGAATGCAGGACTACAGCCGTGACACCAGAATATTCACACCGGATTTTTTAAAAGACATTATGCTGAAAAAGAATTCCAGTGAATTGAGACCGATTATTTCCCTTTCTCTTTCTTTATTCTGTCATATTTAATATTTTTGCTCTCAAACTAATTTACAATTCCTGGTGATTGCTACTTAATCCCATTTTGAAAAGCAGTCAGGAGACTGGTCAATGCAATCAGTCTGCAAAGTTATCCATGGCCATAGATGCTGGGACATGACTAGAGGACATTTTAACTCCAAACTAAATCATACTGGACAAAAATGAGGTCGTTATTAATAATAACATCCATAGTCTGATTCATACAAGTCACCATACCTGCTGCAGACAACCAAACCATTTACCCTGATAAAGAAAAGAACAGGCTAAGTTGCTATTTTAAAAGAATCTTTGGTCCATGAGTCTTTACATTTAATTGCCGTCTGGACAGATTTAATCCCAGTGCCATCACCCTATACCCCTGCAAGATCTAAAGTGGGTGTTTCATTTTGTAATTTATTAACCTGGCCACACAATGCTACAGGTGGTTCTCACACTCTAAAGCAACCTTAAACTTTTTTATTTTGTTTAATTTTTTCTTTAAATTTAGATTACCCAATTCATTTTTTCCAATTAAGGGGCAATTTAGTGTAGCCAATCCACCTATTCTGCATATCTTTTGGGTGTGGGGGTGTGGTGGTATGGATTAGGGGTAGTACGGTACCTGTGAAGCCGAGAGGCTATTGGCTGACAGGTCCATGGGCCTGGTTGGATCTGCTGCCTGCAGGCTCCGCCCTGAAGGCGGAGTATAAGAGCTCGAGTTCTCCCAGCAGCCGCATTCTGTAACTGAGCTGCTGGGGAACAAGTCTTGCTTAATAAAGCCTCGATTGATTTAATCTCTTCTCGACTTGAGTGAGTAATTGTTGCGCTACAATTTATTAAGCAAGCTTAAAAGACTATGGAGCTCCGGATCGCCCCGGAGTATCTGCGAATCAGCCCCCATGCAGCAAACTCGCCGGCCGTGTTTAAACACTGGCTAGCATGCTTTGAAGGTTACCTTCGAACGGCCCCCGGCCGGACCATGGAAGATCAGAAAATGCAGGTCCTGCATTCCAGGGTGAGCCCGGAGATCTACATGCTCATCGAAGACGCGGAGGATTTCCCGACGGCGCTTGCCATGCTGAAAGGAGTCTACATTCGGCCCATAACCCAGGTCTACGCACGCCACCAACTCGCACCACGAGACGGCAAATCCCCGGAGAATCGCTCAACGAGTTCTGCAGTTCTACGAGTTCTCTTGATTTTGGGAAGGAACTGCAACTGCCCGTCGGTGAGCGCAAACGAGCACACGGAGCTCCTAATCAGGGATGCTTTTGTGGCAGGTATGACTTCTTCTCAAATTCGCCAAAGACTGTTAGAGAGAGACTCATTAGGACTCACAGAGGCACGGGCACTTGCGGCCTCCCTCGACGTGGCCTCACAAAATGCCCGCACCTACGGCCCCGACAGCGCGGCAGCCCCTTGGCTCCGTGAACCCCCGTTGCGACCGACTCCCCGGCACCCCCCACCCCCCTGCAAGCCTGCGCGGCTAGAGCACCAGACCATCCCGGTGGGCCCCGCTGCTATTTTTGCGGGTAGGCGAAACACCCCCGGCAGCGCTGCCCGGCCCGCTCAGCTACTTGTAAAAGCTGCGGCAAAAAGGGGCATTACGCAGCGGTGTGCCAGTCCCGGGGGGTCGCCGCAATCTCCGGGGGAGAACGGGGACAGCAGACTCAACCCCCCAAGCGCTCCATGTGCGGCCCGCGGGCGCCGCCATTTTGGGCCCCGGACACTATGCGGGGAGGATGGGCGCCTCCATCTTGTGACTCCCCGGCCACGTGCGATCCATGGGGGTGGCCATTTTGTCTACCCCCGACTGCGTGCGATCCATGGACGCCGCCATCTTGGCTGATAGCCAAGGACCCCAGCATAGACGGTTCCACGGGGTCGGAAGAAAATGCCACGGTGCAGTAACCAAGACTGGCTTCGGTGACCCTGGACCAATCGCGGCCCCGGACGCTCCAAACGGCAACGACAATCGTGCTGGTCAACGGATACGAGATGCCTTGCCTAATCGACTCTAGGAGCACGGAACGTTTTATCCACTCGGATACGGTAAGACGCTGTTTTCCCCTCTATTCGTCCGAGTACCCAAAAGATTTTTCTGGCAGCGGGACCCCATTCCATAGAGATTCAAGGGATCTGCATCGCGAACCTAACGGTGCAAGGGAGGGAGTTTAAGAATTATAGGCTTCATGTCCTTCCCCAACTCTGCGCTCCCACTCTCTTGGGGTTAGATCTCCAGTGTAACCTCCAGAGCCTTACGTTCCAATTCGGCGGCCCAATACCCCCACTCACTATCTGCAGCCTCGTGACCCTCAAGGTTGAACCACCTTCCTTGTTTGCGAACCTTACCCCGGATTGCAAACCCGTCGCCACTAGGAGCAGACGGTACAGCGCCCAGGACCGAACATTTATCCGGTCTGAAGTCCAGCGGCTGCTGAAGGAAGGCATAATCCAGGCCAGCAATAGTCCCTGGAGAGCCAAGGTGGTAGTTCTGAAGACCGGGGAGAAGCAGAGGATGGTCGTAGACTATAGTCAGACCATCAATAGGTACACGCAGCTAGATGCCTACCCTTTCCCCCGCATATCCGACAGGGTCAATCGGATTGCACAGTACAAGGTCTTTTCCACCGTGGACCTCAAGTCCGCTTACCACCAGCTCCCCATCCGCCCGAGTGACCACAAGTACACTGCCTTCGAGGCAGACGGGCGGCTCTACCACTTCTTAAGGGTCCCATTCGGCGTCACGAACGAAGTCTCGGTCTTCCAACGGGAGATGGACCGAATGGTTAATCAGCACGGGTTGCGCGCCACGTTCCCATACCTCGACAATGTAACCACCTGCGGCCATGACCAGCAGGACCACAACGCCAACCTCCGCAAATTCCTCCAGACCGCTAACGCCCTGAACCTCATCTATAACGAGGAAAAATGCATTTTTAGCACCAACCGTCTGGCCATCCTGGGATACGTAGTGCGCAATGGAGTGATAGGCCCTGACCCCGAACGCATGCGCCCCCTTATGGAATTTCCCCTCCCCCACTGCTCCAAAGCCCTGAAACGCTGCCTGGGCTTCTTTTCGTATTACGCCCAGTGGGTTCCCCAGTACGCAGACAAGGCCCGCCCGTTAATCCAGTCCACTACCTTCCCCCTGTCGACAGTGGCCCGCCAGGCCTTCAGCCGCATCAAAGCGGATATCACAAAGGCCACGATGCACGCAATCGACGAGTCCCTCCCCTTCCAGATCGAGAGCGACGCCTCCGATGTAGCTCTGGCGGCCACTCTCAACCAAGCGGGCAGACCCGTGGCCTTTTTCTCCCGGACCCTCCACGCATCAGAAATCCGCCACTCCTCAGTGGAAAAGGAAGCCCAAGCCATAGTGGAAGCTGTGCGACATTGGAGGCATTACCTGGCCGGCAGGAGATTCACTCTCCTCACTGACCAACGGTCGGTAGACTTTATGTTCGATAATGCACAGCGGGCAAAATCAAGAATGACAAGATCTTGAGGTGGAGGATTGAGCTCTCTACCTATAACTATGAGATCTTGTATCGTCCCGGAAAGCTGAACAAGCCGTCCGATGCTCTATCCCGCGGCACATGTGCCAACGCACAGGTCGACTGCCTCCAAGCCCTCCACGAGGACCTCTGCCACCCGGGGGTCACTCGATTCTACCATTTCGTGAAGTCCCGCAACCTCCCCTACTTTGTTGAGGAGGCCCGTACAGCCACCAGGAACTGCCAAATCTGCGCAGAGTGCAAACCGCACTTTTTCAGGCCAGATAGAGCGCACCTGATAAAGGCTTCCCGTCCCTTTGAACGCCTCAGTTTGGATCTCAAAGGCCCCCTCCCCTCCACCGACCGCAACGTATACTTCCTAAACGTGGTGGACGAGTACTCCCGTGTCCCCTTCGCAATCCCCTGCCCCGACATGACAGCGGCTACAGTCATTAAAGCCCTCGGCACCATCTTTACACTATTCGTTTTCCCCGCGTATATCCATAACGACAGGGGGTCCTCCTTCATGAGCGACGAGCTGCGTCAGTTCCTGCTCAGCAAGGGCACTGCCTCGAGCAGGACGACCAGCTACAACTCCCGGGGGAACGGTCAGGTAGAGAGGGAGAACGGTACGGTTTGGAAGACCGTTCTACTGGCCCTACGGTCCAGAAATCTCCCAGTTTCCCGGTGGCAGGAAGTCCTCCTGGATGCCCTCCACTCCATACGGTCGCTGCTGTGTACCACCACTAACCAAACGCCTCACGAGCGCCTCCTTGTCTTCCCTAGGAAGTCCTCCGGAACGTCGCTGCCGACCTGGCTGGCAGCCCCAGGACCCATCTTGCTCCGAAAACATGTGCGGGCGCACAAATCGGACCCGTTGGTCGAGAGGGTTCACCTTCTCCACACAAACCCTCAGTACGCCTACGTGGCGTACCCCGACGGCCGACAGGACAAATTTGTTCCAGGACCAGCCTTGTCAACCTCTACCAGCATGCGGACCACCACCCCGCCCGGTTCCTTTTTAACAAGGGGGGGAATGTGGTGGTATGTATTAGGGGTAGTACGGTACCTGTGAAGCCGAGAGGCTATTGGCTGACAGGTCCCGGGTCCTGGTTGGATCTGCCGCCTTCAGGCTCCGCCCTGAAGGCGAAGTATAAGAGCTCGGGTTCTCCCAGCAGCCGCATTCTGTAACTGAGCTGCTGGGGAACAAGTCTTGCTTAATAAAGCCTCGATTGATTTAATCTCTTCTCGACTTGAGTGAGTAATTGTTGCGCTACAGGGGGCAAAACCCACACAAACACGGGGAGAATGTGCAAACTCCATACGGACAGTGACCCAGGGCCGGGATCGAACCTGGGACCTCAGCGCTGTGAGGAAGCTGTGCTATCCACTGCGCCACCGTGCTGCCCTAATCTTAAACGTTCTAGCTAGTTGATCTGCATTGCTGTTCGTTCTCACTGGTCAAGGGATAATTTTAAAAGCAGATCTCGGACATGCAGTAACCAAATTAACAAAGAAGTGCTCTCTAAACATTTGGATTGACGTAAAATAAGATCCCATATGTTTGATTTATACTGCATAAAGTAATCTCAGCTTTCAGCTCTAATTCAATTAAAACAAAGTCCCCTGTAAAGTTCAAATTGATCTACTACCATAGAGCATGGTGACTGTAACTGGTAATTCTTAAAAATTGATTTTTAATATTTTAATCAAAAAATGCATCTGTTTTTCACAGTAATACATTTGCCTCTAACTTAAAATGTAAATGACATAATTTTCCTCAATTCTAGGTGCATACTCTTAAATTGAGATTTGCATCCTCTTTTTAAAAAAATATATTTTATTGACATTTTTCAAACAGAGATTTTCCGTTTTTACAACTTAATAAAGGAATATGCATTAAACGTTATTTAAATAATATATTAAACTAACAACAAATGAAAAAAAGAGATAAACAAAAAGATCAACAACTGGCAAAAAACAAAAACACAGGATAATACACCCCCCCCCCCCCCCCCCCCCCCCCGGGTTGCTGCTGCTGTCCTTTCTGTTTTTCCATTATTGTTCCGCGAGATAGTCAAGGAACGGTTGCCACCGCCTGGTGAACCCCTGAGCCGATCCTCTTAAGGCATATTTTATTCGCTCCAGTCTTATGAACCCTGCCGTGTCGTTTATCCAGGCCTCCAAGCCCGGGGGCTTCGCTTCTTTCCACATAAGTAGAATCCTACGCCGGGCTACTAGGGACGCAAAGGCCAGAACGTCGGCCTCTTTCGCCTCCTGCACTCCCGGTTCTTCTGCAACCCCAAATATAGCTAACCCCCAGCTTGGTTTGACCCAGACCCCCACCACCTTTGAGACCACTCTTGCCACACCCTCCCAGAACTCATGCAGTGCCGGACATGACCAGAACATGTGGGTGTGGTTCGCCGAGCTTCCCGAGCACCTCCCACACCTATCCTCCACCCCAAAAAACCTGCTCAGTCTTGCTCCCATCATATGCGCCCTGTGTAGAACCTTAAATTGAATCAGGCTAAGCCTGGCACATGAGGATGAGGAATTTACCCTGCTTAGGGCATCTGCCCACAGCCCCTCCTCAATCTCTTCCCCCAGCTCCTCTTCCCATTTTCCCTTCAGCTCCTCTACCATCGTCTCCCCCTCGTCTCTCATCTCCCTGTATATTTCTGACACTTTACCTTCTCCAACCCATGCCCCCAAAATCACTCTATCCTGGATCCCTTGTGTCGGGAGTTGCGGAAATTCCCTCACCTGTTGCCTCGTAAATGCCCTCACTTGCATGTATCGGAAAGCATTCCCTGGTGGCAACTTATATTTTTCTTCCAATGCTCCCAAACTCGCAAACGTCCCGTCCACAAACAATTCCTTCAGCTTCCTAATTCCTGCTCGCTGCCAACATTGAAATCCCCCATCTATCCTCCCCGGGATGAACCTGTGGTTATTCCTTATCGGGGACCACACCGAGGCATCCGTCACTCCCCTGTGTCGTCTTCACTGCCCCCAGATCTTCAAGGTCGCCACCACCACTGGGTTTGTGGTGTACCTTTTCGGGGAGAATGGTAGCGGCGCCGTCGCCAGCGCTTTCAGGCTTGTTCCCTTACAGGATGCCATCTCCAGCCTTTTCCACGCCGCACCTTCCACTTCCCTCATCCACTTATGGACCATTGACACACTGGCGGCCCAATAGTAGTCACTCAGACTCGGCAGTGCCAATCCCCCACTGTCCCCACTGCGCTGCAGGAACCCCCTCTTTACCCTCGGGGTCTTTCCCGCCCATACAAAGCTCGTAATGCTCCTATCTAATTTTTTTTTAAAGGCCTTAGTAATCAGGATGGGGAGGCACTGAAACACGAAAAGAAATCTCGGGAGGACCACCATCTTGACCGCCTGTACTCTGCCCGCCAATAACAGGGGCACCATATCCCACCTCTTAAAGTCCTCCTCCATCTGCTCTACCAGTCGCGTCAGGTTAAGTTTGTGTAGGGTTCCCCAGTTCCTGGCCACCTGAATCCCCAGGTATCGAAAATTCCCTGTTACTCTCCTCAGCGGCAAAGCATCTATCCCCCTGCCCTGTTCCCCAGGGTGCATCACTAAAGGTTCGCTCTTTCCCATATTTAATTTATATCCCGAGAACTCTCCAAACTCCCTGAGTATCTGCATTACCTCTGGCATCCCCTCTACTGGGTCCGCCACATATAGCAGTAAATCGTCTGCATATAGTGACACTCTATGTTCCTCTCCCCCTCTAAGCACCCCCTCCACTTCTTAGAGTCCCTCAGCGCTATGGCCAATGGCTCAATTACCAACGCGAACAGTAAAGGGGACAGGGGGCACCCCTGTCTTGTACCCCTATGTAATCGGAAGTACCCCGATCTTTGCCTATTTGTAACAACGCTTGCCACCGGGGCCCCGTACAGGAGTCTAACCCATCTAATGAACCCCTCCCCGAACCCAAATCTCCTCAGCACCTCCCACAAATAGTCCCACTCCACTCTATCGAATGCCTTCTCTGCATCCATCGCCACCACTATCTCTGCCTCCCCCTCCGGTGGGGGCATCATCATCACCCCCAGCAACCTTCGTATATTGGCGTTCAATTGTCTCCCTGTCAAACCCTGTCTGGTCGTCATGTACCACCCCTGGGACGCACTCCTCTATCCTTGTCGCCATCACTTTGGCCAGCAGTTTGGCGTCTACGTTTAGGAGGGAGATGGGCCTGTATGACCCGCACTGCAGCGGGTCTTTGGCTCGTTTCAGAATTAACGATATCGTCGCCTCCGACATTGTCGGGGGTAGTGTCCCCCTTTCCTTAGCCTCATTGAAGGTTCTCGCCAGAAGCGGGGCCAGCTGGTCCATATACTTCCTGTAAAATTCCACCGGGAACCCATCTGGTCCCGGGGCCTTCCCTGCTTGCATATTCCCAATTCCTTTGATCACCTCCTCCACCTCAATCTGCGCCCCAAGACCTGCCACCTCCTGCTCCTCCACCCTCGGGAACTCCAGCTGGTCCAAAAAGTGTATCATTCCCTCTTTCCCCTCCGGGGGTTGGGACTTATACAGTCTCTCATAAAATGTCTTGAACACCTCGTTCACTTTTCCTGCTCTCTGCTCCATCTTCCCCGTTTCGTCCCTAACTCCTCCGATCTCTCTCGCCATCCCCCTCTTTCGAAGTTGTTGGGCCAGCAGCCGGCTCGCCTTTTCCCCATATTCATATTGTATTCCCTGTGCCTTCCTCCACTGCGTCTCCGCCTTTCCCGTGGTCAGCAGGTCAAACTCCGTCTGTAGTCTTCGTCTTTCCCTGTATAGCCCTTCATCCGGGGCCTCCGCATACTGCCTATCCACCCTCAGAATTTCCCCAACCAATCTCTCTCTTTCTTTACCCTCTTGTTTCCCCTTGTGGGCTCTAATGGAAATCAGCTCTCCTCTAACCACTGCCTTCAGCGCTTCCCATACTACCCCCACCTGGACTTCCCCACCATCATTGACCTCCAGGTATCTTTCGATGCATCCCCTCACCCTTCCGCATATCCCCTCGTCCGCCAGTAGTCCCATGTCTAATCTCCAAAGTGGGCGCTGCTCCTTTTCCTCTCCTAGATCCAGATCCACCCAATGTGGGGCGTGATCTGAAACGGCTATAGCCGAGTACTCCGTTCCTGCCACTTTCAGGATCAGCGCCCTTCCCAAGACAAAAAAGTCTATCAGGGAGTATACTTTATGGACGTGGGAGAAGAAGGAAAACTCTTTCCCCATCGGACGAGCAAATCTCCACGGATCTACCCCTCCCATCTGCTCCATAAATCCCTTGAGCACCTTGGCCGCTGCCGGCCTTCTCCCCGTCCTGGATCTGGACCGGTCCAGCACTGTGTTAAAATCCCCCCCATTACCAAGCTTCCTGCCTCCAGGTCCGGGATACATCCCAGCATTCGCTTCATGAATCCCGCGTCATCCCAGTTCGGGGCATATACGTTCACCAGCACCACCGCCTCACCTTGCAATCTGCCACTCACCATCACGTACCTGCCCCCACTATCCACCACTATGGTCTTAGCCTCGAACGATACCCGTTTCCCCACCAGTATTGCCACCCCTCTGTTTTTCGCATCTAACCCTGAGTGGAATACCTGTCCCACCCATCCTTTCCTCAGTCTAACCTGATCCGCCAATTTCAGGTGCGTCTCCTGGAGCATAACCACGTCCGCCTTCAGTCTCTTTAAGTGCGCTAACACCCTTGCCCTCTTAATCGGCCCATTTAAACCTCTCACATTCCACGTAATCAGCCGGGTTGGGGGGCCATTTACCCCCCCCCCCCCTCGTCGACTAGCCATCCCCTTTTTTAAGCAAGGTCCCACGCACCCGTCTGTCCCCCAGACGGCGCCCTCCCGTCCCGACCACCTCGTCTCGTATCAGCTCCCCCTCAGCAGCAGCAACCCGCTAGATTCCCCTCTAGCTTGATTGCTCCCCCCATATTGCTTCCGGGAGTCAGCTAACTCTGGCTGACCTCGGCTTCCCCCGTTTACCCTTTGACCTCCCTGCGTGAGAGGCCCCCTTCCTTCCTGCGCCATTTTTCCCGCCTCAATTTCCATAGCGCGGGGAAAAACCTGCGCTTCCCTCTCGGCCCCGCCCCTAATGGCGCAGTTCCCTCATTCCCCTTTTCCCTGTCCCCTTTTCCACCGGCGCCCACATTTCTTCGTGCCCCCCCCCCCCCCCCCGAAAAAATTCCCCGTCCAACATTCTTACGTATTACCCCTCCCCTCTCCCCACTTTACATTTCTGTGCCACCACCTCGCTACCTCTCTCCAGACATCAGTTTCTCAAGTCTAGTCCAATTTCTCTTCCTGAATGAATGTCCATGCCTCCTCCGCCGTCTCGAAGTAGTGGTGTTTGCCCTGGTGTGTGACCCACAATCTTGCCGGCTGCAGCATCCCAAATTTGACTTTCTTCCTATGGAGCACTGCCTTGGCCCGTTTGAAGCTTGCCCTCCTTCTCGCCACCTCCGCACTCCAATCTTGATATACGCGTATCACCGCGTTCTCCCACATGCTGCTCTGTGTCCTCTTAGCCCAACTCAGAACCATCTCCCTGTCCCTGTAGCGATGGAACCTCACCACTATTGCTCGTGATGTTTCCCCTGCCTTTGGTCTTCTCACGAGGACCCGGTACGCTCCCTCCACTTCCAGGGGGCCCGTTGGGGCCTCAGCTCCCATTAGAGTATGGAGCACCGTACTCACATACGCCCCAGCATCAGTCCCCTCTGTCCCTTCAGGGAGCACTAAAATCCTTAGATTCTTCCTCCTCGAGCTGTTCTCCAGGGCGTCCAGCCTTTCTATGCACCTCTTATGTAGTGCCTCGTGTGCCTCCGTTTTTACCACCAGGCCCTGTATCTCGTCTTCGTTCTCGGCTGCCTTTGCCTTCACTCCACGGAGTTCCATCGCCTGGACCTTTTGTGTTTCCTTCAATCCCTCGATTGCCAGTAACATCGGCGCCAGCACCTCTTTCTTGAGCTCCTCCACACATCGTCGGAGGAACTCCTGCTGTTCCGGGCCCCATACCATCTGGGCTCCCTCGGCCACCATCTTGCTTCTCCCTTCTCTTCCCTGCCGCTGCTCCAGAGGATCCTCCGCAATCTGGACACTGCTGTCACTCCTTTCCATCCGCACCCGGGGGGACTTCTTCCTTTGTCACCTCACACTGGGTTTGGCCGTAAAAAATTTCCGTTGGGGCTCCCGATAAGAGCCCAAAAGTCCGTTGAAACGGGAGGTGCCGAAACGTGCGGCTTAGCTGGTCATCGCCGCAACCGGAAGTCCTCAGATTTGCATCCTCAACAACCAGATTTACGCTTTCAGACACTTAAAATAATGCTCCCAGTAATGTGTATGAACTCATAAGCTGCCACGGTTTTCTGCGAGTCCAAGGAACATTCAGTTCAAAACTAAAAGCATACTCAAACGTATCTTACGTGTGTGTTTACATACACGCAGGTTGTAGTTCTGTTAACTTCCAAACATTCATTCACACTTTCACTGCAGGTACATCCAGGGAATGTTAGATAATTCTCCAACAGTGTCTGCCACGTCATTTATGACAACTCCTACAAGTTTCATTACCATCTGCAACTTTCTTGTCTTCAGAAGATCCTGGTTCTCCTGCTCCCTGCATCAGTGATGCTCACACTGAACAATGTCCACTATCTTGTGGATAAATGAGGTTGGCAGTTAAGGCATCTAACTTCTCTTTCTTTTGCTTTAGGTTTTCCTTCAGGTTCTGTATTCATTTTGAGGACCCCATTGAGGTGTTGATTAACTTGATGTTTTGATTCACATTTTACTTCAACCCTCCTACTCTTTCTCCTTGACTTTAGATGTTCCCAATTTTCTGTGTTTCCTTGCACCTTTAGCTTGAAGATGATCTGCTGATATGGCTAAAGTTGTAATTTCCTTATTTTTTTTAAAACTCTAATTGCATTTCCTTTTTTTAATATAGTTCTCAATTTACCTGTTTAAGTCTATTAGGCTTATCAAGTTTCGATGCAATCGCTTCTATCAGCTTCTAATTATTCTTTTAGTTTATAATTTGTAGTCCTTTACAGGGAACAAACTCCGCTTTCGCATGTCCCTATTTTAAATGCTTCTCCTTGGGTAGTGTTTGAACAAACTCTCCTTGCTGTCTATATTTTTTGCTCAGTCAAGGGTGCACACCCAAATAATTTGTCAATTTGTGTTGAATCTAGGGTTGAGTAAATCCTGAATATATCAGGTTAAAATTTAGAAAAGTTATTCACTCTTAGATATTCATTACATTTCAACTAATGGATAAATGGCACCATTTTTAAGGGCTTTGTTTGCTGACCACAGTGTTTTGCCTATTGAAGAACTGTATTCACAGGATCCCTACAGCGCAGAAGAACCCCACTCGGCCGGTCAAGTCTACACCTACCTTCTGAAAGAGCACCCCATCTAGGCTCATCCCCCTGGCCCTATCCCTGCAACCCCACCCAACCTGCACATCCTTGGATGCTAATCGGCAATTTTAGCATGGCCAATTCACCTAACCTGCAAGTCTTTGAACTGTGGGAGGAAATCCACGCAGGCACTAGGGAATGTGCAAACTCTTGTACAGTCACTCAAGGCCGGTATTAAACATGGGTCCCTAGTCCTGTAAGGCAGTAGTGCTAACCACTGTGCCGCCGTATTGATAATGCAGGAAAGTGGAAGCTGTAGTTGGAACTCATCCAACAACCTGTTTGAAATGTGTAATTTAATCCAAACCGGCACTATTCCATTGATGCTGGATATGTTGCTGAGCTCACTTAACACTCCCGAGTTCATACAAAGCACAATTCTGACACTCCCAAGTTCAAACAGTTGCACAAAAGACTTGAGGTATGACCTGAGGAACAGAATGTTCACTTGCATCTCAATTTCTTCTGTTGCAAAGATTTGGACTTTCAGTAGAAAAACTACCAATTCCCAGTTGGAATGTTAAGTGAAATGGAGCTCCGCCCATCAGCCAAAATTGTGCTCCAGTTCTTGCCACTACAGAAGTGACAGTCCTATCTTCATTGTTACAGTGCAGATATGGAAATTGAACTGTTTAATGGTTCTGTTGTCATCATATGAAAAGACACTACCCCAGATTTCTCAGTCAGCAGCGAAGGTGCACTTGCCACTGACTGCAATGTATACTGTACACTTGTTCTTTTAATCTGGAGCCTTTGGACCTTCCAATGCCAGCTCCATTAGAATATAAGAATTAGGAGCAGGAGTAGGCAATTCAGCCCTTCTAGCCTACTCTGCCATTCAGTACGATCATAGTTGATCTCATAGAACAGTAGAATCCCTACAGTGCAGACAGAAGCCATTTGGCACATCCAGTCTGCACCGACCCTCCAAAAGAGCGCCCCATCCCCATAACCCCACCTAACCTTTGGACAATGCGGGACAATTTAGCACAGTAAATCCACTTAACCTGCATATCTTTGGACTGTGGGAGGAAACTGGAGCACCCGGAGGAACCCACGCAGATACAGAGGGAATGGCAAACTCCACACTGACAGTCACCTGAGGTCGGAATCAAACCTGGGTCACTGGTGCTGTGAGGCAGCAGCATTAACCGTTGTGCCACCATGCCGCCCATCTCATCCTCCACTTTCCTGCCTGTTCTCCATAACCCTTCAACTCATTATTAATTATAGTATGCTCCAGCAGAAAGCAGGGATAAACAGATTTGGGAGACCAAATGGCAAGTGTAATTGCAGTGCAGTCAACCCTTTTTTATTTTGTCATGCTCTGAAGGCATGCCACTTAAGATCTCTCCTCAGTTCATTGACTTCAGCTGTTTTAAATGAAGTTGTCACCCACAGAACCGGACAGCCTTACCTCTATGCCAATGCTCGACTCGGCCCCTTTTCGTCCATCCCCGATAGTGCTCGGCTCCTTATCCTCCATCCCCAACGGTGCCTGGCCCCTTACATTCCATCCCCGACGGTGCCCAACTCCTGTTCTTCCACCTCCGACGGTGCCCGACTCCTGTTCCTCCATCTCCGACGGTGCCCGACTCCTTTTCCTCCATCTCCGACGGTGCCTGGCTCCTGTTCCTCCATCTCCGACGGTGTCCGTCTCCTGTTCCTCCATCTCCGACGGTGCCTGGCTCCTTTTCCTCCATCCCGACCTTGCCTGGCTTCTTATCCTCCATCCCCGACAGTGCCCGGCTCCTTATCCTCCATCCCCAACAGTGCCCGGCTCCTTATCCTCCATCCCCGACCTTGCCCGGCTCCTTACCCTTCATCCCCGACCTTGCCCGGCTCCTTACCCTCCAACCCCGACAGTGCCCGGCTCCTTATCCCCATCCCCGATGGTGCCCGGCTCCTTTTCCTCCATTCCTGACGGTGCCCAACTCCTTACCTTCCACCCCCGATGGTGCCTGGCTCCTTATCCTCCATCTCTGATGGTGCCCGGCTCCTTATCCTCCATCCCTGATGGTGCCTGGCTCCTTATCCTCCATCCCTGATAGTGCCCGGCTCCTTATCCTCCAACCCTGACGGTGCCCGGCTCCTTATCCTCCATCCCTGATAGTGCCCGGCTCCTTATCCTCCAACCCTGATGGTGCCCGGCTCCTTATCCTCCAACCCTGATGGTGCCCGGCTCCTTATCCTCCATCCCTGATGGTGCCCGGCTCCTTATCCTCCATCCCTGATGGTGCCTGGCTCCTTATCTTCCATCCCCAACGTTGCCCGGCCCATTTTCCTCCATCCCCGATGGTCCCGGTCCCTTTTTCTCCATCCTCAACAGTGCCTTGCCTGCTCATTTATTGCCCATCACTAATTGCACTTGATATGATGATGGTGTGCAGCCCTCTTAAACTCCTGAAGTCCATATGGTGTAGGTACGCCCACAACATTTTTAGGAAAGCAATCCCAGCAGTTTGAGCCTGTGACAGCAAAGGAATAACGATGTAGTTCAAAGTCAAGATCGCGTGTGACTTGGAGGGGAATTTGCTGGTGTTATTTTTCTCATGAATCTGGTGCCCCTATTCTTCTAGTTGGTAGAGGTTGGGGGTTTGGAAGGTGCCGTCGAAGGAGCCTCTGAGTTGCTGCAATGTATCTTGTGGATGTGCACACTGCTGCTACTGTGCATCTCTGGTGAAGGGAGTGAATGTTTAAGGTGGTGGATTGGGTGCCAATCAAGCAGCCCTCTTGTCCTGAATGGTGTTGAGCCTGTGTTGCTAGCTCTGCACTCACCCAGGCACTTGGTGACGATTCCATCACACTCCTGACTTGAGCCTTTGGATGATGAATCATTTTTGAGGAGTCAGGAGGTGAGCTACTCACTGCAGAATTCCCAGCCTCTGACCTGCTCTTGTAACCACAGCTTTTACATGGCTGATCTCGTTCAGTTTCTGGTCGGTGGTAACCCCCAATATGTTGATAACGCGGGGATTGAGCAGTGGTAATGCTATTGAATGTCAAGGAGAGACAATGTGGCGAAACTGGGAGAATGAGATATGAGGAGCTGTCATCAAGGTAGCTGTGGGTGTCAGTGGGTTTGTATTGAATATTGGTGGTCAGTCTATTGCCAGTAATGGAGGCAGAGGTTAAAGAAGGGAAGTGACGAAGATAGAGCATGTGAAGTTGAGAGAGAGAAGTGAAAATTGGAAGCAAAATCGATAATTTTTTCCAGGTCCAGACGAGAGCATGAAGCGGCACCGATCTAGTCATCAATCTCATGGAAAGAGAGTTATGGAAGAGATCCTGAGTAGACCTGGGATAAGGAATGTTCCACATACTCCACAAAATACAGACACAACTGGGGCCCATGAGGGTAACTATAGCCACATCTTTTATTTGTAGCAAGTGAAACAAGTTTAACGAAAAATTGTTGAGTGAGAGAACAAGTTCAGCTGGGCGGAAGAGAGTAGTGGTGGACAGGGATTGCTCAGACCTCTGCTTGAGGAAGAAGTGGTGAGCCCTAAGAGCGGCACAGTAGCATAGTGGTTAGCACTGTTGCTTCACAGCTCCAAGGTCCCAGGTTCAGTTCATGGCTTGGGTCACTGTCTGTGCAGAGTCTGCATGTTCTCTTCGTGTCTGCGTGGATTTCCTCCGGGTCCTCCAGATTTCTCCCACAGTCAAAAGATGAGCAGGTTAAGTGGATTGGCCATGCTAAATTGCCCTTAGTGTCCAAAAAGGTTAGGTTGGGTGACGGGGATAGGGTGAAGGTGTGGGCTTAAGTAGGGTGGCTCGTTCCAAGAGCCAGTGCAGACTCGATAGGCCAAATGGCATCCCTCTGTACTGTAAATTTTATGATTCTATGAAGACCCTCTTGGTGGTCTGGAGGTGTTGAGGGATTGGACATCCATAGTGAAGAGGAGGCGGCTAGTGCCAGGAAACTGGAAATTGTTGATGTGACATAGGACATCAGAGGAATCGTGAATGTAAGTGGGAAGGGACTGGACAAAGGGAGAGAGAATGAAGTCAAGATAGGAAGCAATGTGTTCAGTGGGGCAGCAACTGTCTGATACGATTGGCCAACCAGGGCTGTGGTTGGAAGCTGTGGAGGGAAGATCTCCAGAGGAGATGAGGTCCTTTACAGTCCTGGGATCAGGTCATAGTCCGGGGAGAGGTAGTAGGAAGTGTCTGAGAGCTGCCACTCAACCTCTGAGGTAAAGTCAGTATGCCAGACAACAACAACACCACCCTTGTCAGCATGTTGATAACAAAGTCAGGGTTGGACTTGAGAGAACAGCGTGCAGCAAGTTCAGAAGGAAACAAGTTGGAGTGGGTTGGATGAGCAGAGATAGCCAAGGATGTGCTGACACGTCTCAATGGAAAAGTCTAGAGCAGGTATGAGGCTAGAGGGGAGGGGTCCAGATAGAGAGAAGACTGGAGGCAGGTGAATGGATCCTTTAAACAGGGAGAAGACTTTGGCTTGAGGCCAAGGCCCTACCCTCTTCTTGATTCCCTCACCAGCTGCGGAAAATCCAGCGTAGCATCTGTGTCCAACTCGGTCAGTGGTGGTGCTAGCAAGCCACTCTTGGTGATGACATTGAGGTCCCTTACCCAGCATGCATTCTGTGCCCTTACCAGACTCAGTGCTTCCTTCATGTGGTGTTCAACATGGAGGAGTACTGGTTCATCTGCTGAGGTGGGGTGACAGTAGCAGCCATATTTGACCTGATGTCATGAGACTTCATGGGCTCCACTGAGCCACCACTTCTATTGGATCTATCCTATTGGTTGGACGGGCTATACCCAGGAATGGTGATGGTGGTGTCCCAAGTTCGGTTCCATGAGTATGACTATGGCTTTTGCTTGACTAGTCTGGGACAGTGCTCCCAATTTAGGCAACAAACACCGAGCGGTTCATAAGGAAGGTTGTCAGGGCTGGGTGTGCTATTGTTCCCAGTGTCTAGGTCAATGTGCATGGTCCGTCCGGTTTAATTCTTCGTTTTAGACTTTGCAGTAGTTTTATACCACTTCGTAATTGCTGGGACATTTTAGAGGGCATTTAAGACAGGCTCACAGCATCACATGTAGGCCAGATCAGGTAAGGACAACACCTTTCCTTCCCAAAAAGACATTGGTGAACCTGATGAGTTTTAATGACAATCAGCAATGGTCAGCATTTGACTAGCTTTTATGTTCCAGATTTATTCATTTAAGTTAAATTCCACCAGCTGCCATGGTGGGATTTGAACCCATGTCCCCAGAGCATTAGCCTGGGCCTCTGGATTACTCATCCACTGACATTACCATTATGCCATTGCCTCCCATCTTTTTATTTATTTTATTTTGTTTGAAAAGCATTATATTGAAGGCATTTGGAATATATACATAATTACAAAGGCCAACCTATTCACCCCCTCCGGCTCCGATACCACCGTGCCCTTCTCATTCCTCACCCTTTCAATCAATCTCTCGCCGCCAACTGCTTCCTCAACTGATGCGCAGGTATCCTACTTGCTTTCTCCCCATATTCATAAACCAATTCTCTGGCTCGACACAGTTGTCCCACTGCCTTTCCAGCGGACAGCAGCTCAAACTCCATCTGGAGCCTCTGTCTCTCCTTTGGTAATGCTTCCTCAGGCGCCACCGAACATCTCCAGTCCACCCTCAGAATGTCCTCTACCAATCTCAGCCTGGTCCACGGTATTCCTGTGCACCCAAATCTATATAAATTTCCCCCTTACCACTGCTTTCAGCGCCTCCCACGGCGTGAAGGTAAAACCTCCCCCGTCATTTTCAGCTCTATATAATTTCAGATGGCCACCTTCAACCTCTCGTAGACCCCATTGTCTGCCAGTAACCCTGGATCCAACCTCCACTGCAGCTGCTGAGCCTCCCCCTGCACCACCCTCAAATCCACCCAGTGCAGCACGTGGTCAGAGACTGCAATCGCAAATACTCTGATCCAGCCACCCCCGCCATCAACACCTTTTCTAAAACAAAGTAATCAATCTGGGAGCGCACCTGGTGCACATGCGAGAAATACAAAATATCCTTCACCCTCAGTCTTTCGAACCTCCACAGGCCTGTTCTCCCCCCCCCCCCCCCCCCCAATATATTCCAAAAACCCCAACAACTCCCCTGCCATAGCCAAAACCTTTAGGGACTTGGGACCCAGAACTGTATTAAACTCCCGCCCCCATAATCAGCCGGTACATGCCCAAGAATGAAATCTTCCCTAGAATCTGCCTCAAGAAATCCACATCATCCCAATTTAGGGCATAAGCATTCACTAGCACCACAACAATCCCTTCTAGCTTCCCGCTAACCATCACAAACCTACCCCCAGGATCAGTTACAATACTGCCGACTTCAAAGGCCACCCTTTGTTGACCAGCACCACCACCCCCCTCATTTTCATACCCAAGCCTGAGTGGAATACCTGTCCAAACCAGCCCGTCCTCAGCCTTGTCTAGTCCCCACCCCCCTTCAGGTGCATCTCCTGAAGAAACACGATGTCCGCCTTCAAACTCCTTCAGGGGCGGGATTCTCCCTTACCCGGCGAGGCGGCCGTACCGGCACCGAGGAGTGGCGTGAACAACTCCGGCGTCGGGCCGCCCGGAAGATGTGGAATCCTCCGCACCTACAGGGGCTAGGCCAGCGGCGAAGGGCCTGGTGCCGCGCCAACTGGCGCCGAAGGGCCTCCACCGGCCAGCGCGAGCTGGCGCATGCGTGGGAGCACCGGCGTGTGCTGGCGTCATCCCAGCGCATGCGCAGGTGGGTTCCTCTCCGCGCCAGCCATGGGGGAGGTTGACAGCAGCCGGCGCGGTGGGAAAGAGTGTCCTCACGGCACAGGCCCTCCCGCGGATTGGTGGGCCACAATCGCGGGCCAGGCCATCGTGGGGGCACCCCCCGGGGCCAGATCCCCCACGCCCCCCCTGAGGACTCTGCAGGCCGCCCGTAGAGCCAGGTCCCGCCGGTACGGACCTGGTTTGATTTATGCCGGCAGGACCGGCCGAAAACGGGCAGCTGCTCGGCCTATCGCGGATCGGAGATTCGCCGGGGGGGGGGGGGGTCTACCAGTGGCCACCGACTGGCAGGGGGTCAGAGAATCCCGCCCCAGATGTGCAAAAACACAAAAGCTTTTGACCCCTGCACGATCAGCCATAACCCTCTTTAGCCAGCTTCTCCCAGTCCACGCCTCCCTCACCCAGATGTCCGCCACCATCTCCTCATCACCAACTGCGGCACATCAACCCCACCGACTTCAGCAACCCCCCCCCGCCCCCATAAACAAAGACAAAGAAAACCCAACCACCCCTCCCCTACACATTCCACAGGTAGACCTCCCACTTCTCTTCCATTAACTATCCAACAAGATAGCATGGTGGACCCCACTGAAGACCTCTGTCTACCCCCTTCCCCACAACCGCCCTTCACCTGCAAATCCCCAAAACCAGTTTTTGTAAAAACACACTCACCCACTCCACATCCGTATTCATTAAATACAACAATTCGCCCATCGTGTAAACCCACATTTCCCACTTTAGCATCTCCAAAGTTCAGTGTCCTCACACACCTCCCAGTCCATGGTTTCTCATAAATTCACTCGGCTCCTCCGGCGTATCAAAATAAAACTCTTGAATCTGATGTGTGATCTACAGATGAGCAGGATACTGTAAATATCTCCAAACATCACCCCTTCCTTGCAGAGGGCAACCTTGATCAGATTATAACTGGCCCGCCACTTGGCCAACTCCACACCAAGGTCCCGGTAGATCCTCAGCATGTTTCCTTCCCAGGTGCACTTTTTTGTTTGCTTTGCCCACTTCAATATCTTCTCCTTCTAAAGAAAATGATGCAGCAGCACCGCTATCACAATTGGCCCGCCTTCAGCCTCCTCCTTGGCGCACTTTGTGTCCAATCCAGCTTGAGGGGACAGTCAAAACCCCTCCCCCACCAGGCAGCCCCATGATCTGGAAATTCTGCCTCCTGGAACGGCTCTCGAGGTCCTCCATCTTCTCCCTGAACATCTTCTGGCTATCTGCCACAAGCACCATCTCCGCCTCCAGCGAGGCCAGGCAGTGCTCATACTCTCCCAACGACGACTCCATCTTCTGGAGTGCCAGACCCTGCACGTCCAACCTCTGCTCCACTCTCTCGGTAGCTGCCCTCAGCGGCTCCACCACCTTTGCCAGGTCCTTTGAGGCCTCCCGCCTCTGCTGCTGAAACTTTACGTTCAAAAATTCCACATATTGCTCGGTAGACCACTGGGCGGACAACGACACCCCAGCACCCTCCGCCATCTTTTCCTGTGACGCACCTCAAATAATCTCTCATCCAGGCTGCTGCCTCTTACTTGTTACCTCGGCAAGAAGGGGACAACCTCTGTCAAGTCCCTTTTCCACATTGGATATTCCCCTCTAACCCCTAAGGTCTGCAGACCCATGGATATAACCCTCCTCCCAGCCTCTCCATCAAGATGCCTCTCCCCAGGCCCTCCCCTCTCTATGGGGGTCTCTTCCTTACCCTGCAATGACACTGCCCCTGCCAACATTTAGCCTTGTCCTGGACTTTGGCGACTTAGAATCTGGGTTCTGCTTGTAGTCTCAGTCCTGGCCACTGCTGGGATTATGGACCGGCTGGCCAATTAGATTGGCTGACAGCTCTCTGAGGTGGGACCTCCACCAGAGTGAAGGATGGAAGTGCCACCTCCAGCCAGTTAACCCTCCTTTGAGCATTGATTGACTGTGGAGCTATTGTGATCAGCAGGGATGCATTCCCTGTCAACTCATCACATGGCAGTGCAGAAAACCCTACCATCTGAAAAATCCTCCCCTTGGTGAGTATATACTCATGATGAGTATATGGCCCTGAAAAGCTAATTTTATCCCTACGTTATAACCAATATACACCTATGTATCTTTACATTTCTCTTAGCTGGAATTTATATTTGATAAATATTCCCTATTTTCACTTATAGACTAAATCTCTGTGACCTGACAATTTGTGTCTTTTGGAACATGTCCTAATTCCAAATAAGAATGAAAATAATGGATGTTTCAAGCATTTTGAACTGTTAACATCGTCAAGGAAGGAATCTTTCCACCAAATCCACTGCCTACATCTTGTGCAAATCTGAAAAAGATTTTTTGATAAAAGAACCTTGTTACTTGACTCACTTCTTTCAACCATTATTGTCCACACCTTGCAGCAAGAATTTTACTCTGGTTGGAAACATTTCCTTGATGTCCTTAATGTTTTTCAGTATGGTAGGCTAAGCTAATGGAAATAAAAGAGGATAAACTGTCTGCTTGGTCGGAATGTCTTAATTGTTCTGAAACTTTTATCTCTCCCATTAAGTCCTTGCTTGTTCAGTTGTGAATTGTGAGTATGTAGTTTGGAGGTTGTGATCAGATTTATCGTTCAAAATCTTTGCTCGCAGCCTCCTGAGATGAAAAGTATTTTGTAGGATATATGGTACTGAAACAGGCCATCCTCTGCTGTCTCTGTATCAAATGTATGATTTTACCAAACCCTCATTCATCCATTGAATCTCTCTAGTGTTTTGTTTGTTCTTAGCAAAATATATGCATCCTGTACTCTTGTTGAACAATGTTTTAACTGTTTCCTGTTGTTCTACATCGTTGATGCCAGTATTATTGTCCATTTTATTTTATTGACTTCTATTCTCAGATTCTCAACATCAGCTTTGTCCAATCTATTAACCTGGTTTACATCATAACCTATGTCCTTCTCTATTACCATGTTAGAGCAAATTATATTATGATCGCTAATTCCTAAATATTCCCCAACTTTTATTTCTCTTATCCGGTCTGGTTCATTCCATATTACTAGATAGTGAATCTTCCCTTGTTACGTTTCTTGCATAGTGAATGAGAAAAGAATACTTTAAGCATTCCAGGAAGCCATTCCCTTATCCCCTTCACCTTCCTCTTCTGTCCAACTAATATCAGGGTAGTTGAAATTCCCCTTGATTATTCTTTTTTACTAAATTCCCTGATGTATCTGTGTATTTATTCCTCCACTCCCTTCCATTATTGGGTAACCTGGAGACTACACCTATTTGTGTGATCTTTTATTATCTTTTATCTCAGTCCATCTGGTTTCTACTTTTCTCTTGCTGATGAATGTGACCTTTTTTTTTCTAATGCCATTAAGTTATCCCTAATAAGCACAGCGTCTAAATATATTGGGCGAGGTTCTCCGGTCTCCCAGCCACATGTTCTTGGCAGCGTGCCATTTTCTGTCAGCGGGATTCTATACTGCCGGCGTTTTACAATGGGATTTCCCATTGAAGCCACCACAAGCTGCCAGGAAGCCCATGGGGCGAAGTGTGCTGCCAGAGGAAGAGAATGCCGACGATTGGAGAATTCCGTCCATTATGTCTTGTGATTCTTAATTTCCAATCCTAATCTTTCAGTAGCCTCGTCTCAGTACTTCCTACTTTGTCAAGTTCCTCCCAACACATGATTTCAGTTGTATAAGTCACTGTGCATTGCTTGTACAGACGTTTTAACTCATTTTTGAAAAATGATTTATTATCACATTGTAAATACCTAACAAGTTTGTGAAAGAATAGAAGAATTTGAAAAACTCACCTTTTTTAAAGAAAAGGTGGATAATAGTTGGGCATGTAATGTGGTCGCACTAGCAATTTGTCAGATCTGTTCGATGGAGCTGAGGTTCAAGTTTCTTCGGACTCTAGCCAGAACCTTTTCTTTTGGTCGACTGAGCTTATGTAAGTAAATACAGTTGAGATATTGAATTCCATGGCAGTAGTATACATTGGCTTTGCAATGTTCTGCGTTACTGAATGTTGGATCATTGACAAACACTTAAGGCGGCATTTTCCTCCTCCGTCACGGTGTGTTCTGTAGCGGTGGGAGGCAGCTTGCCTGTGGCCAGCAGTGGGATCTTCTGGTCCTGCCATTGTCAACGGGGTTTCCCTTTGAATGCACCCCGTTACACGATGGGGATGTGCCGTCAGTGGGACAGTAATATCCCACCAATGTGAATGACCAGAAAATCCCGCCTTTAGTCTCAGTAAGCATTCCATATTAACAATATGGTTAAGCGGCATGTATTGGTGGTTTGCGTAGAAAGGATGGTGAAAATCTGAGGACCATTAAGAAAAGGTATTTGCAATTCTTTTAGTCTTAAGGAACTCATGAAGATCCTGACGTTTTATGCTATGAACTTAATGCAGTGGTTTATGCATTTTCAGACAAACCATGCATTGGTATTATGACTGTGATTTCTTTACGGTCTATTTTTAATAGTTTATGGTGTGCAGTGCTTTATATCTTGCACTATTCTTCTATTTTCTGTTAGATTTACATTTCTTTCCACAGTGTTCATATTTTGAGTATGTTTAAAATTCTAGCAAATGCTCTCCATGTTGGTGAATAACCAAAATTATTTTAAGCACAACCCCCCAAGTATTTGGATCACCACTGACACAATATTGTATTGGGTCTGTGCTACTGCTATTATTCTGCTAGTAATCATAACTTAAGAAATCCATGCAGTTATTCCATCAACTGTGGGCCTTCTCAAATTTACAAAATAAATCCATACAGACAGCAGTGTGATCACACCTTGCTATTAAAATGTGCATTAATTATAAGCACATAGTTCATATTTATTCCTCTACAGTAAAATTAGTGATCAAGTACAAAACGCAACCATGATTGAGCAGATTTTGGGGGAAATTGTTTGTATTTAGTGACAATTGTGTGAACTAATCAACCGGTGTAACAGATTTGTTATAAATGTTTTGTATAATAATTTACTGACAACCACGAAGAAGGTGTACTTTCAGGCTTTTCAATGCAAGAACATATTGTCAAATCTTCTGTTGAGGTGGGGTTAAAGCTTAGTGCATGTATAGGGTGATGTGCACTCCACAGACCCAAGTGGACAATAGTTGGGCATGTAATCCAACATAAGATTTATGCTTCCCAGGTGACTAACTTTCTATGTTACTCTGCAGCAATTGTGAGCTTTGCTTCTCTCATAATTCTAACAAGATATTGTACTAAGTTTTTAATTTGTCTAAACCAAGTTTAACAAGTTTACAGATCCTCTGGCTTAGTCAGTGAGATATACAGACAATATAAATCCTAGGTTCTCTCCCTGGTCTATACAGAGTTGGATGAACTGGATTGATAGAAGATTGATAGAATGTGATCAACTTCAGCACTACCAGGATAAGGAGTGGAAAGCAAAAACAGAAAACGCTTGAAAATTGCATCAGGTCCGACAACATCTGCGGAGAAAAAACAGTGCTCATGTTTTGAGCGTGGATGACGCTTAATCAGCGCTAGAGAAGTTCTCTCTAGTTCCGATGAAGATTCATCCAGACTCGAAATGTTAGCTTTGTCCTCTCTCCATTGATGCTGTCGGACCTGCTGAGATCTTCCAGCATTTTCTGTTTTTGTTTCAGATTCCAGCATTCACAGTAATTTTCCTTTATATTAAGGAGTAGGAAGATCCGCTCCTGGATATTACCAATGACCTCTGCTGGAAATATATGGGGGCTCTGGGCTGTGAAGAAATTATGCCTCATACTGTCAAATAGCCTACTGTCAAGGCATACACTTAATTTGTGGCTACTTGGGAGAGACAGCTGTCAGAACTTGTGCCTGTGAGACCATGCTCTTTAGAAGAGAGGGCCAAAAACTGATTTTATTTTTAAAACTGAGAAAACCAGTTTCTTGCAATTGCAGTAAGCTGACTGGGTATTTTTTAAACTTGGTTTTGCACCATGCTGTATTTATAATGAATAAACACAAAACCCATGCATGTGAAACTACCTTTCGGAAGTAGTCTCAGATCTGCATGGCTTTCATGCTAAAGTCATGACTGCAACTCTCATGACCCTGTTCATACAAACCATTTCACATTGTAGTTATTTAACAGCACAAATAAAGGACAATATTTCCAATTTAAACCAACTTAAATTTGGAAACCATTTTCTGAGTATCAGGTAAAATTATAAAGCTTTCTAAATATTGCAGTTGCATGAAAATTTGAGGCTAAGAATCTAAAAAGTAATTTTATACATTATATAGTACATATGCAAATTTGCCTCATTTTCTGCTTGCCTGCAAAAATTGGCATTGATAAATTCATTAAAATTACTGCTTAAGTATAAGACTTGCTGCAAGATCATGATCCTTGATATGTCCATATTTTCAGGTTTTCAGTATGTTTTTGGAAACACTGGTTGACTTCATTCATGTCCATAAAGAAGATCTTCAAGACTGGTTGTTTGTTTTATTGACTCAACTATTGAAGAAAATGGGTGCTGATTTGCTTGGTTCTGTACAGGCAAAGGTACAGAAATCACTTGATGTTGCAAGGTCAGCATTATGTGGCAAATGTCACAGTTTTACTCTACATATAATTTATTTCTAAATAAAATTAGACTT